>NW_024412411.1:23784155-24053298 GCF_014898765.1 Herpailurus yagouaroundi | reverse complement strand
GGGCAGCATGATCATATTTGTGTTCTCAAAAGAGCCTTCAATCTATCCTCTATCAGACATAGCCCATTTTGTTAACCCTGCAGAATTTCGGCAGAATGTTTTCTTCCCTGTCTTTGCTCTCAGATAACTTTTCTTTTCATTTTTCTGTTGGCCATCAAAGTTGTTTGGAGATGTATGAAATTAGAATGTACGGCAGGTGGTTTGGGTTTCTTTGATTTTTTTTAAAGAACTTTTTTTTTAACTTGGGGCAATCAAATACTGCCAGGATATCAACATGCCTTTATCAGGATTTTCAAATCTATTTGGCTGATAGTGCACCTTTGGGATGGGAAAAACGCATCACAGAGATTTTGCTTCACTTACTTGAACTGCTGCCCCACTGTTAAAGGCACAGCAAGCTTACGTGTTTAAAAAAAAAAAAAGAGCTAGAGCATTCCTTTTGCACTCCCACTCGCCCCTGAGGTTCTTCCACTTCCTTCCTATGGCTTTTTTTAGATGCGAGTGTGTTTTTCTCACGTCCGGCAACAAAGGATGTTTTGTGCTGCTACTGAGGTTTGTGTGTGTGACTTACTTTAGAACTCTTTCTAGAAAGTGCTATTACTATTTGCATAGAGTTAGTCGAACTTTATCTTGAGTGAAAGTCTCTCGGATAGCTGTTTTTGTTTTTGTATGCAGATTTACCACTATTTAATTTCAAATGCATTTTCCTTGTGTGTTTTTTTTCTTTCCTTTTTAATTTAAATTTTAGTTAATTAACAGACAATGCAATATTGGTTTCAGGAGTAGAATTCCCTGAGTGTTTTAAAATGATCCTAAAAGGACCTATCAAAATTCCTCCAGAAGTCCCACACAAGTTCTTATCTTTAGAAAAAAAAAAGTTTAAATGATGTTTTCAGTTTATTGTATTTATTCCTACATGCTTTGTTAAAGAGTTTGTCACTTCTTTCTTAGCTATGTCATAAGAGGGGGACATAGTGACTACTTATAAGCTTTGGTGATTTTCACAGAGAAGATCACAGTGATAGTCACAGAGACTGTGACTATTTGCCACAGTCACGATGTGCCATGCTGGACCTGTTAGATGCTTTGACACGAGGTGTTCCATCTAATTGTAATTCTCTGAGCAGTGAGACAAGGTGAAATAAACGGAGCTCAGATGGCTGAGAATTGTGCCGTAAATCCTGTAAGAGAATTTACCTTTCCATTGTCAGAAAATATAAATCACATGAAACACATACTGGAACGGCGTCCCCTTTTCTGAGAAGTGGGGTCTGTATCCCAGGCTTTCCTTCTCAATGCAGAGAAAGGTATTAAATGAACTGCTGAAGATTTTAGGCACATTTTCGTGGCCACTCTCTGTGTACTCCAGCAAAAATCCCAGTAATCGATACTGTAAACAGGCAGCACTTGCTTGGGTGCAGAAGTAACTACCTTAGCTGCTTGGTAAACAATATTGCAGTGGAGCTACCTGTCTGCTTTCAGTACATGACAAGCCCGTCGTCTAGGTAGGAACAATTCTGCTCCATGTGGATATTATGATTTCTCTTCTGTTGGAGTTAGAAGGGGAGCTTAGATTCCAAGATCAATTTAGTGTCTAAATTCCTTGGCATTTGTCATGTTAGATCAGCACATCTCGGGTGGCTTTCAGTAGTTATTTTAGCATTGATTTTCCTCTAGTAGAGTAAATCAAAGGAAGATTTAGAAAATCAAAGTCAGTTTTTCTTGGCATTTTCTCAGAAACAAAGGGAAGCTCTGGTGTTGATGAGTATTTTTTTTTTCTCATCTTTACATACGATGCAAAATCACTCTGTGTGAATCTCTTTCCTGTGTAGAGTATCTACTAGAGGCAGAGCCCTGGACATTTCTGTGCTTGGGAGATTATGCAAAATAATTTTAAGGCACACCAATAGACTTGGAGGAACTAAGTATTTAAAGAGACAAGATGTGGGGCACCCGGGTAGCTCAGTTAGTTAAGCATCAGGCTCTTGATATCGGCTCAGGTCATGATCTCGACCACTCTGGATGGAGCCCCGCATTAGGCTCTGTGCTACCAGCTCAAACCCATGCGAGATCCTGACCTGAGTTGGAAGCGTAACCGATTGAGCCACACAGGCGCTCCGGGCCTGTTGTGCATCTTAAAGGAGTGAATTAAGGTAAAAGACAGAATAGTACACTGCACAAAGCATCACATAGGGGTTTGCTTTCGTATTTGTGGGGATTAGATATAATGCATGTGAAATACTTCATACCTATGTAGGAGGTAGCTATTAACACATTATTTAGAGAATTCAACCCAATGTATAGTATTTTTTTGATTTTCAATAAATTTTGATTGACTCACCTACCTACTGTGCATATCTGTGTGTTGTGGGGGAGTGTGTAAAAAGAGAGAAGAGCACATATTCCCCAACATCATAAAAAACATTTATGCAGAACAGAATGGATAACAGCCAGGCCATATATTTAGGAGTGTTCTAGCTATACTGTCTAGTGCTTAAATGATTTGTTTTGTCCTTATTTCTAGGCTTATTTTTTTTTTTCCACTGATGCTTTTCTAACAGTTTCAACTGTGGATCGAACCTCTAATACCCTCCAAATCAAAGAGATAATCACTGCTGATTGTTTTTACCACCATAGATGGTTAAAACATACTTGGTCTTTGGACCTGACTAGAAACCCAATTAATAATAATTACAGGCATTTCCCAATGTATAAACAATTTATATTCCAAAAACTCAGTTATGAAGCAAGAATTTGGATCTAATAATGCAATTTCCCATAAAAATAGTGTTATAAAAGATTATTAAAATTAGGCCTACCTAATTATCTCAATATCTTGAAGGAAAAAAAATGGTACTATAGACTGCCAGTCACTGTGTACGAGTCACGAGATGTGTTTTGAATTCTAACTACAGAGCTATGAGAAAATGTCCACCTGTAAAAATCCTGGGGATGATGGAGATGAAAGGGTTGCCTCCCACCTGTCCTCCACCACCTTTAGTTTACTAAAGAGAGGTAGGAGTTTGGAGGACTGGCAACTTCAGCCTAGGTTTTCTGGGCAAATCAATGGCCGGAGAGAAAGAGGGGTGGTGAGGTAAAAACCACCTTTGTTGTGTATATGTAATCTGTAAAGACTATTTTATTGTTAATACCTTTGGCATATGTTTCACTGTCCCAGACTCCCTGCCCTCCACCCCACTCCACCCCACCACAAACCAACCAGGGCCATGGTCCTAGGGGATAATTCCAGTTCTTTCCATCAGAGTTCTTCCTGCAGTCACCCCCAGAATGAAATTGAGAGGGCTTTCAGGTGAAGACATCCCGAAAGTCCCCCTTTTACAAAGGCAATATAAAAAGAAAAACATTTGCAATACCATTATCACCAAATGAGTCACTATTAATTCTGAATTGAGTCAGATTTAATTGTTTTGCCAGCCAAAAGGCCTCCCTCACTATGGAGTCCGTATACATATGTGGCCTGGTAGAGAAATAGAATATTTTGCCATTTAATATGTGTCCTTCACTTAATGCTTTGCGTACAAAACAGAAAGCAATAGTAGCTTTCTTTATGATCCAAAGCTGGTGGTAGCGTGGCACCAGGTTCTGCATTCATTCAACAAACATTTAACTGAGATTTTGGTACTCATGGGTACTAAATGTAAAATACTGAAAAACAAATAATTTGTCTGCTGAGGCCAGATGATAAACATACAATAACAATATAGTATATCATATAGTGGTAAATGCCAAGTCGGGGATACATTTCATATAGAATTGTCTTGCAGAAGGTCTGGGAATGAGCCATGTGACCATCTGGGAGAAGAATTATCAGGCAGAGAGAATAGCATGTACAGAGCCTCTGGCCAGGAGCATCTTTTTGACTAAGATATTCTAGCTGGATAGGAGTAAGGTAAGGGAGATTGGTGGGAGAGGAGGTCAGAAAGGCAATGGGGGTAACTTGTAGGGCTTTGTAGACCATTAGAAAGATTTGCTCTTATTCTAAGAAATATGGGGATATTTTCTGAAGATAGAGCCCATTGGAGTGCCAACACACTGGATTTGGGGTATCAAAGAAAAAGCAGAACCAAGGATAAATCAATACGTGGGGCCTATACAACTGGAATTGCCATCTGCTGAGCTGGGGAATATTATTGGAATCTCAAGTTTGGTAACAGGGAAAGAAGGGAAGATGGAGAATTAAAATTTTCATCATAAACGTGTCCAGTTTGACGTGCCTATTAGCCATTCAAGTGGGCAGGGGTATGAGTAAGCTGGAATTCACGGGCAAGACCTGGCCTAAAAGTATACATTTGGGTATTTAAGACCATAAGACTGAAAACACCAGAAAAGAAGTGTAGATAAAGAGAAGAAGAGATGTTAGGCCTGAGTGCTAAGACTCTCCAATATTTAGAGGTCAGACAGATGAAGCAGAGCTAGCAAAGGAGACAGAGAAAACATGTCCAGCGTGGGAGATGACATAGAAGATGGTGCCGCAAGAGGCAGTGAAGAAAAGTTAAGAAGGAGGAAGTGTTTGTCCATATCAAATGCTACAAATAAGTTATGTAAGCTGAAGAATGGTAATCGAGTATAAAGTTTGATAGAGGCCATTGCTAACTTCCAATCGGTGCTCTGCCAGGACACTGGCTCTCCTGACTTGTAGCGTCTACCAATTTCCATGTTGTAAATATTCCCATCATGGCCAACTTCAAGCTGCCAATGGTTTAAGACAAAGCTTGCAAAATTCTTGAATATTTACCAGTTGGCTCCTACTAGCTCCAGCACACTGCCTTGACAGGAGCCATTTTGGCGGTGTGGGAAGAGGTTGGAGGAGATGCATAAAAGATGCAACTGGAAGAATTGTAGACTGAGTGTAGACAACATTTTTGAGAAGTTAGAAAGAAACGAGGTGGTAAGTTGAGATGTGTGGTCAAGAGGTGTTTCTTATTAGATAGGAGATACAGCAACACGTTTGCTGCAGATGAGCATGATCCTGTTAGAGGGGGGAAACTGGTGAAGAAGGAGAAAGCAGCGAGAACAGCTAAAGTGAAGGCCATGAGTGGGAGGGAGGAAAGGGTTCTAATGCACAGGGAGGGGGGTGGCTTGGTCTTAGCTGACAACATGGGGAGTTCCTTCACAGTAATTGCAGAGAATAGAGCAGCACCGTCCCAAACAAACACAATGTGAGCCACTTATGTAATGTTAAAATTCTAGGAGCCATGTTTAAAAAAAAAAGTAAAAGGACCAGGTGCAATTAATTTTCATGACTCTTTGAACCAATATATACAAATTATTATCTCTAAAACATGTACTGAAAATGAAAAAAGTTATTGAGATTTTCCATTCATTTTGTATACTAAATTTTCAAAATCCAGTGTATTTTACATAAACAGCACCTCTCGATTTGGACTGGCCACATTTCAAGTGATCAACGGCCGCCACATGTGGCTAGGGACTACCATATTGGAGAAGGCAGGGATAAATAATCAGCTAAGTGGGGGGCGCCTGGGTGGCTCAGTTGGTTAAACGTCTGACTTTGGCTCAGGTCATGATCTCACGGTTCATGAGTTTTAGCCCTGCATTGGGCTCTGTGCTGACAGCCCAGAGCCTGGAACCTCCTTTAGATTCTGTGTCTCCCTTCCTCTCTCTCTGCCCCTTCCGCACTCACACTCTTTCTCTCTCTCTCAAAAATAAATAAACATTGGGGCACCTGGGTGGCTCCGTCAGTTAAGTGTCCTACTTCGGCTCGGGTCTTGATCTCACAGTTCGTGAGTTCGAGCCCCGTGTTGGGCTCTGTGCTGACAGCTCAGAGCCTGGAGCCTGTTTCTGATTCTGTGTCTCCCTCTCTGACCCTCCCCCGTTCATGCTCTGTCTCTCTGTGTCTCAAAAATAAATAAACATGAAACAATTTTTTAAATAAATAAATAAATAAACATTAAAAAAATTTTTTTTAATCAGTTAAGTGGGTAGACACGTTGGTAGCAGTTGTGGACGTTCTCTTCTGTTTGCTTCTGTTTTCTCAGTGGTATAGGAATCACTTCCATCCAGTGAATTAGACTAATAATTAGGCACAACATGCGGGAGGTATGAGGAGAGAGGGAGAGGTGGGAAATAGTCATGTAGGAGGATGACAGAGTGAGGGGACCCAGAAAAGCACACTAGAATTGGGTCAGCACTGCTGGCCCGCCTGACGTCAGTGGTCCAGAACCGAAAGGGCCATCAGCAGTCCTGAGAGAGTGGGGTTTTTTTTAGCCACCTTCTCCTCTGTGAGGCATGCTAGGGGCATGGGCATCTGTGGTGTGGGCAAAGTTGGATGTAACCAGAGTGAAATGAATTGGAAAGCAGATGCCAAATCTGCCAATCCAATAAAATATGCTAAACTTTCCCCATAGGAAACTTGCCCTTTTACCTTTCTGATCGAGGCTTTGTGTGTATGGGGGGGGGTGGGGGGGGAGTAAGAAGTTGTTAAGAAACAGTTGTTGGGAAGAGTTTAAGAGTATAATGACATTCTTGTTTTGTTTTTTGTGTTTGTGTGTGTGTGTGTGTGTGTGTGTGTGTGTGTGTGTGTGTGTGTGTGAACTGTCTCAGAATTCTTCTCTCAGCAAGCCCTCCTAACTCTTTGTCTAGGGTTGCTTAACGGAGCTATGTGTGTCCCCTCTTCTCTGCTCAGAAGTCATTGAACTGTTTACTACGGCTTATTTTTGCAAGGTCTGAATCTTTTGCAAGGTCTGATATGTACTTGTCCCGACCAAATGGGTGTGTTAAACTGACTCTCTGTTTGTTGGAGGCTAGGAAGATGTTAATGAGGGTTCTGGTTCCCTGCCTGTAACCTGAAGCTGGCAGTCAACAGAACAAATCCGAGGGTTCCCAGCAGCACACTGAGGTCCTTATGTAAGGAGGATCACACGCGATTTTTGTCTTTGCAGAATTCCTCTCTGTATAATTATTCTTTTGATCATGCTACACATGAAAAGAAAAGCAACCGGGGGTATGAATCATGTCCTTGTTTCACTTGGAATTAACAATTGAGACAGGGTGAGCAGTCTGTGAGAGCTGCTGGTCAGAGGGAGGTGGTTCTCTGTGCTTGATTGACAAACTCAGTGTGTACCCTCAGAGCAGACCTCAAACTTTGTATGTCACATTGATCAGTCACCACAGGTGGCTCCATTCCTGGGTGTGATACTGCCCTAAGAGTGCAGCCTGCACTTTCTCTCCTGTGTGTGTGAGAGCACTTCATTGTTCTTCACCAAGTAAGTTAGGTATACTTGACTCCATCAGGACTTTCACTGAAACATGGAAGGAATTTTCTCACTGCCTTGGTATTAAAGGGATTGCGTGCTTTATCTGTATTGTACCTTAGAGAGCTCTCAGAATGTTCAGTTTCTAAGGGGAATTTGCGGGTACGTTCAGGAGCCACTCATCTGTCTTCTCAGGTGCCATCCTTCACACCCCAAACAGAGTCAATCACTTGACTGCTTGTGCTTCACCACATTTGGTACAGACTTCAACCTTATCCATGAACGTGGAATCCCTTTCAGAGTTGAGTGGTTTTGCATATGGTGTTTCCTCTGCCTTCCTCACCTGTAACACCTGCTTATCCTTCAAAATCCAACAAATATTTGTTGAGTGGATGAAAGGGATGGTTTGTAGAGGAGAGGGCCTTCCCTGAATTGGTCACTCTCTCTTATGACTCCCCACACATTTGGATCATGCTTCTTTTGGGGACTTATCCAATTCTTATGATGTATTTACCTTTCTCTTTCATGAGTCTAAAACTTTCTCCAGCATAGGGACTGTGGTTTTTTGTTTTGTTTTTTATTTTTTTGTTTTTGTTTGTTTGTTTGTTTTGTCCTTTTGTGTCTCTAGTGCCTAGTATAGAGCCTGGTACTTAATAAGCCCTCATGTTTTTTGTTGAACGTGAAATGCAAAGAATGAAGCATAATAGTGTGATTCAGGTGGATCAGAAATAGCTGCAATTGAGGCACGGTTTTATAGCCCATACAAGCTCACACTGAAGTGACATCAACTTGATGCATTTAAGATGAAACCTCAAAATAAGGATATATTGGTTTTAGCCCAAAGCAGAAATTTATATGAAGGATGTAACCTTTTGCCCTACACACTCAGGAATTAAAAAGAAATCTAAAAACCCATTTAAAGGTAATTTCAATTTGAGGCTTAAAGGTATGTAAAAAGGGTTTATTTGAGGTTTAATAACCAAGTTTCATGTGGGTTCTTGTTTGGGAAAGAAAACTTTCACATGGCACTAATATACAGTAAATTGTGATTTACAAAAACATTCTCACATCCTGTCTAGGGTGAAATTTTAATTTGTCCAATGAACTTTCCACTGAAAGAAGAAATGGTAAAACTGAAAAACTAATCTTGCTATGCATGTTTTGTTTTGGAAACTTGCTATTCCCAAATGTTCCCTGAATTTATTTTTGAAAATTCTTTGGAAAATTCAAGGAAAAATTGGTCTTTTGAGAAATACCTTGAATGTTAAGTTTTGTATGTCGAAGGAGTATTGAATGTCTTGTTAATAACAGTTTCATTGACATCTTATTTTTTTCTTGTACTATTCATTGTTTCTACAATTCAGTACGTACATGGCTATTATCAGATGCCTGACATTTTAAGACACTGCTTGTTCCTTATGTTTCCATTGGATATAACAGATGTATGTGTTAAAAAATTTTTGTGTGTGTTCAACTTATCTCCTTTGTTTGGTTGTGTCTTCCAAATGATAGGCATTTGTATTGGATGGATGGATGGATGGATGGATGGATGGATGGATGGATGATTGACTAGTGGATGTTGGCTTTGAGAGTCCAGCTGTTGGGTACAAGTTACAGCTTTGCTACCTACTAACTCTCTGGCCTGCAGCAAATTAATGATCTAAATGTTCCCTCAAATGTGCATAATCATGGCTCTGCATAGAGTTTTCAGAGTTAAATGAAATAATGCATGTAAATAACTGACATCACAATTGGTACATAGCGCTCAGAAATGTTAACTGTTATTACTATTATTAACAAAATAATAAATGACTTTAATCATATCACTCACTTTTTTAAATTTAAGGGTGAATAATTACAACATGCGTTAATTATGAATGTTTTGATTGTAGTACATTTGGGAATACCAGTAATTTTCGAATTATTTCAGTTCAAGCTCTTCTATCCATGTGAAGAGTATAATAAACGGAAGTTTCCTTATCTACTTACAGAATTACAGGCATAGCTTAGATATGAAAACATTCCTAGGCTTCACCATGGTACAACAGCTGGTTGAATTATGTACCATGTCTCAGTAAAACATCACCATTTTGTCCAGTTTTAAATGTTTACAGATTCCAGGTGAGCGTTTGTTCTTAAAGCACGTTTTATCCATGACTCCGAGGCTCTCCCAAGAAGTGATCCTATTTTAAAAGATCTAAAACCGGCTTGAGATCATTTGGCAGCACAGCCCCAAGGTTTACTAAGTTTTACTCCAGATTTCTCTAGAGAAAGAAACAGCACGATTTTTAGGCAAAGGGACAAGCCACAGAAGCCGGCCCTTGCGTCAGTTTCCCAAAGAGGAGTCGGTGGGTCAGGGCAGGGGCAGGGCGGGCGGACTAAGGGGCTTATTCTCTGGCCCAGAAGGCAGGCACTTTCAGATTCCTCCAGACGGGCCAGGCTTCTCGGCGGCACGGAGTAAACCCCGGTCCGCGGCCGGGAAGGAAGTCCAAGGCCGCGGTGGCGCGGGGGCCATGGCCCTGGCGAGGCCTGCCCCACACTCCCCTCAGCGCCGCGGACACATTGTTTGGCACTTGAGCTGCACCTCCTGCTTTCTCTCCGTGTGTGTGTGTGTGTGTGTGTGTGTGTGTCTGGGTGTGTGTGTGTGTCTGGGTGTGTGTCTGGGTGTGTGTCAGCGTGTCTGTGTGCGCGCGGAACTGGCTTTTTCAGGCAGGAAGCGCCTGCCATTTAAGGAGTGCGTGTGCTGCCCAACGGCCTGGCAGCCTCCTCATTGGCCTGCGGGCTGGGCCGGGGCTTCTCCCTGCGAAGGTTCGCATTTTAAAAATGTCTTCTTTTGTCAGCTTGAGATTTTCCAGAATTTGAAAGCGGAAAGGAAGAAAGGAGTACGAGGAAGCTATTAAAGATATATTAAATAAACTCTACTGGGAGCAAGTGTGTGTTTAAGGGAGACTCTGTTAACTTTTGCAAGGGAAGTTTGGGTGATTGTTTATTATTTCAACAAAGGAGTGTGTGTGTGTGTGTGTGTGTGTGTGTGAGAGAGAGAGAGAGAGAGAGACAGAGACAGAGAGAGAGAGACAGAGAAAGGGAGGGAGAGAGAGAGAGAGAAGTTTTGGTGATTGCTTATTATTTTAGAAAAGAGGGTGTGTGTGTGTGTGTGTGAGAGAGAGAGAGAGAGAGAGAGAGAGAGAGAGAGAGAGAGAGGGACAGACAGAGAAAGGGAGGGAGGGAGAGAGAGAGAGAGAAGTTTTGGTGATTGCTTATTATTTCAGCAAAGAGGGTGTGTGTGTGTGTGTGTGTGTGTGTGTGTGTGTGTGTGTGTGTGTGTTTTCCCTGAACTGGAGAAGCAGATGTTTAAAGGAGAAGGGCAGGAAGCAGCTCTGACAAATGAAAGGATTTTTGATTGAATTCGTGAGCTAAAGTTTCCTGCCAGTAATTCATTCAACCCTAGGCCACATAAAAGAAAAACCCACATAATTGAATTTTAATCGCCTAACTTTTAAACATACAACCAGAACAGGCAAGCGTAGCTGCCACAGGTAAAACTGAACTAATGCTGTAAGCTGATTTTAGATTATTATTTATTGGTAGTTTAAAAAAATTACGAGCCCCTCGCTTCGTTCGGCTCCTCCTTCTTCGGGGTGTGTGTGCCAGAGGCTGTTCCTTATTATCTGTATACGTTAAAATCCTTCGTGCAGATTTTTTTTTTTCTTTAAGCTGTTTTGTGAGCAGGTGCAGATGGCTTTCATGAACTGAGCCAATTGAAATGTTCTGTTTCAGCCTGCAGAAACTGGAGTTTTCAAAAATGAACAACTGCGTGTTGTGCTGTATCTATAATTCAGCTGGAAACTGTTTTCCTTATTTTATGATGAAATCTGCCACCTCTGTTTCTTCCTCTTAATGAATTTGGTTTGTTTACAGCCTGAAGGAAATCTTGTCACTAAAATCCACCCTCAACACTCCTCCAGTATTTTGCAGTCTGATGGTTTCACAACCAGGGCCATTGCAAAATAGGGGTAAACGGGCATTTTTTTTTTTTTAAATCCCTGGAGATTTTCAAGAACTTTTTTTTTCTCTTTTCTTCACAGTGGACTCAAGTAAACAGTGTCAGGAAGACTGAAAAACGTGAGACTATTGTACCTTCTCGTACATATAATATAAAATAAGTTACTTTTCTCAGCCAAGTCATAATTTGAAACCAGGTGGGGGAAAGTGAGGAGTCAACACGTCCTCAAACCTCTTGGTTTGGTGCTGGCATTAATGAGGCTTCCTATAAAACGGAGTAAAGAACGAATTAACTCCTTTGCTGTACAGAGGCTCCAGGGTCCTTGATAGGGATGGGTTGGAGCTTTCTGCCAAAGCCACACTCACATAGGCACTAACGCAAGGCGCTAAACCAAGTAACCATAGCCAAAAGCCAAAATCACATTGATGCACTACACCTTGAACTGAACAGACCCCAAATATTAGGGTTGTCACTGAACCAAACATGTCCAAAAATAAACCTAATGAACTAGTTCAAACCAGAATGATACTTCCATATTTTCTTTTTTTTTTTTTTTCCAACGTTTATTTATTTTTGGGACAGAGAGAGACAGAGCATGAACAGGGGAGGGGCAGAGAGAGAGGGAGACACAGAATCGGAAACAGGCTCCAGGCTCCGAGCCATCAGCCCAGAGCCCGACGCGGGGCTCGAACTCACGGACCGTGAGATCGTGACCTGGCTGAAGTCGGACGCTTAACCGACTGCGCCACCCAGGCGCCCCACTTCCATATTTTCTAAAATGACTGAACAAAGCAAAACTAGAACTTCAAAAAATTCCACACACCAAGAGCCCGTTGGCTGGATCTGTGCTCTGGCAATGTTCATGGGATCCTAGTAAGAAAGGAAGGATTTGGATTCTGCTGTTATGTTGGCCTTCGTTCCCAATAATGACCGTCCCAGGGACACCGACTCAGGCAGTGTTCATGGGCAATACCTGTCATGTTTTCAGAGATGCACATCCCAGCAGAATTGGCAGGTTGGACAAGATAATTCCTTTTAGTGTGGAACTGCCCTGTGCATTGTGGGATATTTAGCCACAGATGTGACCTGTACTCACTAAATGCCAGTGGGCCACAACCCTCCAGTTGTAACAGTCAGAAATGTCCCCAATCATTGCCAAGTATCTCCCTGGCGGGGGGGGAGGGGGGGAGGGGGGCGGCGGGGGGGGGTGGCGGGGAGAGGGGGCAGAGAGAGAAAACCACCCCTGGTTTGAGAACGATTGCAGTAGGAGAATAGTCATCAGCCTCCAGCATTGTTTTGGAAAGGTTTTCCAGGAGATATTGGAAAAGAAAAGCTATACGCTTAACTGCCCAGAAGGATCACCTAATAGAAAATAAAAGCCAATCTCTTATGTAAATCCTCATTTCAGAGTTGGTTTCTCTACTAAAGCCAGAAACCCATGTATGGTGTTATTGTGAGGCAGACCTAGTGAAAATGCTGCAGGTTATTGAAAGACATGTAGAAGCACACACCATTGTAAAAACTTTACTGCTTATTGACTTACGGTGCCGGCGAGAAAATGATTCCAGAACTTTCTGGTCATGCTTCAATCAGTGTTTACCTTCATATTCTAAAAACGTTGCAGAAATGTTTCAGCATATTGAATCTCCTACTGTCTCTAGTTCACAGTATACAGAGATGCTGTCTGATCCAGGGTGCCTACCTGCCCTACAGTGAATTATTATAAATTAGAGTGCTAGTTCAGGAGAACGAGACATCTTAATTACAACTTTCTTTAGTTTGTGTGCATATAGTGTGTGCCTTTGAAATGAAATTTACAGTTATTCTGCGCTTCAACGAGACTTCTCATTTTTCTATAATACAACAGTACCTTTCCCTTGGCAGTTTTCATCTGGTAGGAAGACTCATTTGTACATCAGAGCATTATTTGGAACAGTGGGTTTTGCCAAGATTATAATGTGGTAATTACATTTAAAATTGAGCTGTGCCAAAGCATTGCAAAAATAATAATAAGTCCACTAAATATATAACACTGACACAGACAGTTCATCAGCCTTTCTTAATACTGTGAAAAACAAACCAAATTTTCTATTTTTTGTCTGTGAAGAGAACCTGGGGAAAGAATAATCACAGTATAAAATTGAACAGCTAATCGAGTTTTCCAAACGGTTTATTTTAATGGTGATTTAGCATTCTAAGGCACAGACCCTTAGCTTTTGTTTGCTTTTGTCTTTAATGTAGATTGTAAATCAAAGTGTTGCGTGGCGACAAAGAATAAAGTTATTGGTTATTATTTCCTCATAGACTGTAAGTAATGATGATGTCCACGAAGCCTATAATAGCAAGAAACACTCCCTTAATCTCAATTGATCTCCACAACCACTCTGTTTGGAATCAATAGTTTTCCTAGTTTACCATCGAAAAAAGTGCAGCTCAGAACTGGGAAGAAGACAGGGGCAAGTCAGCATGGCTGTGGTAGTGGGCAAGGCAGAGGGTTCCGGGAGTGGGGAATACTAAGATCCAAGAACTTACTGATCTAACCTACATCACTGACCACCATTCTGCTCTAAGACGTGGATGCCATCATTCCATTTTCTTATGATAAAACACACACTCTGAACAGACTCTTAAGGCGACAGCTTGTAAATGTCACCCTGGAACTTGAAACCAGAGCTCGTGATTTTGTTTCTTTCTTGCTTTCCTTCTACTTTGAACTCAAAACCATAGAAGAAACCGAAGGTATATTAGTTCACACTTAATAATGTACGTGGGAACTCTTAACCATGGAAGAGTGTAATCATATTATGTATGGCCTCGGTGTTTCGGGAAAAACAAAACTCTGAAGCTCTTGATTCTGTCCCAGCAATCTGTCCTTACATGAAATTGGCCAAAACATCTGAAGTCTTCGTATCCCTCTGTCCTGGGCTTCCTGAGGAGCTACCTTGGAGCAGTGAGAGCACTGGCGGTGCTGTGCTCCGATGGGAGTCAGCAGCTGTCCCTGTCCGGCATCCAGCTCTTCTAGTACCCTGGCCCAGGAGAAGGAAGAAAATCTACCTAAGGGCACTGCAGCCTGGAGCCTTTTCTGTCGCCTTCAATGTATTTAATCATCCAAACCGAACGCTGTCCATCGACCATTTAGAAGATAGCACAGCATTTACTTTATGGCATGCAAAAGGACTGGGCCATACCCCGTCAGTGTGTTCAAGTGTGGGAGCTTGAGTATTTCTTAAGCCGGTTCTGATGTTCTTAAAAATGTTCCTCATCTTGTGGGTAGTCGTGTCGAGTCGGTGCCTCTTAGGTCTGATCCTGGTGTCACTTGCTGTTTCTGACGTGTACTGGTTAAAACAGCTCTTCGTTCTGTGTGTTCAACTTGGACTCCTGAGGCCCAAAGTTGTTAGTTACTCTTTGGGATAATGACCCTTCAATAAATCCCTAAATTCCTTCCTGATGAGTCCCATTTCCCCAAGAAGCTTCCATCAACTGTATCCCATCAATGACTCAGTAATATTCTACCCCATTTTGTGAATAGGTGTTTTTTTTTTTTACCTGACCCTGTTCATACTGGACACTTGCATACGTTCATATTTCTTGGTTTCCCTCTTCTAGCAATTTCTGACTTATTAAAATATTAACAGACGGGGGTGCCTGGGTGACTCGGTCAGGCGACTGACTTGATTTCAGCTCAGGCCATGATCTTGCGGTGGTTGTGGGATCAAGCCCCTCGTTGGGATCTACACTGAGTGTGGAGACTATCTGGGATTCTCTCTCTCTCCCTTCCTCCCTCTCTCTCTCTGCCCCTCCCCTGCTGGTGATCGCTCTCTCAACATAAATAAGTTAATGTCAAAAAACTAACAGACAAATGCCGTATGATCTCACTCATATGTGGAATCTACAAACCAAGCTCATAGAAACAGAGTAGATTGGTGGTTGTCAGGAGCTGGGGAGGTAGGAGACATGAGTGAGGGTGATCAAAAGGTACAAACTTGCGTTATAAGGTCAGTTTTGGGGACATCATATGCAGCATGATGACTACAGTTAACAACACACTAATGTGTACTCGAAAGTTGCTAAGAGAGTAAATCCAAAAATGTTCTCACCGCACACACACACACACAAAATGGTAACTATGTGGGTGGTGGATGTGTTAACCCGCCTTATTGTGGTAATCACTTTGCAATGTATACGTATTCTAATCATCACGGTGTGCACCTTAAACTCACACCATGTTGTGTTTCAATTATATCTCAGTAAAGCTGGAAGAAAACACTAGCTAGCCTACCCAGTATGTCTTTTCTAAGAAGGGAGCTTTGTCTGCAGCAATAGAAATAGCTACAATGACACCTAACTCTGGAAAAAGAGTCGTTGATTAGGGGGGCTGAACCTACACTTCACCGTGGGGGAGCTGGGAACACAACCAAGGCAGTCCTGCAAATGCCACGATGGAGACAGCAAGGCTTGGACTCACAACGGAGACTTCATTCAAAATTGGGTTTTCTTTTTCTCTGGTGTCCCAAATTATTTCCAGAGGTTAGCCACTTACAGAAAAAATAAATCTTCTTTCACTTGGAAGTAAAGAACGTGCTATTTGACTTGAAACGTAACACAAACACTCCTTGGATCAGCTCTGTTTTGTGTCTGATGAGTTTAATATTGCTCTTCTTTAAACAGATCTGTCACTGGTTTCGTATGTGAGGTGTCCTAGCATGAAACGCCTGCATCAAACTTTATAATAGTGGAAATAACACTCTTATTGTCTCTTCCATATTAATGAAACCCACAGCTAAACAGCTAAAGCCCTGTACTAATTGCTTGTTCTCAGAGCTGGGTATTTCAGGTCTAATTCTCTTTAGAACACAGCTGGCATGGGGTATGCCAAAGCTCCTTTGGTTACTTTAACCACTTAAGTACTAATTTGGTGGCATGGAAAGCATTAGGCTATGTCCATACAAGCAGAACAAAGCAGAATATTGAGCAATTTTCCGAATTCTATCCATGTAGTAAGTCAACTTGGTTGATGCTTCTAGTTAAAACAGATGTTCGAGTTGTCAGGCCGCATCCAAACAGAGTGTTTGTTGAAATAAACATTAGCTTAGCAGCTTGCTTTTATTGCAGAAGCACTGTAAACAATGAGCAAGGTATAAACTGGAAATCTGTGAGTCTTGAAGAAACTAGGCATGCCGTAAAAGATTATGTAGTTTTCTAAATGGGTTATATGCCCAGCCAGACTCAAAACATGATGATTGGATTAACGAATGAGGAATGAACTGTTAAATTTTGTAACCATTTTAGCCTGCACTGGATCCATTAGATAAATTTCATTTTCTTACTATATGTGCATTCTGTATATATCTTTTCTTGTTTGCTTAGCGCTTTTATATATTTAGATATTCTGCCCTGCAAGTAACGACCAAAACAATCTCTTTCATTTTCCCCTGATATTCCACATATATTCATTCAAATTATTCTCCTTGGGGGTTTCAACTTTACTACCTTATTGCTATTTCTGATATAACAGTTTGATCGGTAGGAGTCCACAGCATAGCTGGCAAGGTACATAACCTTTCAAGCAACATGAAAACTGCTGTTGATTGAAAAAAAAAAAAAACAGGTAGTTATTGGATGTTTACTGTGCCCAACAGTTTGCTAGATAGTATGGGAAACGACTTCACCCATGGGAGCTGATAATCTAATTGAAGAAAGAAAACCACCTCACATGAAACAATTACAAAGAAAAAATGAAATGTATCATGTGGTACAGAGCCAAGGAGAATAAGGTGTTAATTGTGTGGGATAGACAGTAAATCTCAAAGGAGTTAAGGAAGGTAGAAATCCACACGGGCTGAGGTCATTCAGGAAGACTTTCAAAACAAACCAACAATATTTATAAGCCCCCTCTATGTTCAAAGCATCGTGAGGGCTGGCGCGCAGTGTGATCCCAGGGATGGGACTTAAGTTGGATCTGAGAGGATAGAAGAATACTGACTGGCCAAGAAGAGAAGGTAAAATACTCCAAAATACAGAAGGCGGGGTGAGAGGGGTGCGGGGAGCAGAGGAGAGCCGCAGCTATGCTAAGCAGCTTAACATGGCAGCTCTTCCTTTGAAACTCCCTAGACTGATGCAGATATGTTCGCTTAGCTTTTTTAATCCATTTTGGCTCATGCTTGGTCTGCAAAATATTAGCATCCAGTTCAGAGGTTTCTCTGTAAGAGGGAGAGAAAAGCTAGAAGATGTAGCAGAAGTGATAGACAGTATGCACTAGTGTCTTTTTCTTGCAAAGAAAGGCTTTACTGAAAACAAAGGTGCCAGCCAAAGTATATAATGTGTGGCAAATGCAAGGAATTCAGCACACCACAGAAGATGTTTATGAGAAGATGCTACCCAAACTCTGAATGGTATTCATAGGGCTGATTCGCTTTGGGTTTTGCAAAAACTGTCAAGTGGCTCCCTTTGTTAGACACTCCTTTCTGTTTTGAAATATGTTTTAAACTCAGTGAGCATTCATCTTGCTTTCTAAAATTCCACGTAGACTTGTTCTGATTCAAAGCATCCTCCTATGGAGACCAAGAAACAACCATTTCTGGTTCAGGGACTCGATGATATATCTCCGCACACCTTTCTTTTCTGGGCAGAAAAGAAATGGGGAAAAAAAGGTTTACTTTTCAAAATAACAGGCTTCTTGGTTTTAAAATCATAGTCATTAGCATTGAGGTCTAGGGAATTCTCTGACCTCTATTTAGAGCACTTTAGGCGATATTTGTTTTTAGGGTGATATGATATCTCTAGTCTTGTATTCTTTGAAGACAGTGATTGCAAGCGTTCCTTTAGTTGTTTGTGAGGAATGTGGAAGGAGACCGATGTTGTTTGGCCATCATTTCTCTAGTTGGTAGCCCTATGGCATGCGTCTAGGGAGAAATTGCGCAGTGCAGAATACGCCCATAGCACCCGAGTTCGGACAGTGCCCAGCCCCATTTCTGGAGGAGCAGAGAACGTGTGCCTTCATCGTCCATTCATAGCGCTTCCTTGGTGTGAGCACTTATCCCATTTCCCTCAGGATCCCAGGGCTACAGCACCTATAGAGCACTCACTCACCAAAAACACGACAGACAAGAACATTCGTCTCTGGCACAAGCAGCGTGCCACATCTGTTCTAGGGAAGTGTGAGCCAGATGTGCCGCCTCGTCTAAAACAGATTTCACTGCTGTTCACATTCTCTCTCCAGCCCTAATCTACAGCCTTCTGGCATGTCCACGATACGGTAGCAAGGGGGTATCACTTAGTTGTTACATGCTTGAAATGATGGGAAACATTTCACAGTAAACTGGGGTTTTGAAGAAAGACATCTTTCAAAATGGATTCGGATTTCGTTTAAACATCGTTGTTATGAGAAAAGGGCTTACCTTCCTCAGAACATAGAAATTTAAAGGGAATTAGTAAGGAAAATATGATCACCTGAGCTAACTCTCCTTCTTTTATAGATAAGAAGTCAAACCCAAGAAATGTCATTACTTCCCGAGGTCATAAAGCAGTTTACTGGAAAATGGAGTCTAAAATCCTGACTTTTTGTCTAAAGGCGTGACACAGGAGGGAAATTATTCAGGAGACAGCAGACTCTGTTTTATAAAGGGCCAGATAGTAAATATTAGGCTTTGTAGGCCATATGGTGACTGTCAGAACTACTCAACTCTGTCCTTGTACCTGAAAGTAGCCGTAGACAATATGTAAACAAAAGTGTGTCTGTGTTCCAATAAAACTTTATTTGCAAAAACAGTCAGTGGGCCAGATATGCCGACCTTTGCTCTAGATTTAAAGGAGAAAAATAAGCATGAGAGTCTCCTTGGGAGCTCCTTTATGAGCCACGTCCAAATTTGATCTGTCATGGAGAATGTCAATTTTTCAAAGGTCCAGAGGGTGCTGTTAGTTAGATAAAATTGCTCTGACTCAGGCAAAACTGACTCTTTTTACAGCTTTCCTGAGAAAAGCTTCTTTATGAGATTTCAAAGTATTTAAGAGTCACTCTTCAGGATTGTCCTTATGTCACTATTGTTCCACTTAAACACGGAAGATTTATGTTTCTATATGCTTTTCAAAAGTTAAATACACTCAAAGGTCTTCTGTTAGCACTGTTGGATTTTATTACCTCAAGTAATCTCTTAAAAATCTAAGCTTGTATCTTTTTTTCATAAACAGGATTCCAAAGTTTTCCAGTTTAACAGCAATTAAGAAATGGAAATGAAATAAAGGTTTTCTAAAAAGATCCCTGTATTTTTATGTAAAATTCCTTTTGGAGCGTAAAGAAAGCCTGAAGTGTTTTAAGTGTGTGTGTGTGTGTGTGTGTGTGTGTGTGTGTGTGTGTCTAAGACAGAGAGGTAGAGACAGAACTCTTTGGGAGGCAAGTCAGAGGGAATACATACATCCATAACAGTAGCTGACCTGGAATGAAAACTTTTGTTCCCTTTGAATCTGATTGGTGGGTTCAGTACCCTAAGACATCTGGTGTTCTATGAGTGAGCCCTCACTAAGGGGAGTTTACAGGGTTCTTCTATTCTATATACATACTTGTTTGAGAGTGATCCTTGGAGTACCTGGGGGGCTCAGTCAGTTAGGTGATGGACTCTTTGATTTCAACTCAGGTCATGATCTTGTGGTTCGTGAGTTCAAGTCCCATGTCAGGCTCTGTGCTAATGGTGCAGAGCCTGCTTGGGATTCTCCTCTCTCTCTCTCTCTCTCTCTCTCTCTCTCTCTCTCTCTGGCCCACTCAAGCATGCTCTCTCCCTCTCTCAAAATAAATAAACTTAAAGATAAAAAAAAATAAAAAATTAATAAGAAACGTGATCCTTCAGGAATTATATTGTCTTTACTGGTCTCAACCTGGAAGCAAGACTTAAATGGAGGACGGGAAGACTTGCAGAGTAGAAAGAAGGCAGTACTGACTGAGATGAAGAATGGGGAGAGGGGCTCATGTTCTAATTTTGGAGGCCAGCCCCCCCAGGCCCCATTTCCTCTGAGCAGGTGCAGACTGATCCTTCTTCCTGCCCGCCCAACCCCCTTTCCTCTTCTCCCTCTTCCTCTTTGCTGCTCTTCTCTTTCCTGTCCTGCTACCACCAAACACTTATTGTGGCAGGTGGAAGGGTGATCTGTCTGGAGTGAGCTGGGAGAAAATTATTTTAGTTACTTTCTGTTTCCCTCTTCACTTAGGTATTACAAAGAGTGGAGGAAAGCACGTCAATACCTAACTTTTTCCCACTAAAAATGTTGCATTTTCAAAGATACCAGTTTTCTCTATCTGTAAAGATTATTTGGAGAGTAATTGAAAGGAAAGTTATCTATTTAAAAAGTTATTTTTTAAAAAAAATTAGGAATTAACTACCATAAATCCTCATATCCTGTGGTGGTGTAGTCTCTGGAACAAGTTTGGGCTAATAAGTAACTTTGCCATTCAAAATGCTTTATTTTGGAAATAGATATTACTTTTCTTCTTCTCAGTTTGTTTCAAAAAGTTCTTATAATTGTTCTCATTGCATAAATGATAACATTCAACAATTGGTCTTTAAAGGCAAATAACTAAAAGGTTAATATTGTTTTTCTGAACTTAGGCATTTAACAGAATGCTGCGTTTCATTTCATTTTGTTTTGTTTTATTTTTTTAAATTTTTAAATTTTTTTTATTTATATATGAAATTTATTGTCAAATTGGTTTCCATACAACACCCAGTGCTCATCCCAAAAGGTGCCCTCCTCGATACCCATCACCCACCCTCTCCTCCCTCCCACCCCCCATCAACCCTTAGTTTGTTCTCAGTTCTCAACAGTCTCTTAAATTTTTAAATTTTTTAAGTGTTTATTTATTTTGAGAAAGAGATAGAACACAAACAGGGGAGGGGCAGAGAGCGGTCAAGAGAGAGGGAATCCCAAGCAAACTCTGCAGTGCAGGGACCAACGTGGGACTGGAACTCGTGAACCATGAGATCATGACCTGAGCTAAAATCAAGAGTCAGATGCTTAACTGACTGAGCCACCCAGGTGCCTCTTGTTTTGTTTTTTATTAACTCCTCCAGTTCAAAGCTTAAGTAAGGAGACATTTCTTTTTTGAATTTTGTTTTTTATCGGGATATAATTGACATATAACATAATATTTGTTTCAGGAATACAGGATAATGATTCAGTATTTGTATATATTGTGATACGATTGCCACAGGAAGTCTAGCTAACATCCATCACCACAGTTAATTGCAATTTTTTCTTGTGATCAGAACTTCTAAGATCTACTCTCTTAGCAACTTTCAAGAATACAATAAGGTGTTACTAACTGTAGTCACCATGTTGTACATGATATCCCCAGGACTTATTTATTTTGTAACTGGAAGTTTAAGGAGGCTTATGTCTTTTCTTATCAACCTCCAGGTTTTATTCTGAAGGGAGTAAAGAGATGGCGTGTTGACGAATCTGTTCTAATTCTAATACTCTAATAATGTGACCACCATTCTGGCCTCCACATCTGTGGACCCACATTCTCCTGTTAGAAGTTCCCTTCCCCTCTTTTCCACCCACCTACATCCTATCCAGACAGCAAGTCCCCTCTTAAGACCATAGGCCTTTAGGAATCTCTCCTTGGATGATTGCCCACCACAATGATCCTTATTTGCTTGAAATTTCTGTAACCCTTTTAGTTTGTGCCAAACAATCCTCACTTAATTACACATTATCTTGGATCACTCTCTAGTGGTTTAAAGCATAGTGTTAAGCACATAATCCGTGTAGCCATTGGAAGAAGAAAGGCAAAGAGCTCACGAGAGGACAGGGATGTGATGCTTAGGGAAGGCCATCACCTTAGGGAAGGTGCTTAGGGAAGCACCACCAGGGAGGAATCATCCTGGGGGAGTCATTAACATCTAACTCTGGCCCTCAGACTAGCAAGCACAGTGACTGGAATGTCAGGACATCATGAGTTGTGATATCGACCAGAGGCAAACTCACCTTTACCTGATTCCTAGAGGCTGGTTAGAATGCCAGTTTATTAGTTTCCAGTATGAGGTATAGCAGTCTGGTATACCTAGACACTCAAGTTCTCAGACAAATGTATCATCTCCCTCTGAATAAGCTATGTGAGTTCATTTATAACCATCACAACTTCTGGTAAGCATGGAAATGATGCAGAAGCGGCTAGTCAAATGATTTGAATGTTCAAAGGATTAAAACAAGGAAACCAGGGAAGTATTTTTAACGTAAGGATATACCTGCCCACAGAACTGGGTAGGTGGTATCCTTTGGTAAGATAAGCTTGGAAACGAAATAGCGCTGCCATGGATGATGACTCTGTGGCTCTCTCAGGGATCCTGTGAGTGACCAAACTTCTGTCCTACCAGCAAATTTGTCGTGAGATCTTACATATAGCTGATTAGTTTCCAGGTAAGTCTTACTGTCTTGTGGTTGATATATTTTTTTCATCTTTTCACTTTATGTAGGAATATCTCACTTCTGTCATTCCAAAGTCCTCAGGGTGCCCCTTATTGTTGCCCTTTTTTTTTTTTTTTTACCATGTACCATAGGTACCACTAAATATTGAATGGTTTATTAACCAGCTCCAGTACGCAATCCTTAAGGCTATAGAATGCACAAACACTTACTTACTCAGCATTGAAGAAATAAGCATATTATACTACATGCCAGCATTATCGAAGTTAGTAGGGATATAGAGGTGAGTAGAACATAGTCACTTTTCTTAAAGACTTTTTACATTTACAAGACAGGTGTATAAAACAATTACAATGAAGTGTTTGGGTGCTATGATGAAAACAGATGTGAGATATTAAACAGGAAATCATCAATTTTACTTATGGTAATCAGGAGAGTTTTCATAGAAAGAGAAAGATATTGATTAAAATCCCTTACATGTACCTTTTTTTTTTTTTTTTTTTTTGGTTTATAGGTTGCCTTAGATATCAATTCAGGTTATTAAAATCTTGACCTCTTTCTCGTTCATGTCCACTCACTTTCATTAACTACTCATGCCTTGTCTAAGTTTGGAATGAAAGTGTCACAAGACACGTCTTTCACTGTTTCCTGATTTACTAATCATGGAAATGTAACTCAGGACCTGAGCATTTAGTGATCTCATGTGACCATCAGAACAAGAATAAGGAAGGAAGTACACAAGTGAATATGATGACCTCTTACAAAGCCCCTATCTGGGTAGAGAGGTAGAGTTTTAATTGATAGACAAGTGTCACATCCCTTCCATAGACATCACACATGCAAATTAAGCTTAGCATCATCCTGTTTCCTGAGAGTCATGGCCAAAGATATATATGGATGAAATCAGAGGATCTGGGAATTCTATAGATCTCAGGTTGGCCAAAAAAGAATCAGCATAATCTGATGGTGGCAGTCTTGAGAATCAGGAAGTCCAAGACTCATGTGCTTTTTTAGTAAATCATTTAATACCTCTGTATATTCATTTACCCATTTGAAGAAAAGAGCCAGTATATCTAGTGTTAATCTCTGCATATTAGATGCTATAAAGTAATTGAAATGTGGTCCTGTTCTTCCAACATCTTAGCTATTTCAGGTTTCCAAATTGAGAAAAAAAAACGTACAAATCATTGAAAGGATAATATGTATAAATCTTAAAAGAGCAGTAAGTGAAGTAATGCATTTAAACTGAGAATCAAGATGGACAAATATGTATAGACATACATATACATATTTGAAAGAGCAAAATGTATAAACCTCTGAAAGGTATTTTAATGCACTTTGATGTATTTGTGTAAACCAGAAATTTTTGCACGAATGTTGTCATCATACCCATTTTTAAAGTAGCACAAGGTTTTCTTTCTAAAAATGGAACCAGAGGACAGTCATATTGTAGAACATTTTTCACTAAACAGACGATATTTCATTAAAGTTGTTTTTAAAAGCTATTTCAATTTTCGTGTTATTCTATTGAGGATAACAATTCTGAAAACTTGCTAACTGCTGATAAAAATAACATTTGTATTCTAAGTATAATACTTTCATATTTAAGAAAAGTTTTCTCGGGATTTAGGATACCAAAATACAGTAAATAAATTTGTGTTTTCCATATGCACACCCACCTTCCTGCATTTTATACCTGTCCGTGATTTTGCAAGATACAATGTTATATGGAAGTAAACACCAAATGACTATATTTCTGTGCAGCTCAAAGACTTCATGATTTCTCTCTAAAGTGACTACCCCAAATAATTGAAAATTGCTGATACAGCAGATTCTACTGTTCTTCCTGGTATAATGGAATAAAGTACTCTTTCAGGTTTTTATTCTCCACCGGTGTGAAGAAAACATTGGTAAATTCTTAGGGCAGCTGATGAACTCGTATGTATTGATCACTTGTGTTCAAGGCACCATGGTAGGTGTTGTGGGGATAATACAAATAGAAGTCTAGACTTCTGTACCCAGGATACTTACAGTCTGGTTAGAAAGACACATAGTGAGAAGTGCTTTATAACATGGCGCACAAGGCATCGTCTGGTAAAGGGGCATCTAGATAGAGATTGGCAACTCAGAGGGCTCCCTGTGGTGCCTGGGGTCATGGATGGCCTGCTAGAGAAGGAGATGGGCTCCATAGGATCTTCCCAACTGTTTGCAAAGAAAATGAATTAGAAAGCACTCAGATATATAATTGCTTTTTCTAGAATACCCTTACAATATATTTCTTTAAGCATTTAACCGCATTTTTTGATATAGTGTTGTTTTCTTTTTGCCCTTCATAGATTTCTTGGTGGTTTGGGGTTGGGTTTGTGTTTTTCTTCTCTCTTGACTTATCTGAGAAATTCTGGCACTAGCAGGTTTGGGATGTTTTCGTTCAGACATTCTTAAGTTATTTGGTAAGAAGTAAAGTCTTTGTTGCATTTTTCTGCTTAGAAACTGCTTTTCTCTCTCTTTGTTTAAACCCTGAACTCAGTAAAAGCTCTTTATTTTTATAGATTGTCCCGTAACGCAATCTTTGGAAGTAAGAGAATAAAAAATACTTTTTTTTTTTCCTAAGTGGAAGTAGCTGTATCTTCAGAAAATATTTAGTACATTTAAGAGACGTCAAAGGCAACCTTACAAGAAAATACATGCACACGGTTACAGAAAAGAGAGCCTAGTGCTTTCGATGCCCATATCAGCAGGCCTCAGAATTGCTTGTGAACGACTGGAAACCATGGCCATCTGCCAGCAAGAAGCAACATCACCAGAATGGAATTCACAGTTACACTGTTAAGACTTACAAATACAGTGAGGGTCCAGGAGCCAGGACCTTCAGGCAAGTCAGGCTTGTCTGGTCTGGTCTGGTCCGGCTGACTGAGCATGCAGCTCTCTTTTTGCAGGAGGCCTTCCTCAGCGTCAGCGACTAAAACCACTTGTCCCCAAAGCTAAAATGTCCCAAGGGAGAGGGGGACGGCGGCCATCCCCCGTCACACACTGTTGTCGTTGGGGCATGAAGTCATCCTGAGAGGAAAGTCAGGGGGAACACGGTTGTTCTGGGGGACAGCGTTTGGAAGTTAGGAAAGTGAAATCATTTTGAACGGGAATTCATTTCCCTTCAGAGAACTGGTGCCAAGTCCTAGCAACCGGGTGCTGTCATGAAGGATGAAAGTCAAATAAACTAGAGAGCTGTATCCACAAAGAGTTGCAGGGAACTGACAACGAAACCTGGCGGTGGCTGGGAGGGGTGGATGAAATTAGCTTATGCCACGAGGAGTGAGCCAGGCAGCAAAAAGTGACAGGAAGCCAGAGGTGACTGAGACGAGGCTGTCCAGAAGCCTCGCAGAGATGCTCTCATTGAGTCCTTTCTCCTCTGCCTTCCTCCGCAAGAAGGGAGCCCGGACAAGCGAGTTTATAATGATTTCATTCAGTGGAGGCAGAACCAGCGGCAACAGCAACAAGAAGCGCTTGCTCAACACCAGGTTATCAAGCGACACACGCGGTGGGCATGTTCTCATGTAAACTCACGACACCCACGTGAGGACACTACTCTCCTCTCCGTTTTACCCGCAAGGAGAGGACAACATCGTGCCAAAGGTCACATGACTGGATAGTGAGAGAATGGCCTTTGTTTAACTTCAAATGGCTTTAACTTCAGAGTTCCGGCCCTGAACACACACCGTTCTGCTCACTTCTTCATTTGTTCACATATTCGCCCAGGTGTTGCGTAACAACAGCGTGCCAGGCACTGGGCTAATTGAGGAGGATAAGAAAGGAGACCTCCTGCTCTGGAGTCTTGGCATGCAACTTCGGATCTAGCTGTGGCTGAGACATAATGGTCACGAAATAATCACATACATCTCTAACTGCTCATAGTCACAAGGAACATGACGGAAAGATGGTAGGGACAAGGGAACAGTTAGGCATTGGGGTGAGCATATCCCACTTTGTAAGGGAACCATGAACTGGGATACGTAATATTAAGGAAAGGTGTGCATACTAAGAAAATGGGATATTGTTTTGGGGAGTCAAGGAGAACTTTGCTGAGAAAGACTTACCCTTTCAGATCTGAAGAACTAAAGGCGGATGACTAGCTGGAGAGGAACACAGGCTGGGGAGCAGGAAGCTAGCAGGCACCAGAGCCCTGAGGCTGGTGACAGTTGACATATTACTGATTCTGCGAATGCTTATTGACAGATAATGTAAACTGCTGGTTTGTCACATTTATTTTGCTTCCTATTGCTCAACTGAACCTAAAATTTCTTACTGTTTCCCAGATGAATTGATATGAAGACATTCTCACTGTTCTTTTATACATTTTTAAAAATTTTTTAATGTTTATGATTTTTTTTTTTTTTGAGAGAGAGAGAGAGAGAGAGAGTGGGCAGGAGAGGGGCAGAGAGAGAGAGAGACACAGAATCCTAAGCAAGCTCCAGGCTCTGAGCTGTCAGCACAGGGCCCAATGCGGGGCTTGAACTCGTGAACCGCGAGATCTTGACCTGACCCAAAGTTGGCCGTTCAACCGACTAAGCCACCCAGGTGCCCCAGTTCTTTATACATTTTTAATTTGTTTGTCTTCTGCTAATTTTTTTTGGACTTGGCTTTGACGTTTTAGAGAAACAAGAGCCACATTTTTTGTCGCTATTTGTTACATTATAGTTTCTAAGATTACATGCAATTAGATATTTAATAAATACATTGTCATATAAAAGCAAAAGAGTAGATAGGTCAATCCAGACAATGATATAATTTAGTTGTTTTTAATTGATATGCTCAATTAGGAATTGACATTGCCTGTAAAAAACATCTTATCTTTCTATTTTATATGAGCTGAGAGATAGATTCACTTTTAATTTTTGCTAAGTGAAGCTTTTTAATATTACTTGAAACTAAATGGAAAATTTTCCAAATTAATGCTCAGCAGTTTAGCATGTGAGGGAAAAAAAAATCTTTCCTCTAAAGCAGCTTTTCCAGGGAACAGATTAGTATTAATTAGGGGATGTTTTACTAATGGAATATTTTTCTTGCCATTGATGTCACTGTCCTTCATCCCCAAGGATAGCATTATTGACAGTGATTGCTCCTATGTGTGATAGACCATAGGCAGACACACCATTTCACAAAATTCCATTTGTCACACCCCCTGAGACGACTGTCTTTGGCTTAAAAGCCTGAAGCTGTTTGTCAGGCCTGGCATTACTTGGAACTCTACCTGCTAAGATTGTAACTGGCCCAGAGACTTTTCCCCAATTCTTCCCGTATTCTTTTTTCATCACACAAAATAATTCTTAGGGGGCGCCTGGCTGACCTGGTCAGTAGAACATGCAACTCTTGAGTTGGGGGTCATGGGTTTAAGCCCCACATAGAGTTTACTTAAAAATAAATAAATGAATACATGAAATAATTCTTAAATAACTTTGCACACAATTATGTAGGGCTCCACAGACTGACACCAATCTTTTTATTATCTGTGGTAGATAAGATTGTGGAGAACACAGGAATACGACACCTTTAAAAACATGCTCCTGGGGGGCCTGGGTGGCTTAGTCAGTTAAGTGTCTGACTCCTGATTTCAGCTCAGGTCATGACCTCACAGTTCGTGAGGTCAAGCCCTGCATCGGGCTTTGTGCTGACAGCACGGAGCCATCCTAGGATTCTCTCTCTCCCTCTCTCCTGGCCCCTCCCCCCTTTCTGTCACAAAATAAATAAATAAACTTAAAGAAATAAATAAAAACATGCTTGCTATCGTATTTGTTTTTGCATTTCCAAGGCTTAAAACAGTGATTGCCTGACAGCAGACATTTTAATGAGTACTTATGAAATGACTAATTGACAAAATGAATGACAGTCATGTCCACTGCTGTTAGCCAGAGGTGGGTTCCAGATCATGACTTTTGGTAACCGCCTCTAATCCTCTTGCTACTTTTAGAAATTAATGATCACAGATTTAAAACCATGACTATTTCCAATGAGAATGCTCATAGTACTTCTACAGTATTTGTATCAGTTACCTATTCTGAAAAATAAATTGCCTCCAAATTTAGCAGCCCGAAATAAGTGACATTTTTTATCTCATGTTTTCTGAGAGTTAGGAATCTGGGAACAGCTTAGCTGGATAGTTCTGGCTCGGGATTTCCCATAAGGTGGCAGTCAGGGGTCTCTGCTGGGGCTGCAGTCACCTGAAAACTTGAGTAGGGCTGGAGGATCTGCTTCTAAGCTCGCTCATGACAAGAGGCAGGAGACCCCACCACATGGGTCTCTCTGCAGAACAGCCTGGCTATCCTCATGACACGGCAGTTGGCTTCCCCCAGAGCAAATGATCCAAGGGAGACCCCTTTTGTGATATGGTTTCCTAACTTGCATGCTATCACATCTGCTTTATTTGATTCCTTAAAGTACAAGTGATTCATTAAGTCAAGCCATTCAAAAGGAGGTTAATTAGGCCCTACCTTGGAAGGGAGGAGTATCAGAGAAGTAGTGGACATTTGAAATATCTAAATATTGAAATCTCTCCAACATATTAGCATGAATTGCATGCTTTTCTTAAGTGGCACAATATATCACAATGTTCCATTTGTCAATAAGAAGTGCTTTTAGACAAAGTGCTTTTCCTGGAAATTAGCAAATTGTTTTACAAAGTGTAAGTCATGCCATTTTTTTACAAAATCTCGTAGTCATGAGAACAAGAATCACCAGTACTTGAAGAATCGAAATAATGCCTTCAATACCTCTGACACCACTGAAGTAGATCTCAACAAATTCAAATTTAAACAAATTAAGAACATCTATTTTGTACCAAGTACTATGTTACATGCCTGTGGGAAGGGAGTGTATGAAAAAGAGACAATCTATCTCAAAGAAACTGACTGTAGAGCAGACATGATGGACGCAGACTGCAAATTTGATACAATATCAAGCTCATGGTAATGGGTTTTCTAATACAGCCACAGAGCCTGGGCTCTGGGACTGCAAGGAGAAGAAAGTTAATTGACACTGGTAAATGAGAAGGCTTCTTACAAGAAGTGCCCTTTGAACTGGGCCTAAAATGATGAGAGGCCATCCAAACAGATGGGACTGTGGTCGTAAGGACATAGAGGAAGGAACATGGAGGTCTCCCGGGATGGCCACAGCCGAGAGGAATGCGGGAATTTAAGACTGGTAGGCTGGAGTCAAGAAGGTGCAAGCGATGAGAAGGTACACTCTGGGCAGCGGAAAGCTGCCAAAGGGTTTTGAACAGGAGGATTATTGAATGAATGAGCAGACTGATACTTCAAGAGTTAAAATGTGGACATTGCAGTAATAGTAACTATTTATGCTTACTGTGTGGTGAGCATTTTACATGTTATCTCTAGTCCTCGGTGCAACCTTATGGGTGTAGGTATTTTCATCACCTTTCACTGATCAAGAAACTAAGGATCGAATTGTTGAAATAAATCACCTGCTAGTGAGCTGTGGAGTTAAAATTCAAATCTAGGGTTGTCTGACTCCAAAACTCCATGTTCTTAACACACGTGTGTAACTCTTCCCTTAATATATTATGAATAAAATGTTGGGAATGTGTTGAAGAGTACACATGGGTTGTCAAGAAATGGTTTGGGAAACTAATTATGAGACCCAAAGAACTCGGTATTCTTGGCGCTTACCTTTTTATCCCTACCTGTGAACCAAACTACTTATTGAAAACATACAATAAATTGCTGGGGTGGGCAGGAGGGCGGGGGGGATCCAGTTCTGTTGTACCTAAACCAATCACCAAAAGGAAATAGTTCAAAAGGACAGTAAGCTGTCTTGTAAGCTTTGTAAGCTACAACAAAAGGAAAATACCTGAGCAGACCCGTCCCTAAACATTTGCAGGGCTCAGAGCAAGACAGATGGAAACCAATGTACCATATGTCTAAATATTTAAAAATTATAAATCAGGCTAACAAACAGTTAAATATTCCCTATCTTCCTACCTTGACAAATATATGTGCATAATTACAAAATGGAAAAACGTATGGAAAACTATGGCTTTTTTATGACTGAAAGTCAACAAAATATCTGATGACTGAATTGACTTACTATTGTGCATGCCTGGATATTCTGTTGGGGAGTTGGTGATGTTTCCATGAACAATAAAATTAGGTTATACACAACTAGTAAATGATTGATTAATCTATAAAATTTATTTATTTGCCTTCATTTCTCCAAATCCCTAGTCTTGCTGTCACAACAATGATTTTCATGTAAGTTGTTTTCTGTTGACCATAGTGATCTAAACTTTAGATTTTAAAGGATTAAAAGTGAAATGGAACTTTATTCAAATGTGCACAGCTTGAATATATTTTGACACGGAGCAGGAGGTATGCAGACACATCCCCACTGGGGCCTGAACAGAGATGCTCACAAGAGCAGAGGCTTGGAATGACTCGTGACGCTGTGCAGCACTGAGCTCTCAATTCCAAATGTGTGTGACAGTCGTGTTGGTGTTTCTCTTGGGTGTAAGACTAAGGCACCATGGCTGGTGTGGTTCCTTGAGCATCGTTCACACGTGACTCAGCACTCTTCAGTTTACAGCAGTGAGACTACAGGTCAGGGGGTGGGTACTGCAGGGAGAGGCTGCCAGCAGGAAGACTTTACCTGTAAACATTTCTCATTATGAAACAGTCTGGTTTCAATAAAGTCACCAGATTGTACCAGGAGAAAAAGGGAGATTACGAGGATCCAAACGAATATGGGACCAAGTAGAGACAGAAACTGGGAGGAAATGAGGTGAAACACAAGGGAATGACACATTGGAAAGAGGGAATGAAAACCAGTCAAGAATGGAAACACCTGAAAAGCAGTTCTGGAAACCTCACTCATTCCTGCTGTCCAAACGACAGGCTCCTATGTATACAGACCTGGTTCTTCCATATTCCCGTCTGCAAATGTGGCCATGGTTCCTTGTTTTCTATTAACACTGAAGTACCCTGAGACTTTGGAAGTCTTCAATAGCAGAATCAGGGCCAGAGAACAGTATAAATTAAATAAATAAATAAATAAATAAATAGGAAAAGAAATAGCTCAACTGCGCTGCCACTCAGATCTTCCCTATGCTGTGCAGAAGCAGAGCTAAATGGTGATTTTGGTTTTGTGGTTAAAGACAAGTAGTATGCAACTTCTTAAGTGGTTCATGGCTGTCCATGTTTTATCCTTCTAATTGAAACAGTATTTCCCGCTTTTCCCAGACTAGCAATTTTAAAGGCGGGGTCTCTAACCTTGGGTACAGCCTGGCCTCCACAGTGTTGCACTGTTCCCAAGATGACAGGGGCTCCAGAACAGATGGGCCAGGCCGAAGCCTGCAGGATCGGGCTCGGGCTCATGGGGCCGCCTTGGACACCAGAGAAGGAAAGGCCCAGGGCCGTTTCTGAGCCTTGATGGGTTCAGAATGAATTTAAAGTGGTTAATCAATAAAAACAAGATAGGTGGGAACATGGGAACGCGTTGTTCTCTGGGGCTAACAATGGGAATGGCAAGGCCGATTGCTGTGAATTCTAAACGATCAGACACTGTAAACTCTCTCACCCAGACCCCCACAGCTTATGCCACTGGCTTGATATCATTATTTACTAATGATCACAGTGATACTAACACTATACTACAAGTGGGCAATGCATCTCCTAACTGCTCAGTAAATACTTGTTCATTAGTTGGCTCAACAGATATTGTTGGGTACCTGTGACAAAAAAGGTGCTGGGTCCTGATACAGAGATGAGTGGGTTTCTGCCAGAACCTTCTGTGAGATTATAGTTTTGAAAGTGTTATGCCGATGATGAACGCATGACCCAAAATGCTTTTTTCTTTCATTTCTTTATTTTTTATGCTAAGGATTACGAATTTGATCTTTGGAAAAAGCCAGTAGAGAACTCAGAGGAAGTCATGGAAACGTATATTTTGTTTTTGTTTTTGTTTTTTAACATGTCCCGATATTAAGAAAACCATACTGTTTCCCCAAGTGACTCTATTGATTATACTGTACGTGGACATAAGATGTTGAAAACCCAATCTAGCACATGCTCCAGATGCCAAAAAAAGTCAGTTTTCATTCAGAAGAGCACTTTGCATGACGTTTCTTTTAAAAGTTACCCTAAGGAAAAAGAATATGTATGACTACAGATTACAGGAAAGCAGCTCCCACTTAGCTTTTAAGTTATGCAACTTCCTCACTGATGACTGAGAGAAAAATCAAGAGGCAGCAAATAATAAAGGGTAAGGCAGGAAGTGTGTGGTGACACGAGTCCCAGGAGGGCTCCCCGGGCTGGTGCCACTAAGGAAACAAATCTGTAAGGCAGTTAAAGTTTTCCTGCTTCTCACATAATCCCAAGCAGAACACAAGGCCGTGGTTTAAATGTGTAGGTTTCAAGGAGTACAGAGAAATCGAGAATTAAGCAAGTGAAATCGATACCTTGCAGAACGAGTGAGACTCGCTCATCTGTCTCCAGACAGTGCTTTTCAGCACAAGTGCAGCTGGGAATTTGGAGTCTCTTACCAGCTCTCCAGCGTGATTCTTCAGTCAGTTCGCATAGAGCCTGATAAGAGATACTGGAGGGAGTGTGGATTCAAGAAAGATAATGTGATGAGGCTGATGATGATGATGATGATGGTGATGGTAATTACCCACCACCATTCAGTGTTTGCCAAGAGTTACCCATTATCTCATTCAATACAACAATACTAGGAGGTATTATTAACCCCGTTTTCTTGAGGGATAAAAATAATTAACTGAGGCTTAGCGGATGTGTCTGTGAGACGTTCCAAAGCCGAGAAGGGGGCAGAACAGCATTTGAGACCAGCACGGAGACTCCGGGACTCATGCTGTAAATCACAGCGCTTTGCTACCGCTATCTACATTTTTTTCCTCAGGGGATTTGTAAATGAAAGTTTGGTTAAAATGTTAAGCGGACATGTGAAACGCCAAATGAGTGGAATAAATGATAAATGCTAGAGAGGTGGGTGGTGGAGGACTCACGTCTGAGGTTGTGTGAGAAGTCCTCTCAAACAAGGTAGAATTTACGTCTGGTGTCCCAAGAACCGGCAGTGCTTGGATTGAGAATTGAGGGTTACTTAGGAGCTGTTTCTAAGAGGTCCTATTTTATCATCTTCCTCATCTTGCCTGGCGCTAATGAACACTAAAGATATCAACAGAAGGAAATACATTGAGTGCCCACTATGTGAAGGGCATTATTTTTGTTGCTTTAAAGCTTTTAAACGTTCTTTAAAGGAGGGACTGGTTAATCTCCAGTGTCTAGATCCATGAGACCCCAAACCAGATGGCTCCATGGAGCCTCTGGGAATGGCCTGTGGAACAATCTCCACTTTTGCACATACCCATGAAAAGACTGGTCCCTTGGGGATTTTGCAGACCTGCAATCTGGAGATAATGTAATGCTGATCATAATTCAACTGCCCCCAGATACGGAATTGCCAGATTTAGCAAATACAAATACAGGAGGCCCAGTTAAATTTGAATTTCAGATAAACAACAAGTAATCTTTTAGTACAAGTATGTCCCAAGGTTTGAAGGGGATACACTTATACTAAAAAAAGGTGTTTGTTGTTTATCAAAATTCAAATTTCATCAGGCCTCTATATTTTTCTGAAAACTGTATTCCGATAGAAACTGGGGGAAAAATTCTGAGATCTGAATTTATTTGGCATATGAAGATACTACTCTGACTGAAAACATCAAATCAGCTTTAAAAAAAAAACAGGAAAGAAAAGAAAAAAGAACAAGCATCATAGGGCTACACACCCCCATGAGATGTGTTCCCTATTAACATGAAACCAATGGAGCAGAAAAAGAGTTGCATCACAAGATAATCTTGTGGAACCGATATAAAATCTGTTTTTATACCTGGCATATTCATTCAAGAAATCCTGCCCTTAAAATAATGATCAGGGTTGACCCAAGTAACTCGTTTACTCTGCATCAAGAGAAAAATACATTTCAGGACATGTACCCTGAGGATAAAAAAGGACATGCTGAAAAGTGGATTTCCGAGTAATGCCCCCATTAAAGATGACAATTAAGTGGGGTTCGCTGAGGAGGCATATGCCTTCAGATTAAATTTTAAGAACGACGATCGTTTTTAAAGTTGGAGTCAAATATCAGTCTTTAAACCAAGTTAAAGTCAATGCTGCAGCTGCCTTCTGTCACTGACACTGCTGTGGAAAAATGCAGAAGGCAGACTGAAACATGTTTTTTTCTAGTGCAATTTCCAAAACAATCCAAAATTAATACAAACACACCAAATGCAGAAAGCAAATATATTTACCTATTTAACATCTATCTCGCGTGTAATTATTAAGTAAGATAAACTATTCTAAAGAGAAATGATGCACTTTGAGAGACTGGAAAGCATGAAAGGTAAAATGAAGTCTTGGAGAGGGAGAGACTTTAAATCACATTTAGACATAAATCCTTTCAGGTCACAATCCCATAGAGTACCAGCATCTGCTAAACCTAGATAGTTTATAATCGCTAAAATTGTTTTAATCTTCCTATGGAAGGCTTACCAAGGAAGTACTGAATTACACTGGGTTAATACCTCTAAGAATGAGCAGTCAAGAAATCGATGCATAAATTAATGCAGCGGCTACATAGTTAAGTCTCATGTTTGTAACGTATCTGAAGCAGGCAGAGGTTATCAAAAGATATAGCACTCCATTAGGGTGACATGTTCTCAGCGCTGTAATCACCTGGAAAGTTGCCAGCCATTATTCACCCTCGTCCACTCCTGCTATCGTCTCTGACCTGTCATATTCTTACCTTCAAGAAGAGAGGACGTAAAGGTTGGGTCTGTAAAATTGGAAGGGAACCATGGAAGCAGAAGCCCAGATATCCCAGGGAGGGGAGGTGCTGGAATACGTTGTCAGTGGATGGTGTTCTTTGGATCAAAGCATCAGCTTTAAATATGGCATCTCACAGAGCCTAACTACTAACTGTGCCCTGAGTGGGAACAGTGCAGGGCAGCACTTAGCGCTGTGTGACCTGTACCGTCAGCACCCTGGCATAACATCGTCATGACGTACGATGGCTTAGTCTTTAGGTGGACAGTGCACTTGTGTTTGTAGAATACTGTAGTATGTGCAGAGAATGAGCATTCTCACTCCCCTCACTGGCTTTCCTGGGACCAAGGGAAGTATTTCAATGACATAGAGGTACGGACTGACAAATTGTAAAATAGCTAAGTGAATTCTCGTATTTTAAGAGGAAGAGCAATATAACGTAATAAGCAATGAGTAAAGTGACTATGTTGGGTGCATTCATGCATCTGTTTAAACAGGGTACTAGTCGGGCTCTTCATTCCACACCCCCACCAGCTTCCTCTCACATTCCCTGGTCTCCAGGCATACCTGCCATTCCCTGCACACTTCACTACATGGCCCTCTGTATGCCTGATCACATTTGCATATCTTCCCGTCCCTGCTGGGATTCTCCTCTGCCCTTTTGTCTCCCTGCTGAACGTCGGCTTATTCTTCAAAACTGAATTCAAAAATCACCTTCTGACCTCTGCTCCCCAGGATCACCTAGACTTGAGTGCCCCTCCACTGTGTCGCTTTAGCCTTTAGCCTTGTATTCATACTCTGCAGGAGAAAGCACAGAACACTGGATTCCGGTGAGTTGTTTCTCTGCTTTCCTATCTCATTGAGACCAAGAACTGTGTCTTTTTCCGCTTTTTATTCTCATAATGGAACATGATACAAGGCACACATGGATGATCAATAAACATTTGTTCAGCAAATGGGTAACTGGAATGTGCCGTTGGCCTGGACACTGTGGGGGTGGGAGAAGAGTTGAGACAAATACAGTGCCAGAGACATAGCCACGCACGGCATGTAAATTACAAAGCTCTGAACTTAATGCACCAGCAATAAACACCCTAATAGTTGAGAGCAGCAAGAGTCAAATTCGGCAGGAAGGTTTCGTGGAGAAGGTAAAATTTGCAGTGGGCTTTGACAGAGGCATTTAGATGGAATAAGGCAGTGGCCCCCTCTTCCTGGTAGGTCCACTGGGGACATAGACCTTAGGACAGAGAAGTCGAGACAGACGACAGAGAAGGCCAAGAATGAGTGAAGGCTTCAGGTTGAAAAGTAGGTCGAATTCTTCCCATTCTTCATTCTAGGCAACGGCGGGCTCTTCTTCCAGTACCTAGTTTTACACCTTCTTCCTCTGCCCTAGGAGGCATGCCTAAAAGGAATTCACAGACGTTGTCTGTGGTGTTCTTGGGGACTGGATACATACGGATCTGCAAAGATGATGCTAAAATTTTTTTTTTTTTTTTTAGCAAATTGAGTATGCAACTCTGCCTCACTATATGCAGTACTTGTGTTAGCCTTGAACTTTCCTGTTCTTCTTTTATAATTTTATGAAATATTTCCCCGAGTCCCTTTTGTCCTAAAGCTCAAAGCTAGAAAGCATCCTCATTGCCTTCGTGTGTTCTGAAACCCATGGCTTTTCAGTTTCTGGGTTTGGAAGTGCCATTTGATTATGGAGGATAGAAGGTTCAAGGGTGAAAAGCAATGGGCTGAGTGGAGGGAGCAGCAGGCAGGAGCCGAGGCAGCCCAGGGCTGATGGTGCAGCTGGGCCATGTTCGGCAGCAGGTGTGGAGGCGGAAGTGTGGGGGGTGGGGAGCCGGGCATGTCCAGGTGGCAGCAAGGTTCAGTGGGCCAGTCAGTGAACTGCTCACTGAGACAGTCTGCTTCCACCTTTCTGCACCACGCCGAAAAGGCCACTGACCATTTCCTCCCTCAGATTTCCTCATCCCCGAAGACAGAATAACAATGTGTATTCACCAGAGGAATCACTGACCAGTGGCTCATTTAGGAACAGCTAATAGAGGTGGTAGTAAATACCTTTGAAAACAAGAAACAAAGCACACAAGTAAAAACAACAGGAAGTGGAAGAGAGAGCACTCTGTGACCCGAAATGTTCTGTGTCATATGCTGCTATCATGAGGCTATAAGGCTTCAGGAAGACGTGTTGCTTAGGGGGATGGAAATGCTGAGGACCCAAGAACTGTGAACCCGGTATCCTGTTCCAGCATCTTAAGGAGCCTGTGCCCCTCCTAGAGCATTTATTTCTGCACTTGAATTGCCCCATCCTCAGCCCATCCCCTTCTCAACTTTGTACAGACATACGTGGCGAATCATTTTGCTACACAAATGACTCATGATTTCATGAGCTACACGCAGCAGGTCCTGGGGCAGCTTTTCTTAGCTCCTAGGAGAGAAAAGAGGCACATGGAGGCATGTCTCTTATAGGCTAGGTCTTTCTGATTGGTGAAGCAAAGGCAATGGGGGAACAGCGAGACCCAAGCTCGATTATCCAAGATTCTCTAGAGAAGGAAACCCGTACCTGACTTCAAAAGGCACACAATTCTTTGAAAATCTTCAGCCTCTACTTCTAAACTGGACCTGAGTTCAAAATCTCAGTTATCCTGAAAGGTCAAAGCATATTTATTTGGGTCATTTCTGTGCACAGGGATGCAATTAACTTAAAGAGCTGGGGTGCCTGGGTGGCTCGGTCAATTAAGCGTCTGATTTTGGCTCAGGTCATGATCTCACCATTCGTGAGTTTGAGCCCTGCGTTGGGCTCTGTGCTGACAGCTCGAAGCCTGGAGCCTACTTTGGATTCTATGTCTCCCTCCCTCTCTGCCCCTCCCCTGCTTGAGCTCTGTCTCTGTGTGTGTCTCTCTCTCTCAAACATAAATAAACATTTAAAAATTAAAAAAAAAAAAGAATTTAAGGAGGAAAAGGCAACTTTCTGTAGTTTTTAGCATGCATCAGCTATTTGACAGCTACTAAAATATAGCCGCCTTTAGAGGGTAGCGTGGGTAGCCAACCACTGCTATTCAAGACAGAAATTTTGGCCAAGGATCTAGAAGCAAGTGTACAGTGTGTTCCCCATGACTGTGAGCATTTCTCATCTGGAAGATAGCTGCATCAACAATTCCTGGAGTTTTCTTGGTTATTTAAACCTTCTGCCTTGGAACTGAGTTCATGGCTTACCAACATTCACAACTGCGTCCTATTTTGGTGTGTGCTTTCACAGAAAGAATAGGAACCCATAGAGAAAAATGAAAGCTAATGTTTCCAGAGGGTGTAACATCCCTTATCACATTTAATCCTCCTAAGAACCCAAAAAGTTAGTGCTCTTTTCTCCTTTTCACAGACTTTTTCACAACTGAAGCTCAGAAAAGTTCGGTAGCTTGTCTAGGATCTAGACACCTAGAAATGGGGGTGCTGGAATTAAAACCCATAATTTCTGGACTCGGAAACCTGTGTTTCATCCACAACATCAGTTTACCAGAGTAACTTGGGCATGGCCTTAAAAGACCTAGGCAGGAAATGCGCCTTAAAAAGGATTCATTTTTTTATTATTCAGCTATTAGTCTGCGTATGCACTATGCTACAGAGAAATTCTGAGCATCAATAGTAAATCAAATGAAGGAGAAATACCTTCACTGTGTATACACGTATGTATACACACTCTATACGTATGTATATATTTTTTAAATTGTCTCTTTGTTTCAAGGCTAGGAATGAAAATAATTAGAATTTGCTGTTGGGCGTTTGTGTCCACTTTAACCTGATCTATTTCGTCTAATGTTTCTTTGCAAAGCTCTCGAGTGCATTGTTCGCCTATCTGATCCTGTCGTCTAGAGACCGCAAAGTATTTCACATCTTACCCGGGGAACCGATCACTTTTAAGGAAGGGAGAGCATTCTTTACTGACATTTCCTAATTTAAATCCATTGAATGTTGTTTCAACTGCCATTTTAAGGGCAAGGAAAAAGCAATGCATCTGTAAAGAGCTCTGTCACTTTTCTCCATGTGATGACTAATAGTGGGGAACTTAAAACCTTATCCTTGGTATCTTTTGGAGTCCAGACAATTCAACTCTCTCTTGGGATGAGTAAATATCAGCCTGTTCCCAGGAAGATTAACTAGTAAGATGATGGAGGAAAAGCTGCTTCTTTTTAGAGAGCTATACTTAAACTGCCATCTATACTTCTTAAGACAGAATCTCAGATGATTCATTTCCATGGTGCTGTAATTTCTAGAAAGGAAAGATATTTTATACAGTTTTAAGAGTAACAGTAGTTTCTTTCCAAGATGTTAATTTTGGTCTCAAAGTTAAAGTTTGTTAATGTAATATATTCAATGACCTTTAAAAGGCCCCAAAGGGGAGAAGAATTAGTAGACTTTTGTTTTAGAACACCCCATTTCTGGCACATACTTACTTGTAGGCAGATCCTCAATTACTTTGCCTGTTGTGGAGATGGTAACTCCTAAGCAGCTTTCTTCATAGCTTCACATACAAAGGGGGGAAAATGAAGAATATTTAAGTCCTTTGAAAGTTCTGAGAGTCCCAATGGGAAACAGAGCGTAAGTTTGATGGATAGAAAAGCCCAAATTTGAAATTTAGCTTGGCTACTTACCACCTATCTGGACAAATCTCCTAAATACTCGGTATCTTGGCTACCTCATCTGTCAAATGGGCACAAATAAGTTTCCACCACCTAGGATGGTTGTGAGGACCAAAGGGACCACTCCCTCTAATTATAACATAAAGAAACTGAGGCACCCCCGCTGGTAGTGACTTACCCAAGTTCATCCATCAACAAAGACTTACTGAGGTATACCAGTGTGCTTGCAGGGGGTTCCAGAGCTACTATTTAAATTACCACACTGCCTCAATTCTTAGGGACACTTTCTCAAAATTGAGAGCTCTTTTTGCTCCTTTATTTCAGCAGGCATGGTCATATTGCTGACTCTTTCTTGTTTATGGGCTGATGACTCATTTATGAGTTATCTAAGCCCCTTGTTCCTTCTCTCTTCCCCTCTTCTGCCATCTCTATCATGGGAACGTTCTCATTCTGCTAGCACTTCTGGAGATTGTGAAAGAGCGGTGAACGACAGTGAGTTAACTCCTTGGTAGCAGCCTTGTCTCTCAAGACGACGGCAGGCTCTGCTTCCTGGGAAGTGCCACTTCTGGCTCCTTCCATACCATTCTGCTCTGCTTGCTCCTTCTTTGCTGGATTCTCTTCTCCCACTAAATCCTTAAATGTTAGTGTTCCTTGGGGATCTGCCCTTGGTCTTCTCTCTTCCTTCTTCTTGCTCTCCCTGTGGGTGATCAGATACGAGCTCGTGTCCTCGGTTACATCTATCTGATATTGACTTCTAAATCCATGTTCTTTCCCCTCAGCACTCTCTTTTAGCTGCCATATACAGGCACCCCTTGAACGTCTCTGAACATCCTTGCTAGTCCCCCCCTGTTCTATCTGTCTGTCTGTCTGTCTGTCTCTCTCACACACACGCACACACACACACACACACACACACACACACACACTATTTTCCTCTGTCTGTTGGATGTTATTCTCAACCCCTAGCACATGCTCCATATCCATCTAGCGCCCAATTCATCTTTGTTTTATCTTGGGATTTGTCTCGAGTCTGGATCCCTTTCTCATCTCTAATGCAGATGTCTTAGTTCAGCCCTCATCTTTTTTCTTCCTGTGTCATCATGATACCCTGCTAAGTTCCTCTGTGGCCTCATTCTCTCTGTTCTACCTAATTTGCATTCTGTATTCTGCAAAAGATAATTTCAAAACCAAAATTTATCTTTGTTGATCTTCTGTTAGACATATTTTGCTAGATCTTCATTGCCTACAGAAGAGATAGATAGATAGATAGATAGATAGATAGATAGATAGATAGAGTTTCCTGGATTAGAACTCCAACCTCTTTCCATCCTCTCCATGAGGTACCCTGGGGGCCACTGTGTTCCATTCACAATAATTAACTTGCCCTATTTCCCCGTGCGTTTGCCCTATAAGAGCTATGTGATTTCCATCTCAAAGCCCCTGCTGTACCTCTCCTTTTCCCCTTTCTTAGGACTTGCCCTTAAGTCCTGGAAAGTTAGGACTAAATACAGAACAAACTAGAGGTTGCAAGATGGGAAGTGGGTGCGGTGACGAGCTAAATGGGTGATGGGCATGAAGGAGGGCACTTGTTGGGTGAGCACTGGGTGTTATATGTAAGTGATGAATCAGTGGGTTCTACTTCTGGAAGCAATACTACACTGTATGTCAACTAACTTGAATTTAAATTAATTAATTAATTAAATAAAATTAATTAATTTAATTTAAAAAAGAAAGTCTTTTTAGATTTCTAATCCCTCTTCTCTCCATTCATGGCCCTTTATTGATAACTTTATATTGTCAAATCTTTTTCTCTGTCGCTCCCCAACAAGACTTGGAGCTCGTCAGATTGGATCACAATGTTTTAAAGACCCCAACACATTGGATGATCCTTTATGCACAGAAGGACTTTAGTATTTGTTGAATGAATGCACTTGTGACTATTATTAAGACCGGAGGAGTATTATTTATTATTCTATTTTCACAGCGAAATATTTAATTATTGATAATCATTACTAAATAGCTCACTTAGCACCCCACAAACTAACAAAAAGAGCCTTTGTAAATGGTCTTGGTATCACATCAAGATGTTAACAGTTTAGAATTAGGATTTCCTAAATATTTGGGCACCAGTATGACTTTGAGCCACTTTCAGGCCTCCCTAAAGTTTATTTGACTTTAATTCACTTAAATTGTCTTAAAAAGGAATCATTATACATAAGCTAATCTGACTCCAAATTTCTATCTACAAAGATAGATGATGATTATAAAGCTAGATATATTCCAGTCAATAGATAGAATGAAGTCAGCATCATGGGCAGTTTGAGGAAGTAGGGCATATATGATGCTTTAGAAAAGGCAGAGACAAAAGAATTTCTAAACTCAATTAAACCAATTGTATGTACATATTGCTATAATGTAAAACAGCATCAGAAGTTGATCGATACATCCATGTGTTGGTGTTATAAAAGTATCATAGTATGTATTTAATTGTCTAACACGATGCCCAGAGATAAGAAAACAATAATAACAATTATACAGGCCTACCTTGTTTGATCGTGCTTCACCTGGAATGCATGTCTTTGCAAATTGAAGGTTTGTGGCAACCCTGCTTGGAGCAAGTCTGTTGGTGCCACTTTTCCAACAGCATTTGCTAACTTCATGCCCCTGTGTCATGTTTTGTTAATTCTCACAAGATTTCAAAGTTTTTCATTATTATTATATTATGGTGATCTGGGACCAGTGACTACAACTGCCTGAAAGCTCAGGTGATGATTAGCATTTTTAAACAATAAATTATTTTTAAGTTAAAGTGTGTACATTTTTTAGACACAGTGCTATTGCACACTTAGTAGACTACAGTACAGTATAAAGGTAACTTTTATACGCACTGGGAAACTAAAAATTTCATTTGGCTTGCTTGATTGTGATGCTCATTTTATTGCAGTGGTAAGGAACCAAACCTGCACTATCTCCAAGGTATGCCTGTGCTAACATTATCGGGTGCTTCTTGTATGCTGTGCTAAGTACTTCACACACACTACTTAGTCCTCCTGATATCTCTTTGATGCAGTTCTTATTATCACTCTTGTTTAAATATGAGTAAAATGAGTCTTAGAAAGGTTGAGCAACGTGTAGGAGGGCAAAACAAACAATAGCCCTGGTCGTCTGGTTAAATGGATAAATGCCTTTTAATCATCTTGATGTTATACTAATTAGTAGGTAATTTGATAAACCATTTGATAAATTTGTATAAACTGTGTTTTGACACATCTAAAATGCTAAGGTATCATTATCATTATTGAGAAGAACGGAGAAAATTCATTGAGAATCATCCAAGTGAGGTACAGTTAACAGTTACTTAGATATAGTTAACCATGGGTTGTCTAATTGCATCCTTTTACTTTGCTTTGAAGTCTGCTTTTCTATCAAAATCTTGAACATGTACTGTAAAATGGACCTAGACCTCTTTCTTGGACAGAAATGTAAGAAAAGCTATTTCTTTAAAATTGGACAATTACCAGGAATGACCACTAATATATTTTTAAAGCATAGTGTGAGATTTTGAGGTCTGTTACTTGATGTGGGAAATTGTTTCCTGCTGGAGGGTAAGGAAAAAAAAAATAATTGATAGTGAGTTCTGTGGGCAGTGTTCAAGCATAAATGTACTCAAAATAATTACAATTAAAAGAGCCTGCAGATTTTATAATGCCTTTTCCCTGGCTAATTATCTTCAGAATATCTGCCCATCATGGTATATTACAGGCTGCCAATAAAGAATGCCAATTTTTTCTTGACATTTGACACCCAGAGTTCAATTTATGAATAGTAGGTAAAGATGGAACTGCCTTAATTATAAGGTTTGTGGGACATGGGAAAAAATTCCCTTGTCCCAGAAGACTTTGACCCTGACAACAACAACAACAACAACAACAACAAAGCTGTAGGTTTTAAAGAACTTCAGGTCTTTGGTTGCTCACTCTTAACAAGTAAGTATCTTTGGGAGAGGTGACCACTTTTGTCTTTGCCACACCCCTAAGTAATCAAACGGGCAGCTATCAAAATGCAGATTCCCAGGCATACTCACAAAGATTCTGATTTGATGGGTCTGGGATGAGACCCAGGAATCTGCATTTTTAACAAGCACTTTGATAATTCTAATTTAGATGGTCTTCTGGACCATCTTTGAAAAACAACCTTGACTTAATGGATAATTGACACGCTAGTTGTCAACAAACTGGTGATACAGAGGCAACAATGAAAAAGACAACAGGAAAAGTTACCAAACTCAAACTTCATTTAAAATATCATCTTGAAGGAGGCCTGCCTTGATTCTCAGGTTTATCTACACTTTGTTACTTCAAGTATCAACTAGTGAAATACACAAAACACAAACTCCTTAAGTGACTGAAAAAACTCAAGAGAAGGGGGAAAAATGACTTTTGTTTGTTTCCAAATGGCTCTTTTTAATAGCCCCAGACATCAGTGCTGAAATGCTAAAATTTTAGAGCAGAATGTACAAAACGTTCTTGAATTATATTTCATTCTTGGGTGCCAGGCACACTGAGTTTGTATCCCAAAACACTGACATAATAAAAAGCAGGTGCTCTGTCAAGTTTGTTTCATAATTGGGAAACTAAGAGTTGATGTATTTTGCAAAAGATGTTGACAAAATAATCCCAGAGAATGCATACATCGAATGAGATGCACATTGGAGTAGGGAAGTCTAATATAGTAGACAACACATTAGGCTAATAATACTTGTTATGATTTTTGGGAAATAAATCTTTTTTTTTTTTAATCACCTCAGTAAAAATGTGGCCAGTTGTTAAGAGGAGCTTGTTCCATAAGATGGAGACTTTGAGTTTGGAAGCTCAGAAAAAACCTTGCAAGTGTGCTAATATGGAGAAAACAGGAAGACAACTTCCTCTCTGAGCATACACCATTTCCTGGGGAGGAAGTGGGGCTTTAAAAAAAAAATGTTCTTTGTTGCCTCTGTAACAGAGAGGCATCTATTTAGTGATGACTATATATGCTTATACAACCGGGACATCAACTTTAAAAAAATAAGAAAATCCTGAAAGTAACTTCTCTATTCGATAATGGTAAGGTTCAAAGTCCTTGGATCAGTTGGTGTGGCATTTGTTGTATTTTACGGTCATCATTAATTTATTTACAACCAAGCACATAGGGCCTGGACAGTTTTTAAGGGTCAGCAGTTAAGCACCACATAGTAAAGCGGAGTTCAGTACTGCTCTTCTGTTAAATACAGCGGCATATCCTGAGGCAGCCAAACCACCCAGCAGGCAGAGCAGCAGAGGAGATCGGTATTGCCTGGCAAGCCAGGACCCGCCCTCACCAAAGGCCACCTCTGTGTGACTGCATATAAAGGGGCAGCCCCCGGCAGTGAGGTAGATGGCACAATCTATGATCAGTTTAGTATATGCGATACCTATTGGCTGAATCTTGTTTATAGCCAACTTCATTTAAGGATGAAGCAATATCATGAAGGTGACCACAATTTACTAACCAATTTGGGGAGCTGTGAGCATAAGCCAAGAACCACTAGAACCAAGAGTCCCTGAGTTTAAGACAGTACCATACATTGACTTTAAATAGTAACTTTAACATTATATTGAAGTTTTGGATGGAATTTGCCCAGTAACCTTTAAGGGGCTGAAAAGTTGGGCCAGCATATAATTGAAATAGTCCTTTGCAGCACAGCCTTACACAGCAAAAAGAGAAATGCTTAGAGCACCTCAAAGCCATAGATTTCCAGATTACAACAGAGAAATCTAACTGGTACAGTTACAGGAAAACAAGTCCCTTTATTGAGAGCAGAGTAAATCTCTTTCATGAAAACAAAAGGGGAAACAGATTTAACATCTTTCCTTAAGTTACCTTGAAAGAATGTTATGGTTCAGATTTACTGGGTTTTTTCAGGAGGTTGGATGATATCTTTGTCTGCCCTTTTTTTTTTTATCCTCATAACACTTCATGGTCTATATAATTTTTGTCTTTCATTCACCGAAGTTAGGATTTTAAGAAAATCTCTTTAAAACCATATGTTTTGGGGTGCCTGGGTGGCGCAGTCGGTTAAGCGTCTGACTTCAGCCAGGTCACGATCTCGCGGTCCGTGAGTTCGAGCCCCGCGTCAGGCTCTGGGCTGATGGCTCAGAGCCTGGAGCCTGTTTCCGATTCTGTGCCTCCCTCTCTCTCTGCCCCTCCCCCGTTCATGCTCTGTCTCTCTCTGTCCCAAAAATAAATAAACGTTGGAAAAAAAAAAAAAAAGAAACCATATGTTTTTCCAGTGTTCCTTTTTATACCCCCATTATTTCCAGAAACGTCTGAAGTAGTTGATAAACAGTATTACGGAGTAGCAGTTGCCCCCAAATCCACAGCCAAGGCAGTCTTTACTTTGCATAGTAGTTGACTATATTTGCGTGTGGTGTTTGCAGACAAGAAGAGAAGAAGAAAACATCTACATTCTTTTACTCTCTGTCTACAGAGGACACTATGATATGCATTTTACCTGGTAACTCTTGGCCTTCTGGCAACTTCAGCAAAGTTATTTACTTTTCTCTTATATCAATACTCATCAGTCACTGCAATTATCCATTTTGCCTGAAATAAGCTTTTAATTTTTTTTTCAACGTTTATTTATTTTTGGGACAGAGAGAGACAGACATGAACGGGCGAGGGGCAGAGAGAGGGAGACACAGAATCGGAAACAGGCTCCAGGCTCCGAGCCATCAGCCCAGAGCCCGACGCGGGGCTCGAACTCACGGACCGCGAGATCGTGACCTGAGCCGAAGTCGGACGCTTAACCGACTGCGCCACCCAGGCGCCCCTGAAATAAGCTTTTAATGACATATAAGCTATGCTCACAAACCATTTTGAAAATATTAAGGAAAAGATTAAGTGATAAAAACCTTTATAGCTTAACCTGCTCAATAATGAATATTCGTTCCATCAAAACACAAATGAAAGCAGGTATTTAGAACCATAAAGTTCATAGAAGGTACTTAATTGCCAAAGGTATCAATTTTTCTTTAAGCGCATAAGAAAACCTTATTTCTTCTTAAATGTGTAAAAGTCTTCTGCTGTGGGTTTACTTGGAAAAACGTGAACAAAACACGTGAAGGATCAAAAACAAAATGCAGCTTTATTTTCTTCTAGGGATCAAGACCTCAGTGTTCGGCTGTTTGGGGTTCTCATGGCAAGATGACTTCTCCCCATCAGCCTGTAAATTAGAAAAGTAGAATACAGCCTCTCAGGGGCAGTGACATTTGGGCTATTATGAGTCGTCATCCAGCTTTCCAAGGAAATTCAGCCTGTGAGCCATACCACGTGTCACAGACTCTAGTCTAGGCAACATGAATCATTGACTTTTACTCATTACCATGTCTTCACCAGCCTGGTCCTTGGACATAGAGTGTAGGTCAATAAAAATTGGTAACACTGAATTAGACTGAGCTTGAGCCTATTGAAGGGAGTGACCATGTCTTATTTATATTTGTATCCCAAATTCAGTGCCTGAAATATACTAGACATTAGACCCTATATGTATGTTTAATGATGAAACAGCTATGGAGTATGTACAATATACCAAGCATTCTGTGAAGGCCATGAGGATGGTCCCTGAGAGTTCACACAGTCATGTAGAAGTGAGTGAATGAAATATATTGGTGGCCTGTTGTATTAAAGTACAGTTGACCCTTGAATAGCACAAGGGTTAAGGACACTGACACTCCACACAGTTGAAATTCATATACAATTTTTGACTCCCTCCCAAGCTTAACTACTTATGGCCCACTGTTAACTAGAATACTGACTGATGGGGTGCCCGGATGGCTCAGTTGGTTAAGCATCTGACTTTGGCTTAGGTCATGGTCTCATGGTTTGTGAGTTCGAGCCCTGCATCAGGCCCTCTACTGTCAGCACGGAACCCACTTGGGATCCTCTGTCCCCCTCTCCCTCTGCCCCTCCCCTGCTCGTGCTCTCCTTCTCAAAAATAAGTAAATGTTAAAAAAAAAATACTGACTGATAACATAAACAGTTGATTGACACAGCTTTGTATATGTATTATATACTGTATTTTTACAATAGATTGGAGAAAAGAAAATATTATTAAGAAAATCATAAGGGAGAGAAATGCATTTATAGTACTTTTCTGTACTTATAAAAAAAGTCTACATATAAGTGGACACTCACAGTTCAAATTTGTGTAGCTCAAGGGTCAACTACTCTGAGTATTCTGAATAATCGTTACTAACAAAACAATAAATGGCAACAATTAGGTCACTACAGTAATTGCTCAAAGAACAATTCACAGATTGGAGCATTCAATTATGTGGCAACCATATGGTTATGCATTTCACCATGTTGACATCATACTGTAAAATTCACACATTATATAAAAAGAAATCACACCAGGAAAGTACAGGCTACCACAAATAGTAGAGTGAAAAACACATTACTGAAGTTTACTGCTTAGTAACAGATTTAAGGATTTGAGCTTCTGATTCTTAAGAATTTAATTGATGCCAATTTTGAGAGGCCCGCTAATCAATGCAAGAAAATGAAGGATAAAAAGAAATGAAATATAGTAGATCCATGATGAGACAGGGAAAGAAACTGATTCAATTTAGGTGCATCTGACATTACCTCTAACATGTGAAGCCTCCAAGGCCCACCATGGCAGGGAGCCAGGAGACCTGGGTCCTTGTTGCCTCCCTGCTACTAACCAGTTGTATGAACTTGAGCACATTTCCTCTCCTAACATGAAGGCACTGAATTATTTCCGATGTGAGTTGTGGTTAAAACAACAACAACAACAACAACAACAACAACAATAACAAAACACATCTAGGGTCTTTGCTGAGACCTCTTAATACATATGCTTGTATCGTTATAAACATATCAGTAGAAGTATAGGCCCATAATTCAGTGACCTCTTTATTATCCTGAATACAATTATAACTTGATAGTACAGGTAAGACTGTGTCAGTAATTCCTTAATAATGTTCATTTCCAGAAGATACTCCTCAATCTCCTTTGTTTCCACATTTTCTCATAGTTCTGTTACAGAACTTGCCTGGGGCAATAATGTATTTTACTTAGTGTGTTTGTATGTCTCTTGTCCACACTAGACTCTGAGTTCCCTGAGGGCAAACACCATGACTTCTCTTTTAGAGTCCTTGAATAGTATGGGGATTGGCACATACTATAGTCGGAGCTCAATAAATAGTAGTAGGAGCTCAATAAATATTGAATGAACATTTATAGCACATTTTGTGTATGCGTCAGATAGTTTCCGTTTGCCCCTGTGCATCCATCTCTACCCTTTTCCATCCTGCTCTTGCCAGAAAGTTTTTGCTTCTTACAAAACAGCCTGCTCTTCAGGACTCTCTCCTCCTTGCTTCCAGAAGCCTCTTCCTCCTCTAGTCCTTCAGGCCACGGATGGTGACAGTGTCTCTGCTATTCACCCTAGGTTCCGGCTTTATCCCTTGGGATTCCCTACACCCTACTTACACTTGGATGATTAATCCTTAACCCTTCCATGAATTATCCTAATTGGAGTGAACCACCTATTTCCTGTCAAGACCCTCACGAATACAATAGATAAGAAAGGAGGAAGATTTCAGTTTAAAATGTGTTTTTGTACTCATTATTAAGAATGACCACACTGAATTTTTTGGTAAACACTTCAATAAATAGATCCTGGTATGGGCTAAGTATTTTTATACATGGTTGACCCTCATTGATTCACTCATTCCTAAGTATGATGTTATAGATTCATTTCAGTATCAATACCACAAATACAGTTTGCATTTGAGTAAACATAATTGCTTCTGTTTACATTTGGCCATTGATGTTGAAATGTATTTCTCTGTGACTTGTGACCTCTTGTACTGGAATATAGTGTGTCAGGAGAAAGAAGGCCATCTTTTTTTAGCTAGCAGTCTTATGGCTGACTGATATCCAAAAAAAAATTTTGTATATCCATAAATTATGAATATGGCCTAATGAGTGTAGAGCCAGATCTAACAACACCTTGCACATTTTTAGGTCCAATGTGATAGGACTTGTTACATTCTTTTCTAGCAGCAGCAATTCTTTTTTTTTCAAACGTTTATTTATTTTTGGGACAGAGAGAGACAGAGCATGAACGGGGGAGGGGCAGAGAGAGAGGGAGACACAGAATCGGAAACAGGCTCCAGGCTCTGAGCCATCAGTCCAGAGCCCGACGCGGGGCTCGAACTCCCGGACCGCGAGATCGTGACCTGGCTGAAGTCGGACGCTTAACCGACTGCGCCACCCAGGCGCCCCAAGCAGCAGCAATTCTTAAGGAAGTATGTAACTGGTTGATTAAGTATATTCATGGTGAAATAATTTAAAGAACCGTTAAAATTTCCATCCTTTAGAGAGTGTTAAACATATTAGTTCGGGCAATGGTCCAAATGTGCCATGTCTTTATAACTGATGTGTAAACACCATCAAGTCAGAGACTTTCTATTTGTGTTCTGTTGAGCCTGGCATCTAGTAAGTGTTCAATAAATATTTGTTGATTAAATTAATATATTAGAATCTGGCTATATTATTGTAGTCTTTTGTGTTCTTGACTATATTGTCATTTATATATGATTAAAAAAAGATAATTTAAGTTTATATTTTCAACAGATATTTATTGCATTCTTACCTTGGCCAAAGCATTGTGTTTGGTGTTTCCTTTGGGAACTCACATTCTATGGGTGAAAAGTACCCTCTTGAGCACATTAGTCATTGGTGGATTCCATCTCAAATGGCTTCTCTTTTGCATCAAAATATTTTTGCTCAAAAGAAGCTTTTACCTCCACTCTCCTGATCTCTGATTCTTGCCATCTTTACAGAAATATATTGAAGCAATTAGCACTTCCCTAAAGAGAGTCTGGTTCTATTCTGAGATTCCATGGCTGGTGACCATGTTGTGCCTTTTCATGTGTACTTGATTACTCCAATAAAACTACTGGAATGCTATTCCCTCTTGCATGATTTTTTTTTCCATCTCATCCACAGTGGGGAAGACAGAATCTTTCTTTTTGTCTATGATTCACAATGAGTCCATGGTTCCAGTAAAGACTTCCCCAAGTCCTTTTATTAGGTTTTCATGTGACTCCAGTTGAACTATATAGGCTTTTATCTTCGTAGACATTTTTATTTATTCACAAACACTTTTTACTTATTTGACTACAGGTAGGTCCTTGATGTGAGTCATTCTTATGGAATAATCCTAGGGAACCCAGAACTTGGAACATATTGAATAAAACTCCAAACCTAGGGTAACTGTTCCTTATTCTAAATAGACTTTTAAAGGATGCGAAGTTTATGAGGGAATTGCACATGGCAGGATACTATTATAATTTGGGAACTCATATTCCCTTCAGGCGATTAAACCTTTTACTTCTCTTCCTCCCGTTCCACCATCCTCCTACTCTTTCTTTCCCTCCCTCTTTTTTTTTTTTTTTGAATACCCAGAGATCTACCTCCCTTTTCAAAGATTCACATTTACATGGTAGAGAGAAATGCTCTATAGATCCACCAAATAGGTGCAAGTAAATATTCTAAATAGTTATATACAATGAAGTATGTATCTTTTGCTCTAAAGAATTCAGCCTGAAAATTATTATTTACAAAGTATTTTCAAATTTCATGCCATAAATGAACGAGGACTTTATTTTCTTTTTTTAATTAAGAAAAAAAAAAAAAGACAAGAAAACCCAGCCATGTGTTTTTGAAAGAGGTAAGTCATTGTAATCATATGAAATATTGCTTCCAAATCATAAAACCAAAAAGTTCAGAAGTAATGTTTACCATCGTGGTTGTTTTTGTCACGTGGAATTGTCTTTCCTATTTTGTTTCCTCCTTTGTTACCTCTTCTCTCATGTCATGTCAGTTATGGTGCCACTGGTCTCTGATTGCTTTGTATACTGTTGGTTTATCTCTTGAAATATCCATTTTCACCCCCACCCTTAATGCCATTTCAACATCTCTTTACCCTCATACCCCCACCCTACGCCACACCCCCACACTTTGCACTACTGCAGATGTGAACTTGTCCAGAAGTTCCTAAAATGTCACCAGGAAGAAGTGACAGTGTGACAGTGTGAGGCATAACCGTGGCCTGAAGGAAATAATAAATTGCAGGAGTATTGTTGTAAGGAACATACTAACTTAGGACATCTTTCTCTGATGAAATTTGTCAGGCTCTTAGTTTTCCAAATGTGGGAACTTTTGTGCTTGTTTTCCTCTTAGACACAGGATAATTCCCAAGAGAGATTCCATTCATTCCTCATAGAGAAACAGAAGAGAAAGAATGAAGTCGAGCTAGTAGCTTGTTAGGAGAATTGTATTTATTCTGAGATCTGATTCAAGAATTAGACTTGTCCTGTCAGCGAGTCCCAGCTAGAACATATCCATTTCACATCTGGACCATGTAGAGCTCAGGCATGGGTTCTCCTGACCAGAGGTGTTACAGTTACTCTGAACACTAAGTGGGCTAATGAGTGTATACATAGAGATTAAATATGGGCAAAGGCAGTAATTGGGGTCATGTTTACATATTTCTTGTGACTAATCTTTTCATCTGTTTGAACTAAGTTTCCTATTACCATCCAGTAGGTAATGGTAATATAAGTGAATTCATCACACACGTGTAAAGTACTATTATTTTTCTTTCTTAATTTACCCAAATGGATTCTTGGCCACCATCCTCCCTCTTTATCCTTCAAGATATAGTTTTCAATAAAGTTTTTCTTCATGCTAAAAAGTTATTCTCTTCTGGATGGAACTAGAAACTGAACACTGCTTAATGAAATGGTTAGTCTTCATTTTGGCATTAGTCCAAAGTGATGAGACATACAGGGACTTTTGCATTCATCTTTTTATTCATCTTTTATAGAAAATGTGGAGACTTCTGGGTGGGTTTGGCTTCCTGCCAATTAATGTTGCCACTGTTTTGCCGTGATGCATATTCACATGAGTCAACAGAAACTTTTTTGACTAAGCAGAGTTAGATTTAGCAAGACTGCATGCATCAGGGGACAGGGAGGGGGGGCAGATCTAGAATAAGAGGGGCAGTGAGGCCTCAGACAGAAGCACTGACAAATAGGTTCCCAACACAATGGAGTCATCACAGCCCCACACATCTCCTCAGAACAAGCTCTACATGACAGACAAAGAAGTGCTCAGTTTGTCATGACTTGCTCATAGACTCACAGCCCCAGAAGAATGTGGTACCGAAATCTTAGAGAGGATACAGCCTCTTTGAGGAATGGGGCCCCAGCCCAATGCCTTATGTCTCACTTCATCCATCCTTGAAACCAGCCTTGCTACAAAGATCCCTGGTGATTTTTCACATATCATTTCAGTGAAGGAGGCACATATATGACTTAATGGCAGACCAAGGGGGAAAAGGCTAAGAAGCATTTCGTAGTGTGGTATGGTAGGGGTAGCAAATTCTTAGGCTGCATTAATAGAACTAAATTCCCTGAAATAAACAGTGTGTATCAGTCCGACTTAGTTTGGTCATGAGGGACAGAAAATGCAAAATAACAGTTAAACAACATATATGTTTATTTCTCTCTCTCATAAAAGAAGTTCCAACAAATAATCCAGCAGAGGCAGACACTCCACAGGTCAGGGATCCATCTACATTCTTCTCTCTTACTGTTGTTCTACGAGCCTCGGCATGTGGCTTCCATGAGGTGAGACAAGATGGCTGCTAGAGGCCCAGTCAGGAAGGAGGGGGAAGTAGCAGCAGCAGCCAGGACTGCCTCTCTCTTTAAGGATTTCTCTCACAAGTCACACACGATAATTCCCATATAAATCTTAGTCACATGGTCACCCTAAGCTGTAGGAATATCTAAAAAACATAACCTTCATTTGGGGTAGTTATGTGTCCAACCAAAACTCAGAGATGGTATGACTAGTGAAGAAGGGGAGGATGGATATCATTCTCCCTTTTGAAATTTTTCTGGCGTTCTCCCCACTTCCCAGAAGACTAGTGGTCTCCTAATGGGAAATGAAAGGCCTTCTCTACTCTGTCTTGTTCACAGCACATCTAGGGTCCGTTTTTCAGTTTTGAGAGCTAAACTGCAAAAGAGCTATGAACAAATAAATTCAGAGGTAAGTCACCAGGATGGTGTGAGGACAGAGACCCTACGTCTATCCCAATGTGGGTTAAAAGAATTGAGTAGACCATATCATATGAGAAACAGGTGCAGGAACTGGTGATGGTTGGCCAAGAATTACTCCCTTCTCAGAAAAGACAGAGACAAGACAAGATACCTGAGTTAGGATTTTTGAAGAGCTATTAGGTATGTTCCCAGTTGGTAGATTAGAACATGCCCTAAATCAGTGAGTCTGACTTCAGGCCCTGTGGAAAGGAATCTTTTCTGATCTTCAGAGAAATCCTAAGGAGAATGAGCTATGCCTGGGGAGAGTAAACTTGCCTTGACCAACTGAAAGGGATCAAGGGAGTGTCTGTGGGGTCAACTGATAGCCTTCTAACCTGTCATCCTGGCTGTAGTCTTACCATTCTCCACACTGTCATTAGTGACCTTTTTTAACTCTTTTTAAAAATTTTTTTAGAGACAGAGAGAGAGACAGCATGAGCAGGGGAGGGGCAGAGAGAGAGGGAGACACAGAATCTAAAGGAGGCTCCAGGCTCTGAGCTGTCAGCACGGAGCCTGATGTGGGGCTCGAACTCACGGACCATGAGATCATGACCTGAGCTGAAGTCCCATGCTTAACCGACTGAGCCACGCAGGTGCCCCAGTGATCTTTGAAAATGCAAAATAGATCACATAACCTGCCAGGTTAATCCCTCTCAGTGGCTTCCCATTGCCTGTCTAACTGCCCAGTTCCTCCTGACCTGATCTTGAGTTACTTAACTGAGTCTCCAGACTTAATTTCCACATCCTCAAACATGTCAGATTTCTCTCCCTTCTGGAACTTTACCCATGTTGTCCCCTCTCCCAGAGCACTCTTCTTTCTACTACTTTCATACTTCACCTGGCCAACTCCTACACGGTCTGAAGTCTCCACTCCCACCCCTCAGAAGAGGGCCTCTCGTAACTTCTGACCCTCCCTCAGCACCACACAACTGCTATTTACTATGTACAGCTACAGTTACTGAGAGTGCTTATTTAATGATCTACCTTTGTGGCTAGACTGTAAGCTCCCTGTAGGCAGAGTCTGATATCTTCAGACTGAGCAAACTGCCCAGTCATAGTAGGTGGCTGACAATAACATGGGATGTTTATAGAAGATATTCAAGCCTCAGCTGACAGGAAATGCAGGCTAAGAGTGGCAGAGAATCGTAGAGGTGGGAATAATGAGGAATGGAACACAAATAAAAATCCTCTTTTGCCCCAGTCCCCTTTACATTCTTTCTGGAATGGTGGGATTGGGGCGTGTCAAAGAACTGCTTCTCTCCGGTTACTTGGATTGCCTCCCAGCCCCCAAAGAGTCAGAGCAACTGTCAGAGTGGAATTTGAAATAGTAGCTGTGTTAGTGGAGGTCAGAATTACTGACACTGGATTTACAGCTCCAAAAATTGACCCGGATTTGTTTTCTATTATTTAAAATTAGTTATGTTGAGGGAGGAACAAGGGGCTTCTTGGTATATAGACTATTGCTAATGTGTCTGGGGACTTAACCCTTGTTTGGTTTTTATCTCTTTTGGAGAATGTGACTGTGAATCTCAGGGAATCGGGCAGTGCTTAGGGTTTGAACACAGCAAGAGCATAATTTGTGTATGAACAGCTTTGGCCTCCCAGACCACAGCGACCTGAGCTGGCCACCCATCTCTGCCTTTTCTTGGAGTGATTTTTACAGGCACTTGAGTAAACTCTTGCCCTCAAATACCTACTGCCATTTGCTTCCTGGTGCTTAACATTCCATGTTTAGAGATGAGACTCAAATATAAGGACCACAAGAATAACACGTTGATTTCATTTCACATAGAGATGTATTAGATCGTTTTGAGAAAGAGGGGACCATTGGGCTATGGAAAGCATGGGTGAGGAGGAAGAAAGGGGAAAAGTTGGAGACTGGAGAGGCTAGGAATTCTAAGGATCCTGGGCAGGCGTTGGATAAACTGCATGTAATTTATAATTGTGCTTAACCTTATTTACCCCAAGCATGACAGACAGGAGCAATTTCTTGTTTGGGGCTAAGGAGGCAGCCAAGGAATATTTCAGACCTGGGTGGGAGTGGACCTCCTGCTTCCAGCACGGGGACAGGGCATCCTCCATTCTCCACTGGAACTAGGATAGGATTCTACAAACTGTCTTTACCCTTAAATTGGGGAGAGAGACAGCCCTGCTTCTGCATTACCATTGGTTCGTCTCAGTGGTCAATCTCTTCATGCCGCTTTGTCGCAAAGGTCTCTTTCCTTGGTATACACAGACTATCAATCAGAGTGTAAGTGACTAGGCACACAGGATAGCATTTCCCCAAGAGAAGGGATTTTATGCAGCCCAGAGCAGTGGTCACCTTGCAAAAGGTTTTTCAAGTAGAGTTCTTTTTTGAGACTGATTGGAAATAAGTAGCTCTTCCCAGAATGAAAATCATCCCAATGACATGAACTACTTATTTTTTCAATTGCTACAGGAAAGCACATGAATGACAATCTTGTTGTCTCCTGCATTTTTGTTTTTAAAGGCATGCAGTTGCTAATAAGGTGGTGTGTACAAAGCATTAATTAACAGTAGTCACTTTTTCACTTATATTTACTCTCTAAGAATGTAATTGTTAATTAATTTTGTAATGCTTAGTTTGTTCGCCTTTGTTGTAAGGGTATATGCTGTGGCAGTATACATTTAAAAACGTATAGATGATCGGGGAAGTTTAATTCTCTTGACAGATACAATGACAGTGTTTCAATTCTATGAACAAAACCCTCTGGTACAATTAATCATTAACCTACTTGCTTTAGAGATTAAGGGAGAGAGAATGTTAACTCTTTTGTGACTTACTGTAAATCAGCAGGAGAGGAAAGACGGCAGAACACGTAGTTTGTGCTATCTAACAATTGACAGTATAGTCGTAAGAGTATAATTTTCAAATAAAGCACTAATACCTCATTTTCAGGCATACAAATCTGGCCCTTGCCTTTTTATGGAGTCATTTGAAATTGCCCATGCTGTGGGTGTGCATGTGCAGTCACTCTGTACAAGTTTCTTTTCACTTTCGTTGGATCCTAATAAATCAGGCTTCTCTCTTTCTCTACTCTGCCTGTGTGTGTGGTAGCAGAGATTAGTCATTATTTTCATGGTGAAGCAGATACCCGAAGGCACAGACAATTCATATTTAGTTTTCTGAGTTTGAGAGCTGAGGGAAGAATCACCTTGATCTTCCCCAGTACTTTACCGCTGGAGGAAATGCAAAACTTCTCCATCTCTGGGTCTTTCCTGTAAGCTCATCCTCTGACCTTTCCCCCTCTGGTCACTTACCCGCTCTGAGTGCTCTTGGGAAAATGTTCTTACCCCTGCCCTGGAGTTCCCCAGCACTAACAAGTAGTGGGTTGAGGTGTTTCTGTAAAACAGGTGATATCTAAGAGAGCACTGTGGCATACTCTGTAGATACAAATATATTAATCACATTGTCCTCAGGGATGCACCAGCCTATACAGGGCTTTGCAGAGAGCCCTGCAAAGGGCTCATATAGCAGGATCAATAATAGCATGGCTTGGAGTTCTGTCAGAAGTTAGGTCAACAGGGGAAAAGGCCCACAATTGAGGGAAAACGTGAGGTAGAAGGACTTGGTTTACATAGCTTGGATGTCCACCCTGTTCAATATTTAACTCTTCTAATTTCATTGTGCCCACACAGAAACAACCAGGAAAAAGCAAGTGCAGGGTCTGAATATTTTTTTATCTCTGGTTTCCCAAGCAAGCATATGTATCACAGAAGTCTATCTTTTCTCTTAGGAATTTTGAAACATTTTAATTCTAAATGTGAAACCTCACCTATTTGACAGTGTTCCTTTAAATGCCAGAGAAGCTGGAGAGGTTGAGGGGCAGGGAGGGATCATGAATTGAACCTCAGAAGGATTTTAATGCCTTCTCTTCAGTGCCTTTTCTTCCTGAGAATAAAGGGAGGGAAAGGAGCCAATGGACTCAGCCCTGTAGCAACATTTTTCCCCAAGGAATTTTGTATTTCGTTCTTGTGCCTTTGGCTACTAAAGAAGAGACTCATTGAGTTCATCTGAACAAAAGAAAGCAACATTTCAGAATGTGGTTCTTTTACTTGTAGTTTTTCTAGATTTTATCTCATCCGACTCCAGATTATAAGCTGAAGAGAACAAATTATTGAATGCAACAAATTTATTCTCTCCTTGTAGGAAACTGCTTTACATTAAGGTAGCTTGTTTTTGCTCAGACAAAATGAAATGGAGGAAATTATGTAGGGGCTCCCCACTGGGGAGAGAGCCACACCACATAATTTGAGCCCTCAGCTACTCCCTTTCCCAAATTACCTGGAGAATTCCTTAAACTCTCACCTTTACTCTGACTATTCAGAGGTTGGCTTCAATTATGTATACACAGTGTGACCAGTTCAAACCCTGGGACTGAACTGACTCATTAAGAAAATAATTAAACTGTTCTAGTTAAATCTATACTTCCTACCCCCCATCTTGCCCCCTCCGCTCTGCCACTCTGGCCTCCAGTTCAACTGACCATTTGTTTGCATGAATCTATTGGACTGAGCACCTGGTCTGCTATTATAGAGCCTTGGTCTTCCTTTTATTTCTGTGACTATCAGTTTTTGTTTCTTATTTTGAAGCCAGTTCTAGGTAGTTTACCCTTTGATGGACAGACCTGTGCTTTGTCTCATCAGGTTCCATTTAGACAAACAGTAGGAGGGTAAAGAGGATGCTTGAGACCAGGTAACAGGAGGCTGGGATCCCCTCCCCTCTGAGGACTGCCCACTCTGCAGACTCAGCTACAGTGAGAATTGGAAAGGAACAACAGAAAGAAAGAAAAGACCACATGGTGGAATTTGTCAGCTGCTTTTGTTGTCTCTTAAAATGCAGGTCAGAGTAGTATATGCAGATACTTAAGGTGAGAAGGTTGTTAAAGTGAATGGGTAACTCAGTGGAGCACCTGGGTGGTTCAGTCAGTTGAGCATCTAACTCTTGATTTCAGCTCAGGTCATGATCTCATGGTTATGGGATTGAGCCCCGAGCCTAGGCCCAGTGCTGACAGTATGGAGCCTACTTGGGATTTTCTGTCTCTCCCTCGCTCTCTGCCGATCCCCTGCTCATGTGCTCTCTCTCATGCACATGCACTCTTGCTCTCTCCAAATAAATTAACTTTCAAACAAGTAAATGGATAAGTCAAATATGTGTTCCTCACCTTGTATAAGGAAAAAGGTAACAGCCAATGAAGAGTAAAGATCTTTCTCTTCAAAGAGAAATTTCCCTTTTGTTACAAAGGAGAGTACCTCATTTAAAATTGATACATACATTGCTGCTTTGTGTAAGTTGCAGAAAATACAATTTGTCTTTTTGAACCTCATAGGATTAACTGTTTTATTACTATTTCTTCTCCTTTCTGGAGCTAAAGATATTATATAAATAGGATAGCTCAAAAAATCTATCAGCGTGTCTTTAACATGGAGTTCTGCCAAGTGAATATCACAATCTGATCAAACTGACAGTGTCTTTATAGCTGGGGAAACACAGTGCCACACAGTTCCATGCCCCCCACATCACGTTTTAATCAATGGAAGATGGCAAGAGCCAGAGGATGAACAAAATGGTTCTTGAACCACTTACCTGAGTTTTAATGGTATACATAAGATATGATTCCTGGATTTCATAGTACTGTACATTATTCTAAGAAATGTGCTCCCCTAGAATTTTTATTTTAAAATAATTCAATTCTGATGCACACGAGAGCAGGGTCAGATGGCCTGCAGGAGGCAAGCCAGGTGAATTTCCATGATTCATGGTCACTAGGCAATGTCTAGTCGGAGCTGATCAATCAGGCTGGCTTATGTCCCAAGTGTAGGTCATCCCAAGTATGGATAACCTGACTACCTTCATCAGACTGAAAGATAGTCTTATTCTGTTTCCAGATAAGTTGAAGGCTGAGTAAGTAACTAGAAGGAGTTGTTCCAAGGAATGCTAGCTTAGAGACAAAATGCTTCGTAATCTTTGGAGAAGAATTATCTTTAAACAGTTTAGCTGTGCCAACAAGTCTTGGGTTTAAAGACAAGGGATATGATTATAAAATCACAAAATGCCTCTTCATAGATAATCTCCATTTTTTTTTTTAATTATAGAGTCTTATGATTAGAAGTGTCCTTAGAGGTCTTTGTAGCTTAAAGATAATTTGTGTGTAGGTGACATTAACTCTTGATCTAGGGCTCTTTGCCTGACAGGCTCAGTTTAGAAACACATCTGTCACAATGACACTCATTGTTATGAAGGACCGCAGAGGAGGATTGTAAGAACCTTGCCTTGGACAGTCTGGCAGGTGTTTTGTGTGACTTTTCGCAAAAGTAAAAGCAAATCCCATCCTTCAGAAAAACCGTGTGGTTCCCTGACTGTCCACCTTTTAGTGTCTCAGGTTCCCAGCTCTGTTTTTAGCTTTGACACTTGACTTTGCAGACAGCTCAGCCTCACTTGATTTCGAAGCTTCTCCTCTCCTCCCTTGGGCTCTGTTTATTCATGGGCTGAGCAAATGCAGAAGCCCACACTTCACATAGTTACCTGGGTTTGTGCGAAAATGCCTTTATGCCACCCAACTGGATATCAATCCATGCAGAGATTTCTGCCCGAACAGCTTCAACAGTGGCTTTCCAGCTGGACTTTAATATTGTCACTAACAGAACTCAGATGCCCCAATGCAGTCCATTTCCTCAGAGACAGCCTCTTACACCTCCATGAGGTGGTCCTAGACAAGAATTTCATTCTATGCCCAATTAGTTAAAACCTTCTTTCACATGCTAGAACTTTAGCTGATCAAAAATAACTCTTATGCTTCCCCTATGATACTTCTACTGCTTAAATATCCTCAGTCCTTTTCATCTTTCTTATATACTAGTAGCTCAGGTTCATCTCTTTGGCTAGCCTTGCATGTCCTCTAAACAAGTATCAGTTTGGCCGTCCCTCTTCTAATAGGGGATCCAGAAAACTGAACACTGTACTCCCAGTGAAGTATGACAAGAACGGTGTAGAGGAGGACTTGCCTATATGTGCAACCACAGATAACATTAGTTGTTTTGGGAGCCACATTGTATGATTGACTGGGATTGAGGTTACTGTCAACCAGAACTCTCTGGACCCCATTGTCTCTTTCAGAATAGGCCTTCAGTAAAGCTTTGATCACTTAAATTGAATTAAATTCTTTTTATACATTAGCACCTTCTAGACTGCTTCTCTCCAATCCTGGTACAATTGATATTTTATGTCCAAGTTCAGAGACTTCCTTTTATCCCTATTAAGTACCATCATTTTAGGGCTAGCTCATGGTTCCACCTCGTTGAGATGCTTGTCATCTTGATTCTGTTATTCAAAATATTTTTTATTACTCTCAGCCCCATGTCATTGATAAATTTACTAAAGTATGTTTTTATAAAATGTAACCAAGTTACCACCATAAATTGTTAAGACAGGGAAGAGGTCAGAGTTCTGCGGATGCCATAAGAGCCTTATGGATTGTCATTCTTCCATGAATTGGTTCTAGATGTGGATGTGTAACTCATTACAATTCCCTCTAAAAGAGGTGGTCAGATTCTGTGGTCAAGCAAACCTGGATTTCAAAGTCCAACTTTTCCCCTCACTAATGGTGTGACCTTGAACAAGTTCATTAAAATTTCTCACCAACAGACTGCTCATCTATAATAATACTTCCTTAATTGTTTTTTTTTTGGGGGGGGTGGAGACAGACTAAATGGGGTAATGCCTAAAAATGAAGGATCAGAACCTGGCATATGTTTGTCTCCCCAATCCCTTCCCTCACATGAATTATCTGTATCTTGTATGCAAGGGCACCACAGATTCTAGGTGCATCATTAGCAATAAAAATCCAGCGGCCCCTGAGTGGCTCAGCCAGTTGAGCGTCTGACTTTGGCTCAGGTCATGATCTTGTGATTCGTGAGTTTGAGTCCCGCAACCGGGCTCTCTGCTGTCAGCCTGTCAGCACAGAGCCCACTTCAGATCTTCTGTCCCTCTCTCTTTGCCCCTACTCCACTTGCACTCTCTCAAAAAAAAAAAAAAAAAAAAAAGTAAAAATTCAGTAATCTATTAAAATAACTTCATCAGTGGTGGCTTTTAAATTTCTTCTTAACAAATTTTCAGTGTGAAATCATTTCCTTGAAAAAAGAAAGAGGGTAAGAAAAATAGGAATTAAGATTTTTCTTTCTTTCTTTATGCCAGTGGCTGCCTACCTCATCAACCTTAGTCCTATACATTCCTAGTATGCTTTGCCTCTGAATTTCACAAGAAAAATTCTTGTAGTCATTGTTAACATTTTATAATAATAATAGATTAAGCCAACTGAATAAAAATATAAATATGCTAGTTCCATCTTTTAAAGTTACTTACTCTTGTATTCTGAATGAAGATTTTACTTCCTCAAATTTTCCTGGATAATTCAACAAAGACACCTACAATCATGTCTACAGCCAACAAGACAGTGAGTAGATTTGGAGTTCTAATAGCTTGTGTGTGTGTCTACAGAATGGATATGATGAAACATGACGTGAATTAGTAAATCTGTCAGGAGAAAAACTGATTTGCTGTCACAAATGAACCAGTTTTGCTGCAATTTCAAGGCCACAGATTTTCAATTACCTGAAATTAGTCATAGTGGTAGGAGGCTACTTTTCTTTCTAGTTTTACCCACATCAGTGTTAAAGCCTATTGCAGATATTTCAAAGAGAGAATTTAAAACCCCAATTTTAAGTGAATTTCAAAAGCCTGTGTTCCCCTAAGACTAACCTTTCTTAATCAATACGAAGATAATATGTGAAGGTTTACCAGGTAGTCAATTAATAAGCAAAAAACTGTACCACACAAAATGCCTACTCGTTTAAAAAAATTCAATAAGAAGTCTAGATTGGGCCCTATTGGCTTTAATTGTATAATGGAAATCCATTTATATGCATTACCAAACTCTCATCAGATCATACCTCAGGGCACTAATAGGGAAATCACCTCTTCTATTAAACTAGATATGTCAGAAGAATAATGGGTGCAGAGGTGGTTGTTTCCATGAGTGGAACCAGATGTAGACAAAAATCCAGTCCCTAGCTCTGAACTAGAATCTTCTCTTGGCTGATAGCATGTGACTGGATTCCAGGAATGTTAGTTCAGCTAAAAAAGTAATGGTTTCTCATCAGTGGTTCTTTGGGCATTTAAAATCTTTTACTTGTAGGATTTCTTTTGAAATGAACAAACGCACAACATTCTTGAAGCTGTTCTGACTAGCCCTGTAGAATGCTGCTTCATAAGATTTTCCTGTGACACTTCCTTTCAGTGATGTTTCACATGTGCTTTTTTCCTCTGCCCACACCGTGTTCACCGAATTTCCATCGTCCATCCCCCTCCCACACACGACCTCACTCATATACTCCTTGAACTTTAGAGTAATTCAAACTATCACTCACAGTTTCGTACACATTATGGTGAAAAAAAAAAAAATAACTTCCTCAACAAGGGCATACAGTTCGCGTCAAGGATTTAATATTTTCAAGAACATTTTCTTCTGTGGAGTCTCCTCATTCCTGTTTATTGTACTTGCCACAGTAAGAGTATATCCTCTCTCTTTGCTTGTGGGACCCCCAAGCCATTTTTCTCTGTTTGACTGGTTTTCCCATCAGAAGTTCTTAATTATGAGTCAATAAAATACTACTCTACAGTCACACCCCCAGGGAAGGGAAAGATTGCCGAAATATCTAGATTATTCAGGAAAGGATGGGGGCAGGGGAGAGACTTGTTTGCTTTCTACTTTCCGTCCACACAAAGCTGATTTTAAAAACTGAACGAGGAAGGTAACAGGGCAGCTTCAGTCAGACCTCGTCTCTGTGTTCTAAGCTTCCAACTTGAGAAAGCTTAAGGAAAAGAAAACTAAGGTTTCAAACATGGGCTTGTTTCTAAGCACAAACTTGGCAACTTCTCCTGTTGCTTTCACTAAACCTAAGCGTTCTCATACGAGTGAGGTCTGTTTTCATCACTTTCCAGCAAAGATTAAATAGCAGGGTGCTGGAGTGATGACTCTGGTTACTAAGACTTTATTGCCAAGTCAGAAACATCAGAAGGACAGCTTCATTTAACCAGAGGCCAGGGATACCTCGGCCACATGAACGCCAGGCCAGATGCCAGCTGAGTTCATCAGTATGCACAGTGCTGGAGTCAGGAGCAAACGCCTTTTCTGGAGTGCTTAGTCCATAGGCCAGCGTGAAAAACCTCAGAGCAGAAGAGAACAATAATAAGTGGCCCATTCCTGGGCAGGACTCTGTCATTTTCAAATTCTTAGTCACTTTGGATAAATGATACTAGAAATTCAAAGCCTTTACTTCCAAGGAAGTCTGGGGTAGCATCATTGTGATTTCCTAAGGACAGCCAAATTAACACCCTCATTCTTTCGTTTACTCAACCATTAAAAATGCAGGTATTTCCAGGGGCACCTGGGTGGCTCAGTCAGTTGAACATCCGACTCCTGATTTCGGTTCAGGTCATGATCTCACAGTGTATGAGATCGGGGGCCCCGCATCGGGCTCTGTGCTGACAGCGCAGGACCTGCTTGGGATTCTCTCTCCCTCTTTCCGGCCCTTCCCCGCTTGTGCTTTCTCTCTCTCTCTCTCAAAATAAATAAATAAACATGAAAAAGAATGCAGATACTTCTAGAGCACTTAATGAGTATCAAGGAAATTCCAAATACGTTTCTTTTGGCCTAGGTAATGGGTTAACTTGGAGTTCTGAGAAAACCAGGAATCCAGAATCTATATTTGAACAATAATAACTAAAATAAAAGTGGCTTTTAGTAACCACTTACTATGCACCACTCTTTATGTGCAATCTCATTTATCTGTCACAACGAACATCTAAAGAAGGTGTGATGGGGCGCCTGGGTGGCGCAGTCGGTTAAGCGTCCGACCTCAGCCAGGTCACGATCTCGCGGTCCGTGAGTTCGAGCCCCGCGTCAGGCTCTGGGCTGATGGCTCAGAGCCTGGAGCCTGTTTCCGATTCTGTGTCTCCCTCTCTCTCTCTGCCCCTCCCCCGTTCATGCTCTGTCTCTCTCTGTCCCAAAAATAAAAAAAAAATTTTTAAAAACGTTGAAAAAAAAAATTTAAAGAAGGTGTGGAGAAGGCAGTCAGATGATGCCCAAGAGCAGCTCGATTCACGGAGGTGAGAAAAGGCCCCTCAGAGGGTCACTGGCTACACCAGCAGTTTGGAGTAAGGTTAAAGGAACATAAGGCGGCGTCAGGAAAGTCAGAGGAATAGACTAACTCAATGGCAGGGAGGCCTCTAGGTGCTATTCTTGTGTGTTTGTTTTATTTGTTTGAGCTATGATTTTAAAATCGGTGAAACCTGGTTCTTAAAATCTAGGGGCATTTATCAAATCATGCTGTGCCTGTGTTATTTTGTGCTTGTAGTCACCTTTGCGAAAAGACCGCCTCCCCGTGCGTGCGGAACGGTGAACTGTAGTTGTTAAGGGATAGGGGTCTGAAGCCAGAAACTATTGGGTTCAAATTGCCAGGCTGACATTCACCACCTGTATAACCTTGGGCGAGGGATTCAAGCTCTCTGCGTCCGTCCGTTTCTCATGTGTAAAGAGAGGATAGCAGTGGTTCCCAGAGAGCAGAGTTGTTGTGAAATGAGATCATGCACGCGAGATACTCAACATGGTGGCAAGCATTTAGAGACTAATCGTTCAATCAGCCCCTTCTGCCATACCCATACCACTTTTATAATACAGCTTTGTACATCTATTCTCTCTGGGGACTCCAAAAAGTACTCTGTTTCTCCCGTGATTTGATAGGCAATTTGTAAAAGCTAATATATAATTCATTTAGGAGCAAAAGCTAATTATGCTATATTGCCGTATAATTTCCTCTGGTGTGCAGGTACCTGATGCAGCTTATTAAAGTGAGAAAGTAAACTCTGCCATCTATCAGAAGGCTGAAATTTGGGAGTTCTACATCCGGGCTCCTCCAACAGTAGTGTGTATGTAAGTCCTGGGCCTTGTTAACATGCAGCTTCTGACCCAGTAGGTCTGGGCTGGAGCCTGGGATTCTGCCTTTCCAGCGAGTTCCCAGGCCATGCCAATACTGCAAGTCTACGGCCCACACTTTGATCTCGACCCCAAACCAACAGCAGTGACTGGGGGATTGGTGTGACTATTCCTCCAGCCACAGGTCATTTCCTTGACAGCAGTTTTTCTGTGGAAGACCCAGAGCTCCGCCCCCACAGACCCGGTCAAGCTTCCCCCAAAGGCACCACCCTCCTCCGCTGGCACCTGTGAAAACATACTGGAAACAGGCTACGGAGAGCAAAACCTGCCATGAGACGACACCTGGTCAGCCCACAACTGCTCAACCGAGAGAAAGCTCCTTGGTTTCAACACTTTGCTGCTCTTTCTTTAGAAGGCTAGTTCCTCCCCAGGCCCCATTATTTCCCAAACCACTTGTAACAGAACCCCCTGAGGCTAGATAGAGCATCACGGACTTTTACTTGAACTTTGTCCCTACCGTGAGGAGTACCTCCGCTGAGAGCGGCTTGGCCTCTGCAGACCATTTCTCCTGGCTACACCTACTAGATTTCTTGACATCAACGTATTCAAAGTCTCTATGTAATGAGTTTTGGGGTGCCAACTGGACCGATAAAACACAAAGGACATGAGGGAGGGACTCCATGTCTCCATCTTCCCCAGGCAGTTCCACTGAGGGAAAAAAATAAATCACACACCCTCCCCGAATGACTCAGTGCCAAAGTGCAAATCCTGGAAACACTTTGTAAAAAAACTTTTAATGTTTAAAAATCCTAGAAATGTTGGACAAATATAAAAGTAATGACTGCGTTCAGAGTCCCAGATACTCCATTTGAAATTCTAGGTTTAATGTAGACGCTGACTTAGAAAGTGTTGAAATCCTCTCTTTTACCATTGTTCGTGGATTTGTTTTCTAACATCGCTTCTGCGGTGTTGCTCGCCCTGACCCGATGACAAGAGATGTGGTGCTACCCTGGGAGCACCATCCTCCGAGGGCTGTCCCTGCTTAGCAGACTACAAATGCAAACTTACTGTTTCAAATGTTTATTTATTTTGGGAAGAGAGAGAGCGTGATTGGGGGAGGGGCAGAGAGGGGGCTTGTCAGAGGAGCGGAAGCAGGCTCTGCGCTGACAGCAGAGAGCCTGATGCGGGGTTCGAACTCACAAACCATGAGATCATGACCTGACCTGAATTCGGACGCGTGGCGACTGAGTCACCCAGGTGCCCCCAAATGCAGACTTTTGATCTCCACATATTCCAGGTAGCATTTCCATAGTCAGTCCAAAAAGCAAACTTACAGTTTTACTTCTGAGTCTTGCACCTAGTTCTAGCACATATATGGGGTATGGTACTTTCTATTAGATATAATGACAGTGAAAGTTACGACAGGAATTCATGAAAAGCATGCTTACTAGGTTATAGAACTAGAGGGAAATAGTAATGTAAAAAATGCAAAATTGGGGGAGGGGTACGTCAAACTCAGTGTCTTCTGTGCAATTTCACTGTAAACCTAAAATTTCTCTGAAAAATCAAGTCCTAGTGATAAAAGAAATGCAAAGTTCATGATCTTGGAAAATATAAGCAGGTATCTTGAACACAAAAGCTTTAGGAAGGATGTTCAAGAAAGAGCTTCCAAAAAGTTGTCTATTGCTGTACCATAATTAGCTAGTATACTGAAAAAAAAAAAAAAAATCTAGTAGAAGGTAAGGAGATAGATCCCTCACCCCATTCCTTCTCTAGCAGGAGAAAACATCCTGGAATAAAAGCACATTGAAATGTGAAGCAACAGTTTGCTTAGAGTAAGGCCTGGTGGGGTTGAGTCCCAAGTCTGACCTCCTACTGGTCATGTGGCTTTGGGCAAGCTCCTTGACAGCTCGTACCTTCAGTTTTCTCATCTGTAAAATAGTAATATTGACATGTGCGTATGGAGTTATGGTGAGGATTCAATGGGATATTGTAAGCGAAAAAGCACAATAGTCTGTGCTTTGCAAATGTTAGTTGAATTCTAGTAGCTTCTAGTAGCACAACCATAGTCTGTGCTTTGCAAATGTTAGTTGAATTCTAGTAGCTTCTAGTAGCTTCTAGTAGCAATGCCTTGCTTTTGTGGTTTAACCCTGTGAAGAGGGTATCATGCTTGTTGGATGGAAGGTCAGTTAGTGGGCAAGAAACGCTGGGGAGGGATGAAACTTGCTTCTATGTAGGTAAGTACCTGGCAATCTGCTTGAAAACTGTAGGCCCCCAACAGATATTTGTTGAATGTCTGAGGCTCTGTACTGGAATACCTAACATTTCATGTGGCTGGTTGATTTTATCCTCAGACGCGTTACTTTGATGATTATGGAACATCACGCTTTCTAGAGTGCATTTCTAGCTATTTAATAAAATAGACAAACCAAAGCCTGGGAGGCAGGTAGGATAGATCTTAGGCTCTATTTTGTAGAAGTGGAAACTGAGGTACACAGAGAGTCACACATATAAAAATCTAGAAACAGTGCCATTCTAATCACATCAGGCAGCATGGATGAGCCTTAAGCCTGAGGCTCAGAAATGTATAATAGAAGGGAAGATTTTTGCTGGGTTAGGTAGTGGTTGCTTATGCTATCCTATGAAGAAAGATAGCTGAGGACAAATGCAGAAAAGAATTAGTGAGCATACATTTCACAGAAGTATCCATTTCCAAATAGTTTTACTGTTTCTTTTCAGTTGGGGACTTCATGGTCACTGATGGCCATCCACATGCATTGCCAAGTGCATGAGGCCACTGTAGGAAGTTTTATTTAGGCTTTAACGAGAGTTCTTTATGATGTCAAGGCTGATTTGACACTTGGCCAAACGCTACTTTTTTTTTTTTTTTCATCTTAGACTTATTCTCAGATAATATATTGTAAAGTCTTGATGGAGGTGGGAGTGGTGCGTGGCTGGGCAAAGAGAGAAAAAAGTAAAGAAAGGTTTTCGTAATGTCAGGCTTTTTAGTTATTATACTAGTTCTACAAAATATACTAGCTGATGTTTGTATAGGTCCAACAGAAAAGTAGAATTTTTAGGTTTTTGTGATTTTGTAAGACTATGTAAACACCATCTTGATCTGGAGGCTGGCCCATGCCCCCTACTAGAAGGAGCATTGACTGGGATAAGACAAGGTGGTAGCTAAGCAGTTTCTGCCTTATCAGGACCTCGGCTCAACCATTAGACTTGTCATTTTTCTGGGGGTGCGTCTGTCTTCTTGTTAGGCAAAACTTTAGCATCCACAGTACAAGCACTATTTGCTGTAACTGTATAATAAATTGCCCCAAAACTTGGTGGCCTAAAACAATGACAACCTTTATTTTACCCTGGAGCCTATCATTTGGGCTGGGCTCAGTCAGGGGTTGGCCCCGTTTGGCTTCCACTGCGATGGCCCGCAGGCTAGGGGGCTAGAGTCACCTGAGAGCTCCCTTGCTCACATGTTTGCTGGTGGATGCTGGCTGGTTGGAGCTGTAAGCCAGAGCACTACATGTGGCCTCTCCCCGTGACCTTGGCTTCCTCACAACATGGTGGCTGGGTTCCAAGTATGAGAACCCCAAAAGAGAGAGCCAAGTGGAAGCCGTGTCCTCTTTCTAACCCAGCCTTGGAAGTCACATAGCAACAACTCCACTCTACTTGTTGGCCAGAGAGCAGTCACATGCTTCGGCCCTGATGCAAGAGGAGGGAGCATAGACCCCACCTCTCAGGGGGAGGAGTGTCAAAACACATTGTCAGACGAGCACATGAAATGGAGGTATTGTTGCAGTCCTTTTGAAAAATACAGTATGTCACATACCTGTAGCAGCCCTTCCTTTTCCTTCTTTGCTATCCCTACATCCCATTCCAGGTCCTCACCCAGTACCTTCTAAGGCACTTCTGCCTCCTCGACCCTCCCCTCGTTAGCTATTATTCCAAAAGGAGATCCAAAACCTCATTCCTCACCGTCATAGATTCTCGGTTTTAGACTGGACTTTGGAGGTTATGTAGTCTCAGTGGTCACCCAGCAACTACCTCTCCCTACTCTCGTGTTCTGACTGATGGTCCCGTCTGAAGCCCCTCATTCTGGAAAACAATACCAGGCTCTTATTCGGCCAGGGTGCGCCCTGACTGAACCATGGATGGTTACCTGACTTAAAGTGGCCATCCTCTGAGAAAATAGCAAGTTGGCAGTGAGAGGAGAGTGGGGAAGACATGTCGAGAGAAGCAAACATGTCCTAAGAGAGAGCAAGTGGCATGGAAGAGAGAGAGAGAGAGGTGGAGAGAAGAGCAGCATCTTGGATCCTGATAGCTCCTCAGGATTCCCCCTAAGCCACAGTACGCCATGGTGGCCTGGGGTAGGGGTCATGGTCACTGGCTTTTTTAATCGTATTTTTGTTTTGCAGCCACAATAGCCTGAAATATCATCCAGTCTCTCGAGACCTGGAGCAAGAATGTGACGTGTCCAGAGTCACAAGCTGGTTAGCGAGGGAGTCTGCGTTTGAGTCCTGGCCATCTGATTCCATTACCAATGTTAGATCCTTTCCTTAATGTAGGATTAGGTGGAAATAAGCAGACATCTTGAGGTTATGAAGAGTTTGGGTAAGGGGGTTAAAAAAATAAGGAGATTAGAGGGTAAAGAGCAAAAGAGGGATGGCCAGGGACCCTGAAGTCCAGTTTCTCTCTTTGATATTGTGGTTTGATGCTGGGTATTTTCTCCATTCTCTGGCTTTTGTAACATCTGTTCATATCCTTCCTTTTGGACATCTGAACAATTTCTCCCTCTTAGACTGAAGGATAATTGTTGGTGTATCTAGTTATAATAAGCCCAGGTGAACCAGGCTTTTCATTTGAAAGGTGTTTAGATGGTAAGGTCATTGTCACAACACACAACGCTACGTTGCTGGGAAGAAATATGATGTCAGGCAGAATAATACAGACTTGGCCGACAGTCACCCAGACTTAAGCATTCAGGGACAAAAGCAGAATGAACCCTTTCTCAGGACGCCGTCTAATCACATTCAGGCATGTGTACAGCCTGCAGCACTATAAGGATGACCATTTCATCGGGCGACGATTATTAAAATTGGATTCTTTTTTCAGAAGAGGGTCAAAATTAGAATTCTGCAGAGCATTATCTTCTTCCCACAATGGCCATGTCATTTTTATAAGAGATTGTGTTGCCTGGAAATCCTCCTGATTCTTTTGTTCTTCCTCACATCTAATCCGCGTTCAAGTTACCAGCAAAACCGGGTACCAGACATATCCAGAGAAGCACAAGAGACAATTAACACCTACCTCTTGGAACACGGGTGATGATTAATAAGATATTGTGCTGCAGCTGCGTATGTTTTTATGTTTACCCCAATCAAGCTTGATTAAAGCTGCCTTTTGTGACGTCCCCTGATTCCTTGTGGTGTTGGTCGTTTTAGGAGATTGGTTGCCCAGCTCCATTTTTCACCTCTCAGGGAAGCACTCCCACAGCCATTTCCTGATCTGTGCCAGGGATTAAGTGATATTTCCCCATGGCTGGTGAAAGAGCATAGTAAGGTCATCCCTAAAAGCTGGCTGGGGGAGAATTTAGCTCTTCAGATCAAATATATTTGTCCCACCCCTGGCTCTGCCTCCTGATCAAAGTCAGGGGTGATTTCAGAGAGGTGGCCCCTCACTCAGTCAGACGCTGTACGTCTGCTGTCTCTCCATGGACATTAAAAACAAGGCAGTCGCCTGTAACCCAAATCCGCATCATGGCGGCCAACCTCAGTTTATCACAGAATGGAGGCCCACATCTTTAATCCTTCCCTATAAGCTGTCTGAGAGAGTTCACAGACCCACAGATGTCTTTTACTGTTTTTCTAATCACTTTTAATGTGTTTTCCCACAGCGTTTGGAAGTGTTGATGTCTCAGCCTGGCCATGTCAGGAAAAAAAAAAAAAAAAAAGAAGAAGGAAAATTCTCATAAAGGGATGTTATTTTAATAGGTCAATTTATTTTTTTTTTAAGTTAGAGAATATAAAATTGTAGATCTCATCAGGATTTAAATTGTATCCCAGATGAAGGCTCTTATTTAAACACATACACACACGCCCACCCAAAGAAGCTCTCAGGATATTCAACCTTTCCTACTTCCCTCAAAAATTCCCGCAAAAATACCACTGTCTGTGTATTCCAACCTGAAAAAGTAAATTATTCCCAAGCTCTCTCTCCTCTCATAAGATGTTCATTTCTCTCCCATTCTTTTTTTTTTTTTTCTATTTTTTATGGATATTCTTTTGATTAAACTTAGGCTTGGGGCGCCTGGGTGGCGTAGTCGGTTAAGCGTCCGACTTCAGCCAGGTCACGATCTCGCGGTCCGTGAGTTCGAGCCCCGCGTCAGGCTCTGGGCTGATGGCTCAGAGCCTGGAGCCTGTTTCCGGTTCTGTGTCTCCCTCTCTCTCTGCCCCTCCCCCGTTCATGCTCTGTCTCTCTCTGTCCCAAAAATAAATAAACGTTGAAAAAAAAAAAATTTTTAAACTTAGGCTTGAAGTCGCTGCTAATTTCAGGATAAATGTTTAGATCAGATACGATGGTATTTGAAAGCAAGAGAAGCACACTCAGTGTCCTTGCAGCTTCCGCCCGAAAGAAGGTGCATTTCTAGGTGTGTTTTATGGCCTCGGAAGGCTGAGCCCCAAGTAAAAAACCTTCTCCCGCACTCTCAGATTTTTTTGTTTTAAACATCGACATACCTTGTAATTTTGGCAGTGGCCTGTCATTTGGATACTTGTCTGCAAATGCTCCTAATGTTGTTTTGGATAAAAACCGCCTCATTACCAAGTACGTTGTGAAGCGAAATGAACTCACCTATCACCTGCATTATTCCCCCTCTTCCTGTGTCATCCCTGTCCTCCTGTGATGCAGTACAGTTCCCAGGGGACTGTAATGCCCCTGAAAATTGACAGTCACATTCTATTATAACATATTTTTCCCATTTAATAACATGGTATAGGTAATGATTCATAATCCTCAAAGGGCCTCCTGCCAGTGACAACTGAACTCAAGTAATTGAGAACACCATGCAATTTGGCAGGGACTACACTTTTATGGTTCAATCAAGAGTTAAAGCAACAGTATATCTGGAGAGACTTTCAGTAAAGTGACATTATCCTGATACGTTTCCGTGTCCGCTTTACATAGGTGACTCTTGCTGCTTCACACCACTGTGGCCTAAAGTAGGGTCACAAAGGTCATATTTATCCTCATTGGACTATACGTTCCGTAAAGGCCAGGGTGTTTTACTCCCTTTCACTTCTGCATTTTTTAGCGCCTAGAATAGTGCTTGGCATGTAGTGTGCTTCCTCATTATTCTCCCCGCCTGGCAGCATGTCAACCAGGAAAACAGCTTTTTGTTTTGTGCTGCCATCCATCAGTATCACTACATCTACCCTCCCCAAGGCCCCTTAAACTGTGCATTAAAGGGAGTGGCATTATTCATCCAGCCCTAAAGTATCAGAGCCACTTCCTTGCCGTTACCCGATGGCCTTAATTAGGAGCCCTTGATGTCACTCCCTGAATCATCACCTACTCCAGCTCAGTTCCAACTAGGTGACCTCACTTTTTCAAATCTTCTCATAGACCCCTCATAAGACCAAATCCAGGGCTGTCTGAGTGGCAAGACTTTGTACCCCACCTAGAGGGATTCCTCTTGACCGATTTCATCCACACTGCCCCAGAATAGATCCTGGGCACCTTAGTGCATTCAGAGGAAAAGATGAGCTTTACTCCCTAAGATGCTAATTCTTTCCCAGAATCTCTGTTAGGATGAAATGTAGTAATGTCTGTAAGTCGCCTACAGACCTGTAGTATCTGCCAAATGGTAAGCTTTCAATAATTGCTGGTTTATTCGTTTTCATAATGAGTTATACTCTAAAAAGATCTTTCCATACCTACAAATTATAACAAATATTAAGTTCCTAATATCACAGATATGGAGACAAAGTTATAAGTGTGGGCCTGCCAGGGAACTTAACCTTGCTTCAAGTCCTGGCATTGACACGGACTTCCTCCATGACTTTAAGCACGTGGCTCAACATCTCTGAACCTCATCTTCGTCTATAAAATTTAGGTCATACTCCTTACCTCACATGGTAGGTATGGGCTTAAAGGAGATAATGCCTGCGATTCCACAGTCTAAGCGATAATTCATTATGCAAATTGAGGCATCCTTTTTCTCTGATGGGAATGTATGTTTGTGAATCAGGGGCAGCCTGTATTTTGCATCTGCAGTAGGTGAGTTACAGAACTGAGATTTTAGAGATCATTGACATAAGCACCAGAAGCTGACTTTCCATTTCCTTAGTGTGTTAAGGATCCGTATTGCTCAGGTGGAGGAAGATGATAGTAAAGCTTCTCCTGAATCCCTGGAGTTTATGACAAGGTCCCATGGATCCCCTCATGTTTCTTTTTTTTTTTTTTTTTTTTCCAGCCAAGGGCTACTATAGCAGTTTGCTTTGCACGCTATTTAAAAAAAAAAAAAGAAGAAGAAGAAGAATTCAACTACAGCCAGGGAAATTTTTGTTGGCTTGCCTTTGAGATATGTTTTTAAATTGCAGAACAAAGTTTAATTTGGTTTCCATTTTCCCTGATGAGGAATAGCATCTCTACTGCAAGAAAAACCTGACACTCCTTTATTCTTGCAAGGATGGTAAAATTTTCTGGGTCACAAAACAAGCGGTAGAGGAAGAAATGAAGGTGCATGCAAGACTCCGAAAATAAATATTCCTCTGTGGTAATTATTAGAAGGCTTGGATTAAGAAGTTGCCAACCCCAGGAGTTTGGGCCATCTTTCCCTCTAGTTTTTCCCTCGTCGCTTTGTTCGATGTTGCTTGTGTAGCGCACTAGGCAAGAGCTGCTTTGCCCCACGTTTTCCAAAGTGCTCAGAAATGCTGAACGGCAATTATAAAACAATGCCTTAGGGTTTGTGGGCTCCGAGAATATTGCTCTAGCCAAAGGCCAAATCAAGAAGGTGTTCTTTAAAACAAATCCCTTGTCAGAGAGAAATAGTAGCAGCAGACTTGAATTACCACGGTGCCATGAGAAGCATTTCATTCTGGCTCTCCGTTGAATGTATTTTAGGCTTTGTGAGTCTCCCACAAGTATATGACACAGACCCTCTTTCCAAGGAGATTAGTTTTCACTCAGAAGATCAGACTCATAGGGCTTAAGTAATAAAGAGAAATAATTGATATCTCAGTGTTGACTGTAGAATCTCAGAGAAGGGAAGTGACCGTAAACTGGCACATCCCAGGGAAGTCTTCATCTAGGGTGTGCAATTGGTTCAACCTTTTGGGACAACAAAGCAGACATCCCCCTGCTAGTGCCTTCCATTCATGCAGCCTGTTGGATCCTACGTGACCTCCCAGCAACTGGGGGAGCCAGGCAGGGTTTTCATTCTCTGCGTCGAGGGAAGAGAGAGATCAGCCCACGGTGCTTTGTGCGAGGACTTGGAATGGAGGCCGAGCCTGTGATGCTCCCGCCTTGACAGTTTCATCACTACCTTTCCCTGAGTCATTGCTGTTTAGATGTGTTCATTACCATTTTAGGCCACTTAGCGCTGAGCATGTGGGAAACACTCCGCAAATGTTGCCTGCTGCTCCCTTGTCCTTAAGAGAGGCAGGTGATAAAATACCCACATTTCTAAAAATAAAAGAGCAAAAGCAACAATATATGTCTTCTGCCTCTTTCAGGAGAGGTGATTCTAAGTAGAATGGTATTGGAGTGAGGCAGGAACTGGAGAAAGCCAGGAGCTTATGGTTTTTTGGAGGAGAGGAGAGAAGGCAAAGAAGCCTCCGTCCTTACCTTCTCGACATCCCTGCAGCCCGTGGCATTGCTGACGACTTACTGTCTTTGCTTCCTGAAAATCTTTTTCTCCGTGGCTTTCGGGAGGTACAAGGAGCTCGGCCACCTCGACTTCCTCTCATGAGTCTTTCTGCCATCTTCACTGAACACTTGTGCTCATGTCACCTCCTTAGCAAAAGGTGGCCCATTAAGCACTGTCTCAGTTTTAAGTTTTAAGCTTTGCCTCCTGCCCTTTTCCCTCCCCAGGGCTGCCTTCTCTGTGCAGATGACGGTCAACACCTCAGCGCCTCTGTGCCAGACGTGGTTTGTGCCCCGAGCTCCAGTCCTTTATCTCCAGGGCTTCCCAGTCTCCTCCAATTCAGCCTGTTAAACATTCAACTGTGTCCCACTGGAAACCAGCTCCCTCCTCCAGTTTCTTATATACAAGACCATTTTCCTTTGAATGCCTTTTTTCTCCTCTCTTGCTTCCTGGCTGTCGCAGTACAAACATAAAAGTTATTCTCTACGTTTGAGTCTCTTCCTTTGGTGGTGAAACATTTCCTCCAAGATGGTTTGTGGCTGAAAGCTGCCATCTGTGCCCAAGTGCTCGGGGACCATCATCCCAACAGCCTCCTGGATTCCAAAGCCTGCCGGCAAAGGGGAGGAGGTGTGGCATGTTTGCATAGGCGAGGATCCCGGCTTGGAAATGCCAAAATGTGCTGGGGTGAAAGGAAGAGAAGGATGTTAGGAAGGAAATAGAATCTTCTCATCCATGGCAATTGGCAAAAACGATGCCCATTTCGAAAGACACCCACCGTTCGTACTTGGGCTCCTCCCATTGAGCGTGTAGCGTTCTACGTATTGAGAAGGCTGGAAACCATATGAAAGGGAATTACTCATGTTTTTCCGTCTGTACACATGTGCGATTGCTGGTGTTAAATTCCTGTTGTAAGAGCCTCTCATTCCATAATGTATACACAGAACTAGATTCCCACCACTTTTTAAAAAAATAATATTATTATTAAAGCCAGCTGAGTAAATTCATAGGGCGCTGTAGCAGGACAAGTGAAATGTAAACCCACATTTTCTGGGACTGTAAAGGCTTTTAACACGTACACTGCTTCATGTGAATTTATTCCACTACCAGTATTGTGTTCTCGTGTCATTGTTTAATTTTTTTTTTTATTTTTTTTTCAACGTTTATTTATTTTGGGGACAGAGAGAGACAGAGCATAAACGGGGGAGGGGCAGAGAGAGAGAGAGACACAGAATCGGAAACAGGCTCCAGGCTCCGAGCCATCAGCCCAGAGCCTGACGCGGGGCTCGAACTCACGGACCGCGAGATCGTGACCTGGCTGAAGTCGACGCTTAACCGACTGCGCCACCCAGGCGCCCCTCATGTCATTGTTTTAAAGGGTAACATTTGAGGACAAAAATGCATGGCTTATAGGGAGAGTTTTACCCTAAATTTTGAAATGTAGTCATCATTGTCTAACAGGAACAGAGCTCCCCTTCTAAGATAAGAAGACATGAGCAGAGACCAGTTTGAGGAAAAAAGCTGTCTCCTTGCTCCTATAACTTAGGTCCATCTTGAAAAAGGACCTGGTTTGGGGCGCCTGGGTGGCGCAGTCGGTTAAGCGTCCGACTTCAGCCAGGTCACGATCTCGCGGTCCGTGAGTTGGAGCCCCGCGTCGGGCTCTGGGCTGACGGCTCAGAGCCTGGAGCCTGTTTCCGATTCTGTGTCTCCCTCTCTCTCTGCCCCTCGCCCGTTCATGCTCTGTCTCTCTCTGTCCCAAAAATAAATAAATGTTGAAAAAAAAAAAAAAAAGAAAAAAAGAAAAAGGACCTGGCTTATCTTGTTTCAGAAATGAGCGAAGAAGGCACTAAAGTAAGAGACTCTGAACGCCTCCATTCGGGCCACTGGCATACACTGTCAGGTGATGAACGCACCTCGATTAAGGTTTATTATCTACTTATGCTTTGCTGATGAGCCATGAGCTACCTTGATGGGGATTAACTGAAAACGCTACTCAACGTTGGCCATAGAAACAACGGCTGGCTATGCGGTTTTAAAAAGCCATTTATTCATTCAACAGATATTTTATTTATTTATTTTTAATGTTTACTTATTTTTGGGGGAGAGAGAGAGAGAGAAAGAGAGAGAGAGACAGAGCACAAGCAGGGGAGGGGCGGAGAGAAGGAGACACAGAATCTGAAGCAGGCTCCAGGCTCTGAGATGTCAGCACAGAGCCTGACGAGGGGCTCAAATTCACGAACCGTGAGATTGTGGCCCGAGGCAAAGTCGGATGCTTAACTGACTGAGCCACCCAGGTGCCCCCAACAGATATTTCTTGAATACCAATTATGGGACAAGCACAAGCCTAGATTTCGGGGACACATCAGTGTACAAAAAGGACAAAGATTCCAGCCCTGTTTATTCGAATATATGGTGTTTTGAATTTTAGTCAAATCAGTGCTCACTGCCCAAGCATCTCTCTGTGCAAGATACTGTGGGAAGTCATTGTTATAATACCACAGGCACGGAAGGCTGGTCTCTGCCATTACAGAAGTAGCAGTCTAGCAGAAGTTGTCAGAGCTCTCGCTTGGCTATCAGTCCTCCTTCTTCTGAGGGACGGTGTTGAAGAGGGGGAAAGATACAGGCAAAGGCCGTCCACAGAGGCCCCATCTGCCCACAGAACGCACAACTTCCTAGTTTCCTTCCTTCTCTCCTGATCACCTTTCCGCATCTGCCCTTGACATCTGCCATTCATTATTTGGTTTCTACCATCCCCCTGTCTCCAACCCTGAGTTGACTCTTTTTACTGGACTTTAGGGCACTGTTTGGTCTCTTGCTGGAATCTGACTTTGAACAGTACCCATTTTATTAATCCCATGCTTATACTGACAACCGGAAGAGACTGTCCTTTATTTACACATATGGTGATAGGTTCATTTAAAAAAACAAACATTTCTTAAACACCAAACATGTTTCATGTTTAAGCAGTTTACTAAGGCCCTGAGCACAGAGATGCTTTCATGGATTGCAGAGCAGAGGGGAGGGTCAGAAACATAAACCAGTAATTAAATACAATATATCGGGGACACAGGAGAGGAGCCCCTACCCTGATTGGGCAGAGTCTTGAAGCCTATGGGGAAATTGGGCAGAGAAGCACAGCCAGGTCAAGGCAAAGACAGAAACACATATGTAATAGGGTGATGTATCACCGCTCGACAGATCATAATGACAACAGACAGTGAGTATTGTGTCATGCTCCTCAACTCACACGCAGTCGGACAGCCGCGTTCACTCCTCCCTCCGGTGAGATTTACCTCGTCTTCTCTCTGGTCCCACCATCAATTAGCTTGGGAGCAATAGGAAGGAGGAAGAAAGGACAGGTGAGAGAGGAGAGGCAAGTGGGGACGGGGACTACACGAACTTGCACCCACTCAAAAGTAGAGGAAGAAGTAGAAATTATACACCAAAGCTCCTCCCTCCCCGTTTCTCTCCACAGGTGGCAGCCTTGTGTCCTTGGCCAGCTGGTAATCTGGGCATCAGCCACCTCGCCTCTCACTGTGAGGAGAGGGAAACTGTGCTCACCTTGCTAGCTCCCTAGCAAGGTCAACACGCAGAGATGGAGGCATCGTGGGGGTTCTGGAACCAGCTTCAGTTTTCCAAAAAGCTGCATCAGAAAGCAAAGTACATCTGTGTGATAAGACTGAATAAATTCACTGAGAGGCCAATTTTCTGGGCTTTTCTCTGGAACGATAAGAGTGACTACTGGCGCTCTGGTGGAGAAGCATTGATTAGCCATTATCTGTGTCTTTGATTAATTTTTAAATGGGAAAACATTAATTATTACTTAATTAATGCAATCGGGTAGAAAAATCTTTTATCACATGATATGGGCAGGGGAGGCAGAAATAACGAAAGGCTAGGATCCGCTTGTTTGTTAAAAGCTTGGAAAACACTAGCCAAGGAGGCTTGGGAATGCAGAACTTTGGCACAGGGCTAAAGAGCTTCACCCTACCCACGTGACAGGGTCTGTGTGTTGCTGAGATGTATCACATTCTCCTCAACTGGGTCTTCCTGAAACAACAGCCAGAGACACTTTTATTATGCACCACTCTCTGTATAATATACAGCAAAGTAAGTCAAGGTTAGAGGTGACGCTTCGTGTTACAGAACACGAGAAAAATAAAGTTTCACTTTACTTCCCATTCCTCCTTCTTCCCTCATCAATAGCTATGATTCTGACACCAGTTCCAGTATGGTGGGTACCCCACACCAACAAGCAATTAACTCAATCCCAGCCGGGTGTCCTGCAGTTCAGCTCAGTTCTAATACTGCCTGGAGATAGTGTCAGATCCCACAGGTTAAATTAGGCTCACTCCCACAAGACTGCTCTGCCCGACTTCAGACCCACATTGTCAACTGTGCTTCTGTCTGGCCATGGATTGGAAGTTCCAGATACCCCCTCCTTGGATTCGATTAATTTGCTGGAGAAGCTCACAGAACTCATGGACACATTTTACTTACTAGATTACCAGTTTACTATAAAAAGATATAACTCAGGAACAGCCAGATGGGAGATGCATAAGGCATGGTGTAGGGACCGTGCACAGAGCTCCCATGCCCTCTCCAAGCACACCACTCTTCCCAAATCTCCACGTGTTCACCAACCTGGAACTTCCTGGACACCCATCCTTTGGGTTTTTATGAAGGCTTCATTCAATAGCCGTGATTGATTAAATCGCTAGCCATTGGTGATGAGTCAACTTCCTGCCTCTCTCCCCCTGTCTTTAATCACGTGGTTGGATCTCCTGGCAACCAGCATTATCCTTAAGTAGGTCCAAAAGTCATCTCATTAACATAACGAGAGACACCTTTATGGCTCCTGTCCCTTAGGAAACTCCTAGAGTTTTAGGAGCTCAGTGCCAGAAACAGGATAAAAGACCAAATGTGTATTTCTTATTATACATCACAACATCACAATAGTATAACAGAAAAAAAAAAAAAAAAGCAAAAATGGGTGTTGGGTTTCCAGAAAAACAGGCATGAACTCACTATTACTCGCACATTTAGATTTGCTCTCAAGGGTGTGACCAGATGACTTCCTACAGGTGGCCTCAGCAAGACCTTTTAGGAAGGAGTAGCTCAAACACCTGCTTCCTGGGTTGCCCATCCCCAGGGCCTGTGGGTGGGAAAGTGGAGCCTCTGGAGAAAGTCCTAGATGGAGCAGGTTTGCTGCAGGCAGGGCAGGAGAGAAGAGAATGGCTTTTGGTTTCTCATGTGCTCTTTTGTTCTTATGACAGCTGAGTGCTGGCTCAGGCTGTACCACAGAGCTGGCACTCTCTCCTCACCTTTAAAAGTGCAGGTGTGTTACTGTTGACTGACATTTGGGAACGGACCCTGAGGTTAACACAGAGTAAACTGTTCCCTCTAAAGAGAGGCATTAATTCCTCAGGCCTTCAGTGAGTGGTTTGCAATTCCCAACAGTGAACAACAGAATTAAATGAGTCTAGAGAAACTTGAACCCTACCCACTTATTACATAAAGAAGAGGCCTGGAAAGGCAAAGTGACCTGCCAGATGTCACAGGGGTAATTTATGGCAGATTAATAATAATAAATTAATCCAACCTGAAACCGATGGTAAAGCTCAACCCTAAATGGCAACACCTCGGGACCATAAATAACATTGCTTTGTTGCCAGTACTTGGGAAATAACCCAAATGGGACTGAAATTCTTTTCAAATCACCCCACCAGTCAGTATCGCCTTAGGATGCAGATGTCCACGTGGATGATCTCCACACCATGTGTTTTATGTAGCCCATTCCCTAGCAAGATTATCTCCCACAGCAGGACACTGTGCGATTGGCATGGCACTGTGTCACCCCGATCAACAAGACCTCTCCAGTCCCTTTGCTCATGGGACAATGTGTAGTTCCGGTACCCTCAACGGGGAAAGGGATCCAAGATACCTTTCCAGGGCAAATATTTCTCAAAGTTTGGTCCAAGGACCATCTATCCACACAGTGCTTCTTAGAAATGCAGGTTCTGAAATCTCCAAAATCACTAAATCAGAAACAAGGCAGGAAAATGAATTATGAATAGGTTCCTTAGGAAATTTTAAAGCACACTAACGCTTCAGAATCACTGCCCTAGGCTGTCTGTTCATCTGACCATTCTCAGTCCTATGAATGAGATGATTCGTCTTGGACTGTGTATATATATATATATATATATAGAGAGAGAGAGAGAGAGAGAGAGAGAGAGAGAGAGAGAAAGGGAGAGAAAGAGTGGCAGATAGCTAGCTAGAGGTCTTATTATATTTCAATATCCATCCACTCATTCAGTCAGCTTGTACTGAGAGCTTTCTATTACTAGGTACCATGATGGAATTAAATAAAAGGTAGTACTTACCATATTCTATACTAATTGCTTTCATGTATCAACTCCTTTAATCTGAACAACTTTATAAGACACTACCATTATGTTCGTTCAGTGGAGGAACAAACCAAAGCACAGAGAGAGATTAAGAAAACTTGCCAGGGTTACAGTGCTTGTAAATGGTAGAGACAGAACCTGAACCCAGGTAGTCAGCTCCAAAACCCATGAGCTTTTCCACTGTGTTAAATAGCCTCCTTAAACGTAGGAATGAGTAAGACTCAGTCACTGATGCGACCCTTGTACCCCCAGCCCCAGAAGCTCAGAGTTAGTCAGAAATTCAGACTTCAGATGTATGGAGAGCTAATTACATGATGGTTTATTAACTTCCATGATAGTGGTGCGAACAGAATGCTATGATGCTAAGAAGGAAATTATTAACCGCCAAAGATGTCAAGAAAGGCTTCACCAAAAATTTATAGCTCCGTGAAAATAGGGATCCTGTCTGGCTGGTTTCTTTTAGCACAATATTTTACAAATATTAGATGCTAAAAGTAATTATGTTGAATGAGTGAGTGAATTAATGAATGAGTTAATTCACTTCAGCTCACTTGTACTGAACGATAGGAAGAAATTTCGTAACAGATATGGAGAGGGAAATGTATACATAGGGGTAAAAGGTTAAAAATAGCTTGTTCTGGGAACAGGGACTCAATGCGAGGAAAGCAGAGTGTGCCAGGGAGGGACGGGGTAGGGGTGGGAGTGAGGGTAGGGGTGGGGAGGAAGAGCCTGGGAGTGAAGAGTTAGGTACAGGCCAGAGCATTTAGATTTAGTCCTCTGGGCAGCCATCCTTCGGCAGGGAAGTGACATGATCAGATTTCTTTCAGGGGAAGACAACTCTGGAGGCCATGTTGAAGCACAGAGTGGATTAGAGTGAAGGAAATCTGCCAGGAGGAAGGCCAGCTAGAAGGGTGGAAGTCGCCAGGGCCAGAGGTTAGGAAGGTCTGAACTGAAGCACAGGATTAGGTGGAAGGAAAGGGAGGGCCCCACACCAGACGCATGCCTGAGGTAGACCCAGTGCAAGTCAGGGACCAAGTAAATGTAAATTATCCACATAACATAACTAACATAAATGGTGATGCCATTAGCTGAAATGAGGAATATAAAGAGAGGTTAGAGGTGGAAAGAGTGAAAGAGTTTCAGTTTTAAACATGTTAGGTTTGTGTTGTCTGTCAGTCTTTCCAGTGAAGGTAAATTCCCAGAAGGCATTTATTTAGCAAGATGGCCAAGGAGCAAGGCTGAGAATGGAAACATGGTATTTGGTGCCATGAGCATCAGGGTGGGTGTGGGAGCCATGGGGGCAGAGAATATCATCCCTCAGCAAGGGTGCCTGCCTAAAAGGAGAAGTGAAGAGGACTAAGAAAGTATTCATAAAGCATAGCTGTTTAGGGGGTAAACAGTCAGTAGGGCAGACCAGGCAGAGCAAGATATGGTAATTTCATACTGGTCTAATGGAAGAGTCACTTTGTATTTATTCAGAAGAATTTTAGGAAAAGGAAACTCTTCTCAAAAACTCTGGACAGGGGCGCCTGGTGGCTGAGGTTAAGCGTCCGACTTAGGCTCAGGTCATGATCTCGCGGTTCGTGGGTTCGAGCCCCGCGTCGGGCTCTGTGCTGACAGCTCAGAGCCTGGAGCCTGTCTTCGGATTCTGTGTCCCCCTCTCCCTCTCTGTCCCTCCTGTGCTTTCTCTTTCTCTCTCTCTCTCAAAAATAAATAAAACATTAAACACACACATACACACACACACACACACACACACACACAACTCTGGACAGTTCACCGCTTCCCAGGCTGAAAGCTAGAACACAGTGCCTTTGTATTGGGTGCCTTGGGCACCAACTTGCCTTCACCTGTGAAAATATATATGACATTTTTCCCCAGTGGGTGCCAGAGGGCCCAAGAATGCAAAATTCTCCACCTAAGCTTTGGCTATTGGTATTCAACCTTAAGGTTTCTGTGGTGGCAAGTTGGGGAAGTTTCCAGGGATCGGGACTCACAGCTCTCTCCTCGGGCCCTCTTTTTTCAGCTTCTACTTGGGCAAGGGAGCCATCTACCAGCCCGAGTCTATGTTCCCCCAGAGCAGAGTCGAAAACACGACAAAAACCTATTAAGTAAAATAACCAGTTTCTTTTAAAATTAACTATATAAACATTATAACATTTACCCTTTAACTAAATTCAATTGACTGCAATAAAACTGACTCATTCGATTCAGTTGGGGGTTTTTAAGCTAGTGTGTTTTTGCAGCCTTAGTGAGAGTTTCCCCATAGCCTGAAGGTCCTTCACAATTTGGGGTGTATGTGTGTGTGTGTGTGTGTGAGAGAGAGAGAGAGAGAGAGAGAGAGAGAGAGACAGAGACAGAGAGACAGAGACAGAGACAGAGACAGACAGGGAGATGCTGATGCTCAGCGAGAACTGTAAGGATATTACATTTACAAAGGATATTTCCTGTGTCCATTAGTCAATCTTTAAGGTGACTGGTGTTCTCATGGTCTTGCGCTATGCATGATACCTGTGCAAATATCCTGCCTCAGGCAGAGCAATTTACTAAGTCATAAATACTAATGCCAAATAAATATATGGAGGAAAATGTTCGACCTCAATTGGTGTCAAAGAAAGATAAAAAAAACGGCAATACAATACTGTTTTTCTCCTTTCAAATCGGCAAACCTGTTTTTAAAATTGTAATACTCCAAGTTGCCCCCAGGAAATCAGAAAATAAGACTCTCGTATTCTGCTGTGAGAATGTAATTATGTACACTCTCAGAGGACAGTTTGTCAATATATATCAAAAGCCTTAAAAATGTTCATAACCTTTGACCCAGCGATTCTTCTTTTTAGAATTTATCCTAAAGAAACAAATAATTGTATACTTAAACTAGGTGAATCTTGTGTGTAAATTACACCTCAATAAAGATGTTTCTGGGAGAAAAAAGCAGCAGAGATATGCAAAATGCAAATATTTATTACGTTTTATTTGTAACAGTGAAAAATAGGAAAAAATCTAAATGCCTGTTACATACCTTATCCACTTAATAGGTGAAAAATACCCATTTTTTAACAATTTATGTTGTAGTACAATCAGGGTTCTTGAAGTGTATTCCCCAGACCCGCAAAATCGATTATCCTCTGGAAACTATCCTCTGGAAATGCAAATTATGGATCCCTGCCCCAGAGGTAAGACATCAGAAACTGGAAGTGGGGCTCAGCACTCCTTTTTTCTTTTTTTTTTTTTAACGTTTATTTATTTTTTAAGAGACAGAGTGCAAGTGGGGGAGGAGCAGAGAGAGAGGGGAACACAGAATCCGAAGCAGGCTCCAGGCTCCAAGCTGTAAGCACAGAGCCCAACGTGGGGCTTGAACCCATGAACTGCAAGATCATGACCTGAGCCGAAGTCGGATGCTTAACCGACTGAGTCACCCAGGCACCCCTCAGCACTCTCTTAACAAGGCTTCCCACTGATTCTGATGCTCACTAAAGTTTGGTAAACTTCTTGGGAAAAAAAGGTTCCTGGTAAACTATAATGTGAAAAGAAAGCAAAAGCAGGCCAGACGACAATATGTAATGATGAGACAATATGTAATGTAATGACAATATGTATATGCATGCATATGCATATAAAGGAGATAATGGTGAGATATATTTTAAAAAGTTAACAGTATTTACCTACAGATTGTAGATGTATAAATCTGTTTTGTTTTCTTTTTGATGATTTTCTGCATTTTCCAATGTTTTTGTAATGATAATGTATTATTTTTATAATTAAAAAAATACTATTTTATAAAGTTCTTGCGCTTGGAAGTTGTGGGCAACAGACGTGTTGGAAATATATTATGCACATTCAGTGAAGAGGGAGATAGGATGGGTAGGGTTCTGTGGGGAAGCATATAGTCCTTAAAGTAGAATTGGGCATGTTTGATTTTGCTTTAGTAACGACGCTGTCTTAAGCATCATACACATCAAAGGGTCTAAAATGAACAGCGAGTATCAGATCTTGAACCCAACTTGTTTTGAGACCATAATGGGGTGGTTTTCTTCTTCTCCTTTGCCTTCCTCTTTTCCTGTGTTGTGTCCGGGGATGTGTGCTCGCCTGCTGGGGAAGAGGTCAGTGTGGGGCTTTGTCACAATCTATGTCACTCTAAAGAAATCGAGAGTGTCTTCTGAATTCTTGGGAATTTCAAAAAAAGCTAAAGAGTGAGAGTATTGTTGGCACAATCCTGGGGTGGAAAAACCACCAGATGTATCAGGTGTCATAGGCCTTTTATTACAGGGCAATGTGACATAAGGGGGAAAGGACAGGCCAGGTCCCTGTAACTAGTTCTATAGCCTGGGGCAAGTCTGTAGTATTCTCTGGGTCTTGCTTTCTTCACCTTTAAACTGAAGGAGTTGACAAGATGATCTCTGAAGTCCCTTCCAGCTCTGAATTTCTATGCTTTTATGATTAGATTCACAGAGATAGAGTGACCCATAACCAGAAGGCAATATAATGCTCTTTGATCTGTTTCATGGAGCTTGGCTCTTGTGAAAGCCCATGATGGTATTTTCAGAAGCCGGAACACTCTTTAATGGACTGCTCTCCTGTTCTGGCAATGAAAATCTATTTTGAGACACTACCTGAGCAAATTATCGATGAGACATGGTGTTTGGCATTCAGGACCCTTTCCATCACAGCACCAAAGACTTGGACAGCCTACAGATTAAAAAAGAAAAAAAGGGTCCTTTCCAAAAATGCGGAGGGTGAAAGCAGCCATATGGCACAGGTCACTGAAATATGAACTACTTTTTTAGAAAAGACACAGTGGTTCTTTAGATCAGTTAGGAGGCCTTGTTCCACCTCTCGCTGTGATCTTGTCTGAGCTCCTTATCATTCTCAGCTTGTTTCCTCATTTGAAACATTTCCAGTTGATACTCTAGCATTCTTTTATTTCTGAAAAGAATAGGAGTTTACGATCAAAACAAGTGATGTTATGGGCATCTAGACCGTTGTCGTACCTGTGGGAGTTCTCCAGGGAGCAGCTATTCTAGAAAAACAGAATTGTAGAGTTGGAAGGAACCTAGTCAGCCCTAGTGAGGGTCTGAATGACTTCTACAGGATCCAGCTTTTTCTTGACGGGGAACAGGAGATGAGCGCATGTGTTGTTTGGAGCTGGCACTTGCCAACTTTTGCTTGGCAGGGGGAGGGGGGGAGGTACGTGTATACTTCAACTGCCGAGACAGCCCCAGGTTTGGGGAAGAGATTTTTGCTCATCCCTTTAATAGAGAACGTTTACGGTGTATACTCCACTGTAAAGGAAGCCCATGAAGTTTGCTTGGCATAGGAGTAACGTGAGTAATGAAGTCTTGTCTCCAGCCAGCATTCTAAAGCTGGGGTTTTGCACAAGTTGCAAATCCCCAGAGGAAATGCTGGAGCGCAGAGGCCTGCGTATCATGGATTACACTAATCCAGGCAGGAAGTGATAATGACATAGTTATACAAGCAGTGTTTTTCATGGCTAATTGGGAAGGATGGTCATTTAATTAAACTATGCCAGACCCTGGGCTTTTTGTGTCCAGGATAGCCTAGGAGCCTTTCCTATACCCTCTTGCTCAGGGAAGTTAAGCTCAACTGTAAATTCTATGAGGGCAGGATCTTTATCTTTTTATTGACTTCTAATACCTAATACCTGGTGCAGTTCCTGGAACATAACAGGTGCTAGACCTGGATGAAAAGACTTCTGAGTATCTTATTAGCCCTATAAAATGCTTTCTTTTAAATCAAGTGGAGGTGCCAAGATTTGATTCTATGAGCCTCTTGTGGATACAAAAAAAAAAAAAAAATCAGGTCTGATTTTGCCTGTAAAGTACTGGATATGCTGATTTTTTTTTAAGTTAGATTTATAAAATAGAGTAAGAGAATACCTCAATGAGGTTATGAACATATCTTTTAAACTATTTCTCTCCTCTCTAACCAGATGGAAAGCTGGGGTCTGGGATGTATTGTCAGGATTAAAATACATCGTCAATTTAAAAAAAAAATCTTTGAATAGTTTAAAATGAATATGATGGCTGCACAGTATAGTAGAAGGGAGTAATGTATTGGGAGGCAGAAAAAATGGATTTCAGCCCCCTCGTGCTGACACCAACCTGTAGTAAGATCCAACTTTCCTGATTTGCAAACTGAAGGGTACAAGACAGATCTGTAACTCCGAATCACTAGTCCCCATCTCATATATTGCAATGGTTATACTTCCCAAACCAAAAAGTATCTTATGATGTGGGGGACAGGAGGCAAACTGGATGATACAATATGGAGGCTAAAATGTAGCAAGTTCCTGGATACATGTATAGCATGAGGAACAGTGGAATAGAATGTGAACATCCATGCTTGTTGAATAAAATTCAGGACATATGAATGCTGAACGTGAAGCAACACAATCTTAAATAAGATCTAGGGTAGACTCTGTAATTATATTTTTATGGCTTCAAATTCTTCCTTCAGTATGGAGATAGAAAATTCCAGTCACTTGAAGGTATTTGGAGTGTCAGCTTCACATCATCCGTCCGCAGTCTGAAGTGACCCTGCCATCAGAGCTCTAACCTGCTCCGGTCCCCATCTGGTGGATTCCAAGACTCCTTTGTCTGTCCTGCAGTGACGAAAAATGAACCCATTAAGAGACTGAAAAAGATCTGGGCTGTGCTGCCCAAGGAATCATACTAGGAGGGAATGAGATTTATGAGATGAGGTAATAGAAATACAAATAGAAATACATTCTGCAGGAACTTTTTCCTCAAATGCCTATTTCCTTGGTGATTGATTTGTGTGGGGGAGGCTGAGGAGATTTAATTCCCTTGCTTTCCCCACCGCATTCCCACTCTTTCAGGTTCTAAATGTTCCCAGTCACAATACACGGGCATCTTCTCAGACTGGTCCTCAGGGACACTCACCACTTTCAGTTCTGCAGTTTCCAGATGCTTCTTGCTGTGACATTGCTACTCTCCACCGACTCTTGAGAAATTATATGGAAATGGAAGCAGATTTATCCCCCTGGCAGAAATTGGGGTCACTGATATTCAGGGAGAGGTGCAGTGCCTCCCAGGTTATCCGGCAGCCATTTGTCAAACCTTCTAATTTATAGGCAAGTGTTCTCCAAAGGTCACTCTGAGAGGGCGCAGACACCCAGATTTGCATTTGTAATAAAAAATATATACTGTATGAGTGTGGACCTACTGTGCAGTAAGCACAGAGCTATGCAGATTCTGTGCATTATTTTATCTAATCCTCAAGACAGATCTGTAATTCGGAATCACTAGTCCCCATCTCAGAAATGGGGAAACTGAGACTTAAGTCAACTGTAACTTGCTAAAGGCCATGGAGTTTGTAAGTATCACAGTTGAGTTCAAATCCAGGGCTTTCTGACCCAGAAGTCCTTCCTGTCAACCAGGCTCAAAGGACAACGAAGAATACTTTTGAAGGGAAAACAGAAATAGAAGGTGCATTGTAGAGAGAGTTGGGGGCCCCTCCCCTTAATGTGAATAGCACTAGGGGATCCTGGAAATGTAAACATCCCAGGGCTTTCGGTAGACCCAGAAGACCATAATGTCTTCTGTCTGGTTTCCTCCCGATTTCACAAGTACTTATTGATCTCTTTCTATAGTGGAAATGCACTGTGGTGGGCAAGAGAAAGACAAAACTTATTAAAACGTACCTTCTTGGGGCACCTGGGTGGCTCAGTCAGTTAAGCGTCCGACTCTTGGTTTCAGCTCAGGTCATGATCTCATGGTTCATGAGTTCAAGCTCCACATTGGGCTCTGTGCTGACAGTGCGGAGCCTGCTTGGGATTCTCTCGCTCCCTCTCTCTCTCTCTCTCTCTCTCTCTCTCTGCTCCTCCCCCACTCACTCTGTCCCTCTCAAAAAATCAAAAAATAAACTTAATTTTTTTTAAAAATATACCTTCTTTTATAACTCAAGACAATAGCACTATAAGGCAGGACGTGCAACTAACTATAATAAATTCAGGATATGATGTTATTTTATGTAAAGGGGATTAGGTATACACAGCAGAGGCACTGGGGCAGTGGTTGTCTGAGTGTGGCCTTGGGACCAGTGCTCAGCATCACAGTCACTTGGGGATTTAGCAGCAATGCAGATTCCCAGGAGGCACCACCCTAAGGTGTTTGGTTCATGGAAGTTTGAGAAACTCTGGTTTAGGAGCTTGGCTGGTAATTGAATTTGGCTTGATAGGAGATGGTGTATGGGGTCGACAGCAGATTTGTCTGGATGGGTCATTTGGGGCTGATGATTTAGAGAAGCGTTGAGCATTTTATTTATTTATTTATTTATTTATTTATTATTATATTTAAATGTTTATTTAGTTTTGAGAGAGACAGAACATGAGCAGGGGAGAGGCAGAGAGAGGGAGACACAGAATCTGAAGCAGGTTCCAGGCTCCGAGCTGTCAGCGCAGAGCCTGATATGGGGCTTGAACCCACAAACCACGAGATCATGACCTGAGCCAAAGTCGGACGTTTAACCGACTGAGCCACCCAGGTGCCCCTAGATGCACTGAACTTCTTGCTGTGAAGAATTCTTCACTGAGTGGATGAAGGGTAGATGGCAAGCTGTTTGCTAAGATTTACATTTTGGAAAGACCACTGCCTGACAGTAAGATTCAGGGGGCCATACAGTCTACACCGAAACTGACCATAGATTTCTCTTCTTTTTCACGCCCCTGATGTTCTTTCCACTCAAGTTTCTATGACAACTGTTCTGATACAATTTGCATTTATGAAAATCACATTAATTTCACCAGAGCCTCAGGGATTCCTCACAAATCAATGTTTTTCACCTCTGTGGATCATAGGAAACAACAGCAACCCTTTGCCCACAGGAAACAGAAGGAGAATTTTGCTCCTGTGTTAATTAGAAAGGCTCAATGGCACACCTTTTGGAATTTTCACATTTTTCCTCTACCGTTTGCTATTTCTCTCGAAGAAGACTTTATTCTCCTAACACAGCAAATCTTATTTTCTCTCCCAAACGGTAAGGCTGAGAAAATGATGCGTTACCCACACCCTGTTGCCAGGGCATTTGAATAATATTTGTTCCAAATCAGAATTTTAATAAGACCTGGAGGGTCGCTGGGGAGGAATGCCCCTGGCTAATTCTCCTCCTAGTCGTCTCACTCCTGATCACCCTACCTACAACCTGGTGACAGTGCCTCTGTGAAATTGAAAAGTAGACTACATACATAAATTAGGACATGCTGGTTCCAGCCTCCACCCAGCCAAAAGAAATCTGCTGTGATTTCAGGGATGGTCTTGTCTACCTATTGTTAGAGTTTTCAAAAGGCATTAGGAGTGAAGATTTGTGCCAGCTCTGGACTCTGTCCTAGCAGCATCTCGTGAGCCAACCTTTGAGAGCATCCACGATCACTCTGGACTCTCCCTGTGCTGCACAGGAGAACCTAGACAGATGGCCAACCTGGGCAGCCTCTCACTTTCAGAGCCTATCTCCATGTGTGGGCCTGGTCACCCCAGGACCAACAATCCAAGCTAGAGAAGGGCAACCGGGTGGTCCACTGCGTTAGGGAAACTGACACATGTCAACAAACCGTAAGAATTAGGACTCTTTCCTTTGCAAATAAACTGATTTCTCACCAAGTCTTGGCATATATGGGACTCTATAGCACCTTTTATCCATGTAATTCATTTGAGCAGTAATCATATCCTCTCTCTCAGACAAACACATTTTCTGTTTAGCCTTGCCTTCCCCACAGGACTTGGAATACCTTGAGAACAGGAAATGTGATTTTTATTTCTTTTGAATACTCAAGCCACAGCCCTGGAAATACAATAGGTAATTCTCCTTGAACTGAATTAAAACAGAATGGGATACAAGAATTGGGGACCACCACTTGAAGTTTGAAATAGGTAATTTTAAGGCCAATAAACAAATAAATAAAGGAAAGAAAAAACAGAATGAAAATTTAAATGTTCAGGCAGTAAGTTTGCAGAAGTTATTATCCACAGAAGTGATACAAACAGCAAATATAGAGGTTTTGTGCTTTTTCTTTATTTAGATGCTTTGAAATCTTTTATGAAGCACAGCACTAGATTTCTATCTATCTTTACGTAGCTATCAGGTAGATATATTAATGTAGAGATGGGAAGCTGGGGGGGGGGATCAGATCATAGAGAGAGATAAAAAAAAGAGCCAGTTAACTTGCAAGAGTCAATTTTGTGTAATAAGGGGTAGCTTAAAGGGTAGTTATTTCTGATATTTTCACGCATACTGCATGAGCACGTCATCCGTGTCAGGTGACTGACCAGCGGTGGTGGGGAGAGCTAACATTTAGCCGCAAAAGGCTGCTAGTATTTTGCCAAAGCCCCATGAAGGTTCGTGATGGCAGTTATTCTTCTACTGTAGAATAACTGCCTTCCCTCCACGGACCACCAGTGATTTGACACAGGCTGATAAGCAATGCTTTCTATTCTTTTCTTTATGTGATTTCGTGGACAAAGCTCCATGATGCCGCATGAAGATGTTTTGAAGAAGTCCTTGACTTTGGACAGTAGAATGTCAAGTAGAACAGCAACTCTCTTTACCGGGCACCACTCTCTGTCGGAAAAGAGGCTCATGCCTCATAGATCTGTCCACTCCCACATGCATCTTTGCTTCTAGAGCTCTACAGACTTCACTGCCTTCTCCACATGCCAGCTTTGAGAGATGTAAGACACACAGAGTGTTTATCAATCTCTTCTTGTGGCGTCTGCCTTTCTGGCACTTTCTTCCTCTGCTGAATCGTGACGATGCTGACGGGAAACAATTGGAACCCTCTCCCCAGTGACTGCCGTCGCTAACGCAGTGCCAAGTCTGCCCTACTGCCCAATTGAGACGTGGCTGGGGACTTTACGGCCACCATACTTATGGATTCCACCCCCCACTGCATATGAGAAACAGGGCCAAGAGCACATCAAGTGTACGATTCTATTGTGTTTTCATTGCCTCATGATACTAAAGTTTCAGCTCAGAGATGAAACATTATACAAAGAGACCTAGGTTTGCTTTCACCTGTAATTTGTTTTCCAGCCCCAACAGAATACGTAGAGTTGCTGTTGATTTCAATCTTAGTACTTCTGGATGACAGTGACCATTCCTTACCTCTTTTGGCCAAACTCATAAGGTGGTTTTCAGAATTGGTTAATGTGTCCTCAGATCACCCCCGTGAGGCAGTTAAGTATCCTTGTTTTTCTAGTTGGAAAAAATGAAGCATAGAAAGCTTAGGCAATTGCCTTAGCCTGTCAGAAACTGAAGTATGAGTTGTCACTGGGGAACCGATTTCCTCTTGGCGTTTTGGAGAGCATTCTTGCCTTCTACCTTGTACCATGAAGGGCGGTAATGTGCTCTGCCCAGGGCGGCCATACAGGCGGTAAGACCTAGCCTCCCAGTCAAGGGGACAATAGCTCTGGAACTACCCCCAGAGAGGCATCTCTTTCCTGGCTGACAGTTAAAAGCAAGTGACCTTCAGCTCAACTGTGGAAAGTCCAAGTGACTAATTTAATGAACCTTTGGGGTGTGAGGGCTGGAGCGGGGGGGGGGGGGGGGGGGGGGGGGAGGGGGGGGAGGAGGCTGCCTGGGCCAAAAGCCAGTATGAGCCATCTCCAGTTCATGCAGGGGGTTGAGGGTAGGATGCGAGCAGAAGAGGTCAGGAGAAAACAGGCTTCTCTATGTGGTTAAGGAAGAGAGTCTGACCATGTGGACAGATGGAAGCCCTGCGTTACGGAGGCGAAGCATGTCAGCAATCCAGGAGCATTTCCTGTCTGCAGACAGGCAGAGGGCCAGTTCTTCGATGAGCTGGAAATAGGAACCAGTGGGGGGTGGTCAGCATAACCCACTTTCGCTGTGGGTTTTGCATAGCAAAGTGCAGGAACTTGTTATGCCAGTGATCCCAAGAGGTTGTTTATGTGCATATGTGCTGGGATTTTTTTTTTAATGTTTCCTCTTGTAATACTTGATGGTACTCAACCCACAGAGGCCACATTGCAGACGCATCTCAGTCATACAGCAGCCAAGGGCCATTGTTCGGGCTGCAGTCATTTTGTCTGGCCGTGTGGCTAGACATGTTTAGATCATGAGTTAGCTCTCGAATGTACACGTTGAAGGAGAACAGGAGGGGGCAGGGCAGGGACGGTGCCTTCTCTTTCCTTTGCTCCAAAGAGGTGACTGCACCACCAGTCAGCATGCTTCATTGAGCAACTTAATACCCACAAAGCTCTGTTCTAAAATGGCTTGGAGGTAACAGCCTAACATTGGACCCGAGTGGTCTGGTTAGCCAGAGATTTTCCTCATATATTTTCTTTTTGAATTGTTACAACCCTGTGGGGGTGGGCATTACTGTTTAGAGGAAAATGAAGTTCAGAGAAATGCACGCAGTGTCATAACAGAATCTGACCCTGCTCTGAAGGACCGTTCGAAGGAGCATCCCCATTAAGAAAGCAGGGTGGAGCTATAGAGGGCTCTGGGCACTGTCAGCATTTCCAGGACCACTTCCTTTGCAGGAACCTCATCTGACTACGCTCTATTCACCCTTTCTGACTCAACTTCGGTGGGTACTAGCCTTTGCTGGAGTTTCTGAGGGGGTCCAATATACAGGATCCTTCTTTCCCACCCGAGTTCCAAAAAAACTGGGAAACATTACCATTACTAATTTTTGTAAAAGGAGTAATATGGAAGATGTAGCCTGCCAACTGGACTCCCGAGTTAGGCAGACCTATCTACCCAGTCTCGGGCACAAAAGGGCACCTGTTAAATGAGGCCTCCATGGGGCGCCTGGGTGGCTCAGTCGGTTAAGCGTCCAACTTCAGCTCAGGTCATGACCTCGCAGTTCGTGAGTTCAAGCCCCGCGTCAGGCTCTGTGCTGACAGTCAGAGCCTGGAGCCTGTTTCAGATTCTGTGTCTTCCTCTCTCTCTGACCCTCCCCCGTTCATGCTGTGTCTCTCTTTGTCTCAAAAATAAATAAATAAATAAATAAATAAATAAATAAATAAGGCCTCCATCATGGAGGAGCAGTTCTCTGGGCCCAGGCCACACCCAGAAGAAAGGCCACACACTCAGGATCCACATACGTCTGGCAGAATGAATCAAGGGGCCACTCTTGGGGGCTCCTGGGGCTTCATGGATACCTGGAAGCAACCCTCAGGAGTGGAGAAGAGTCCCTTCACCTAATGCTTCCTCCGGGATATCTTACCTGGAACCTAGGGGATAGGTAAGGTGCCCTCTCCACTCCACATGGCACTCTGCATATTACTATCTTGTTACATGTCATCCTGTAGTAACTTCACGTTCACATGTCTCTCACCCCCAGAGGATGGCACACTCTAAGGGAAACACCTGGGTCTTCTCATCTTTTCATCCACAGTGCCCGCCCTGGCAGGTACTGCTGAGAGTCTATTGCACAGAACCAGCCAACTGAAAAGATATTGTTTTGCAGTAGTCTCAGAACCCTCAGAAATGTTTCTCTAAGTATTCATTTACAAAGTCAAGATGAACGCCGGTAAGACACGCTAAGACACAGCGCTAGGAGTTTGAAGGGAAGCAGAACTACAACATGTAAATAAAAGCCGCAGAGGCAATTGGCAGCTGATTCTGTTTCTCAAAATCCACCTGTGCCAGGGAGTAAGTAAGAGGGCATTTGTTTGGAGTAAGTGTATGTGCTGGTGATTACTTACGACCGTATTGCTGGTGGTGGGTCAGTCCGGCATTTCACAGGGAGCCCTCCCCTTGCCTGCAGTGAACTGCTACTCAAAGTCTGGTCCCCAGAGCAGCAGCAGCTGGGAGCTTGCTAGAAATGCAGATTTGCAGTCTCTGCCCTGGAACTTCCTGAATCAGGATTTCTGAGGGTGGGGTCCGGAATGTGTGTTAACAAGCTCTCCAGGTGACTCTTAGGCATGTCACACTTGGAGAAACCTTGTTGCAAGATGCCTCCTTCTCCAGTCCAGGAAAAACAGAGTCAAAGAAGACCGTGGTGAGAGTTCACATAGTTTGCAAGATGTTGTTTTGAACACTTTAAGTGCATGATCTTCTTTATTTCTTGGGGTAAGGCATGAAAGTAGTTACCATGTTTCATTTCATTGTTTGATGAGCAAAGTAAGACAGGGGCCCTCGGGATGAGGCACTCTCCTGGAGAGAGAGGGCACGAAAATCTCAGTAATCAAGTCTACTAAGATTTTAATGTGTATTTTTTAAGTCAAAATTAATGCTAATAACTTCATGAGGAGCAGAATATCAGATAAAGATCCAACAGGCAGAATGGTTTCAATAGCTTGCCAAAATGATACCATTAGTAGGAAGTAGAATAAAGGCTTGAACCCAGAGAGGTGGGCTCAAGCCCCGTGCTGTGGACCTCCTATCAACTAACATCACAACGTTTTGATGGAGCAAGGAAAGGTCCAGGCGGAGGAGTGAGCATCATTTGGGCTAAAGGGATGCCTAGTTGTTCTAAACTCACTGGGACCTCATGCAAGAGAACAACAGCAGCAAATCTAAAAACAGAAGCAGAAAATTCAAGTGGGGCCTAAAATTCACAGCTTGGCCACCCATGAACTTAGGTATGAAAAAGGAAGATTTCCAAAGCTTCCTCCCAATTTTCCTCTGGCTGGCTCCTGCCGGGAGAATCAGTGGGCAGAACTACCCTGCATTCTGGCTGTAGGAATGTGATAATTAAAATCACTTCATATAACTGCAGTGCCCTCCTTGGTCTCTCTACCTTTGGAGAGCTAGCTTGAGCATTTCTCTTGCTTACTTCCAAGCCGTGAGATTGTGGCAGGCAAGCAAGCTGCTTGTCTTGAGGGCTTGTCATTGAGAGCTGGTCACCTAGAATGCCCCAACATGTTTGAGTCTCATTGTTGAACTACATTGGTATTCTCCCAGCAAAACTGCTCTCCGTCTTTTACCAAATCAGCATTCTGTGAACATGATATTTCCTAGCCTGAAAACATTGTACGTTTCTGCTGCTCCCGCCATGATTCTTCCTTGCTTTGTATAAAGTGACTCTAAGGAATATTTCTGGTAAATGTGTTCATGTGTCAGGAGACTGAAACCTAGTTACAAATTTTACCTGATACGTTGAAGGAAGACTCAAGGGGCTTAAGGCTAGCTCCTCCTTTCCCTCTCTTTAGTTGGGAGAGAGGAGAGGATGTGTTTTACATACCTAGAATTTTTGCCCACCACGTGCCCTGTGATATTTAAGGTAAGTGAGAGTTACAAAGTTTAACACTTATGCATTTGGACAGAACTTCAGACAACCGGTCAGTTTCTCTGTCCACTGTATTGTTTTGGTAGCTGGAGTATCGTGAAGTAATTTGTTTCTCAGACTTGTTTCTCAGATTTGCAACCCAATGGAGGCCATTGTTTTGATGACCAGTAAGTGCTGAATGAATGTCCACTTCTTTCGTGGTTGGGAGCAGTAGGTGCTTGCTTTTTTTCACCTTTCGAGTACATTTTCTTTCATTAACTTACGTATCCTAGAAATACGTACCGAGCATCCACTGACTGAAACCACAAGGGACAATTATATGGGGAAGCTAGAGTCCTGGCAAGCAGTGTACAGAGTACTAACAGTCAGGAGAGGGAACTGGTAACTACCCTGCAAGGTAGGACAGAGTAAGAGGAAATATCCTGACTACTTTGGACATTCAGAGATGAGAGAGACACCCCTGGGAAGAATCCAGGAGGAAGCTGCCTTTCACTAAGCCAGTGGATCAGAAGGAATATAAGTGAAAGTGTTCCAGGCGAGGACAGCGAGGCCGGGGGACGAGGAAGGATGGATGGAACATGTTCTAGAAAAGGAAAGCGTCCTGTCAGGTTGGAAAGAAGTAGAGATTGCGGAACTTTGAACTGTATTCAGTAGGCGCTAGGGAAGCAGCGCCAGTTTTGTTTTTCAGCAATGATGGGATAGAAGCAAACCTATGCTTCCGGGCAGAGCTTTTCAGATGTCAGTATGCATTCACATTACCGAGGGAGGTTGTTAAAATGCAGATTCAGATTCAGTAGGTGGAGGGAGGGGCTCTGAGAGCCTGCATTTCTAAGAAATTCCCAGGTGATGTCAGTGCTTCTGGATTACAAAACATGCTTTTAGAAGGGAGGTTTTAGAAATACGTTGTAATGAGACATAAACTGGTGCAGATGAAGCCTGAATACTGGCTTATTACGGTGGCCCCACAAGGTAAAGCAGGTCTGCATTAGAGAAGAAGGACATCTGGTAGAAGTCAAATTGGTAGGGCTTGACAGCTACTGTATTCAGTGGAAGAGGAGTGGAATCCATCATAAATGACTCCAGTACCCCCAAACTGAAGGGATGGGTATTGTGACCACAGCCCTTCCCAACACCTTGTGCTGTAGTCATCCTGAACGACCTACAAGGAGTGGGCAAGCTGTCTCTCTGGGCACGGCTCATGTTGCGGAATCTGACAGAAATGCAACGGTCTCTCTCCATCCCCTCACCAGGCTAGCTCCTGTGGATCCCACAGGACTCAAGGAAGGTGTTACCTCTTCCTGGAAGTCTTCCGTGGTGCCCTAAACCACCCCCTTTTCCCAGGCTGGATTAGGTATCCCTCTGGGCTCCGGTGACATCCTGTGAGGTCTCCTATCAAAGCACTGTGTACTCGGATTACATACCTGTCATTGACTCTGTGTGTCTTGAGAGCAGGGGTTATCTTTTTCAGCTTTGTGACCCCAGCATTCCAACATAGTAGAGACCCAATCAGTGTTTGATGAGTGAATGGATGAGTCATGAGGAAGAAGAGCCAAGCTTTTCTAGCCCTGGTGGCAATGGCTTTTGTTTGTGTCATTGTCGGTAAGATAGCAAAATAGAAAGGACGCTGTGTAGACATCGAATTCAATTTAGTTTGGTACATGGTAATTTCGAGTTGCCGAGTATCCAGATAAAGATGTCCAACGAGTAGTACGAAATGTCAGAATACAATTGAGAAGGCAATTCCAAACTGGCTACCGCGGTTTGGGAGTCGTACGCATAGAGGCGACAGTTACAGACATGGCAGAGGATCAAATAAGGCAGAGGGGATAGAGGGACAGTCAGATACAGAGTGAGACAAAGGGAGAGAGACAGAGAAATAGAGACACAAAGAAAATGAGACAGGGACAGACAGAGATGGACTGAAGGCAACAACTTTATCCTTCACTTTTGAAAACCTTCCTTTTGTTAAACCCGTTATGAGGCGCATCGTGGAGTTGCATGTCACAGCATAAGGACAGTGTTAATCATAAAATACTTCAGAAGCCTGCAAGAGGGATATTTTAGGGGGAAGAGGTTTGAGGTGCCCAGCCTTAAGAGTCAAGCCTATGTGTGCGATCAGGATTCAAAAACTGACTTCAGATCCACGCTATATAGGCCTGTATTATGCCTTTCTAGCTTTCTGCCAGGGCAGAATCCTGTTCATCACAATGTGGATGACCTTAAAGCTTGGCCCCAGCTCTCTGTCCCTTGCTTTCTGAATCACTTGATGAGATAATCTAATCAGTTCACACACACGCATGCATACACACACACACACACACACACACACACACACACACACGCTGTTTGCCTTCTGTCAGGTAGCCTGTGTGCGGTTAAGAATTGTAAGACTTTTCAGGCTAGAAGGCCACTTACCTCCCTTCACATATGAGCCCCAACATGTCATCCAGAGCAGTGCATCAAAGAGGAAGAAATATCCAAATGCAGGCTGGTGGACACCCCTCAAATCATAGTATGGGTCAGCACCTACAAGGCCTTTAGAAAGAATGATCACATCCAGGCTTTTTTTTTCCTTGTTGCCCAAAGCAGCATTTTAACAGACTACTATTGTGTTTTTTCCATTCAGTTCACTTAGAGGGTGACATTTTGCCCTCAAATTCATATGCATAGTTGCTCTTAGAGACTTTCAGAGCTACATTCCTGACAAAATCAGACCTTCTGTTTTATCTGAAACAACCCCCCCAAAGAAAATCATTGGATCTAAATGAACAGAACAATTCTTTATGTCCATGGGAGACAGGCAGACAAAACCCAATAAAACTGAAGAAAGAAAGAGACATGGCGATGATTTGTTTTTCATAATTACTTATTCAGAGTAGAAAGGAACAGGGGAAGAAGGTTCCTTTTAACATGTCTCGACGTGACGGATGAGGTGTGTTCGTCATGTGTATGCAGGAGAGATGAATGTGGGACAGTCTTGTTAAAGGAGATGCCGCACACTGGGCGGAGATATATTTCTATCTGGAGCGCTGGAGATAAACACCAGGCGTTTTTACTCCTCGTTTTCATTATGCTTAAAGCCCCTCGCCGTTCTTTCAGAGTGGCAGGTGATGTGACTAGCATGCATCAGACCTTTCTTTGCTGTGTCCTGTAGCAAAAACAATCCCCCTTTCAAGGCACAAAATAGGAGTGCCCCAAATGCATGTTTTCCTCGTAACAATACTCCCCAAATGTGTGTGTGATAGATTTGGAAATCATACTGGAGAGAGAGAAAAACAAAAACCCGACAGCATTCTCAGAGTTCACTTTCCCTTCCTTGCAACTCAGTCCCATCGTTTTCTTTGGTGCAAAACTTGCCCAAGGATAGTGCCAGCCAAAACCCAAGGGAGGGAAAGAAAGAAGGAAAGTTTTAGCTAAATTGGCTTTGTTTCTTTACTTATGTGCAAAGGATAAACAAACTTTTTCTGCCTAAAACACACAGCCTTTGCTCGTGGAAGAGGTGAATCCAACACTTCTGACTTGAGCTCTAGAGGCCATAAATTGGATCTGTGGCTAAAAAAAACAAAACAAAAAAAACACCTAGCAATATAATTTTTCACCTATCTCATTAAGGGAGGGTTTAGTGCATTTACGAATCACTTCCTAAGGCTATTATGAATTTAAGGATAAAGGTTTTTAAAAAATGGTTAGTGCAGGAAGTATGACAATAAGGGTTATGCCATAAACTTTTGTGCCTCGTAAGCCATGTGAATACGTAAACTAAAACTGTGGGTTGGGGGATAACTGGGAGATTATAGTCCACACTGCTCATTTTATAGGAAAGGAACCATTGACAAAATGTTTAGCTACATAGCATATATACTGTTCTTCCTCTGGTTGTCCTTGCAGTTATTTACTCGTTAGATTCCTTAAAACTTTTTAAATTTCTATTTAAAATTTTCCCCTTTTTTGTTTTGTACCTTCATTGAGGGAGGTTGACATTAGCTCGTCCATGTGTAGTCCATAAATGGTTTTTGAATAAGTAAAGAATGGAGAGGACTCGAAGTAACTCAAAGGTTGAGCCAAGTATCATGATCCTCAGGAGATCACATGGCCTTTCGTTTGGAGCAAAGCAGATGCCAAACCAGGATGGTAGCCTGGCGTCACTTTTCTTAAAGCTTCTGTGTTATAAAAGGCTGCCAAATGCATCTTTTAGCCTATAAAGACTCTTAGAAAGAATAAGGAACCAATAGCGTTTCAGACATGGAACTTTCTCTCTCACAAACACAAACGAACAATTGGTGACTGGTAAGGAATCCTAAAGTTTGGATGACACAGTCCTGCCTCACGGCAGCATTTCGGGCGTCCCTGAGGTATGATGGGGTCTGCAGACCCAGATGCTGCCATTTACTGAGTGCCTACCTCATGACGAGTACTCACGTGAGGTGCTTTAGACACGCATCCCATCTAATCTTCAACACAGCACTGTGACGTGGGTCTGTGCCCATCACATAGTTGAAGACCCTGGGGTTCGGAAAGCTTAGGTGACAGAATCACACAGGTGATACTCCGCCCTTTCTGGCTCCAAATTCCATGGTTTGGCCCCTACTCTGCCTCCCAGATTCACTGCTAATAGCAATATTGTATCTAGTTCTTCAAAGTGGCTTGAACTATGAGCCTCGTTAGTACAGATAGCCAGGTCAGCCTGGAGACTAGGTTCCCATTTTGTCTCCTCAAAAGCTACCAGATTCCATATCCTGTCTGAAGATCCCAAGAGACTCAATTCCCTATTAGAAACCGGTCTGTCTTCCTTCAAATCGTGTTGAAGCTTCTGCTCCCAGTCACTTGAGAGCTACATCCTGATGGTGCTCCTGTGTAAGATACTCCCCTAACACAGTGATTTGAGCATGCGTACGTTTTGTTCACCTTGCTTGGGTGAATGCGTTGACAATCATCTATATTTTACGTGGCCGTACTGCATCTGCACGTCACCATGTTGGTGCAACAAACCGCTCTGATTTCTACACATTTATGTATAAGTACACAATTACACATCATGATTTTGTCAGGATGGTCCCTGTTGTAGACCTTAGCAAGTGACAAGTGACAGGTTACGTAGCTGATAAACAGAGGAGACAGGAGCAGAACCCCACATCTCTTACCTCCTAGACAAGTATTCCTTCCCCTGATGCCAAGCAGTTGAACATTCCCACCCTTATCATGTGCTTCTCATCTTTTCCCTGGAAAATCACAAGGCTGCATGATGTTATCTGGCCTATTGCTGTAAATATTTTAGCATCTAAATGAGGAGGAGAAATGAAGAGAGAAAATGTTTCTGTAGAGATTTTTTGTAGAGATAGAGTTCTTGGTCTCCATCCAAAGATCCTCAGCATTTAATAAAACTATTGTCCACAAGTCGGTACAGGGTTTAGCAATGAGGTGGTAGCTGTTTGGCTGTCCCAGTCCCCCTCAAGGTCCCCAGGGGGAAGCAGGAAGCAGGGCCTGGTGCTGGTGAAAGCCGTACGCCCGTCCTCGCCCCCAGGAAGTTCTGTGGCCTCTCTGAGCCTCAGCTTTACTCTCTTTGAAACGTGGGTAATAATTCCTGTTTTGCCCATCTCACAGAGTTGTTTTTGAGGCTCCAGTGAGGCAATACACCGAAAACTCCTTGAAAACCATTCGTATTACATGCCATACAAACATACGGGATGATTATTGGTATTATTAATGGACCACAGAGATTCCATGGCACTGAGAAAACAGTGGAATTAAAAGAATGTAGTACACTGGGAGTTTGTTAGGGCAGCCCTCACTCTACATTACCTTGACTTTCCTTCAGTCATTGTCTTGAGTTGGAAATGGGGAAAATGTTCCTTTTAAAGTGAGAATAAAATGAAATGTCAGCGAAGGACCTGCAGTCGTACCGGGTGTATGTCTGGCTCCTTTTCCAGAACCTCCTGTGATGGCACCCACCTCATTAGTTAGCCAGTCAGCTGACCTCGAAGAGGAGAGCAAGGGTTCTTCTTCTTTGTGACTATTCCTGTCGTTCCAGGGTTACCACACTTCCTGTAATCCCAGCGAGCGCATTGTTCCCTCTCTCCTAAGGTCAGCCACACAGGGGTTGTGGCACAAATATTTGGGGAATTATTTAGCGATGTAGGTCCCTCTGTCAATGGAACTGAGCTGGTGAACTTACTTCCCCCACAGAACCCGCTGCCACCACTTCACGGGTCCCAATCTGGGAAAGGCAACCTCCTTCCCCTCGCCTAACCTTCTCCCTGGACTTACTGGAAGACTTGCTCAGGACTAAGCATGCCAGCCAGCGCTGGAATATAAACACAGATGCTCTTTTTTTTTTTTTTTTTTTTTTTTTTGCCTCTCAGCAAGCACTCTTCTTGACCATATTATGAGAATTCTTGTCTAGCTATACATTCATATATTTGTTTCAGGTCCCCCTGAAGCCCTCAGTGTGCCTTCAGCTGCTAATTGCTTTACCTGGTTAGCCCAAGGCCTCCTCCGCGAGGCAGCAGAACTGACCAGAGACCCGAGATCCCAATGGGAAGCCCAACGCTCCTATCTTGCCATCACACTTTCTGCCCTCACAAGCCCGTCATTCCGTCCTGTCATCCTGTCGTGTTCCCTCACTCCCTCCAGGCCTCCCAAGCCAGAACTTCAGGACGGTATTCAGTACAATTGTGCTAACAGCTTCAAACACTGCAGTAAGGTGTTTGAAATAAAATGTGTAATTATGGTAGCGGAATGCTACATCTGATTCCAAACAAACCTCATGTTCCCCTGGCTATAATTAGAGAGCAAGGTTTGCTGCACGCCATTTTCCCATGAAAGCCGGTTCAAGGGAAGCTTCTGTTCTTTCAGAGGGGCTCCTGGAGGTAGAGATTGCCATGAAATATGTGACACCGGCCCCCTTCCTGGTTCTAAAGAGACTGCCCATTATCATTCACAGAGTCCTAAAAGCACAAAATATGTGCAAGGAATTAATTTGCGGAGTTTTGGATAATAGTTGTCTGATTTATCGGCCTCAGGAGCAGGGACAGAAGGAAAGTTACAGACACCCACAGAAACCCACAGACCAGAGTGTGCACAAGTAAAAACTCTCTTAAATGCCTGCAGACCTGAAATGAGAAACGATTGCCGCTTTGGAGAAAATTAGACCTTGTGGTGAATAATCTCACAGGTTCCCGCAACTTAAAATCCACAATGGCAGGAGCAGAAGTGAGGTGACCAAGGGCCCCGAGGTTTTCCTCCTATTTCCTATTTGACGACTGTCCCTGTGAATCTTCTCAAAACTGGGAATTTCCCCACTGTCCTTGGAGGGTTGTTGTAATTAGGCATATTGAGCTGTACCATGTTATACTGCTACAGGAAGAATCCCATTTGTCAGCAGTTTTAAACTTTGCTAAATAAAGGCTTATTGGCAAACGGCAGCGAACACTCTGATAATGACCCAACTTTAGAAAACACACACCCTGCTGTGTTGTATTCAAGCCACAGTTCTATTGAAATGAAAAAGAGAGACAATGCCTGCTTTCAGACACTAGAAATCCTTTGTATTCCAATAAAAGTCTAAATTAATGTTTTAAAAGGTTATTGCTATTTTTTCCCATTTAGCTGGCATCATTTATAAGTCTTATTTAGACAAGGTCCTACGTTATTTTACGACTTCTTTTTGCACAAAAGCTGGTATTTGATTGCATTAGATCATCAGCTTCTGGTTTTCATTAGACAAACCTGAAATACCCTATTATTAAGATTAAACAAAAAAAAAATAGTTGTTTTCTTATCCTGAAACCTATTATTTTGAGGCTACTCTGACCAGAGAAAAATAAATCAGTTCTGCAAAACCTGACAGAGAGATACTTCGAGAGGGGCAACATCACCTCATCAGTGCTGCGTTTCGGTTGCTTGTGCATATACAGTCATGGGAAAGAGGGATAATTTAATTCTTTGACGTTTGCAATACTTCCTTTATTATGAAAGGGCTTTCAAAGCGCAAAACATATGGCAAAATATCCTGTTTGCCTAGGTAATTTATTCAGCGTCCTGGTGAGGTGCTCCTGAGAATCTGCACTAAAATGCCACTCAGCCCTCCATGTCACTTACATTTAGCCTGGTGTTTACTCCACGTAGGGCACAGACTGGGCCATCAACAAGTGAGCCACAGCAGCCTAACAGGGAAAAGAAGTCAAGTTAGCATTCACAAATCAGGACTCACTCTCCTATGCGTTCAGATGGGAACCCTAGCCCCCTCAGATTTCTCCCTTATGGACCCTTCTTCCTGACCTATTCTTACTGGTCCACTGGGCCTTTACTTAGAAGTCACCTCTCCGGGACACCTACCCCAGCCTACCAGAGAGAAGTAAGTTAGGTGCCCCTCCCATGTGCATGCAAACTATAAGGGCCCTAGCCACACCATAGTGTGATTGTCTCTTGGACCTGTTGGTTTCTCACACAGGACTGTGAGCAACATGATGTCAGGGACCATATTGTTTCGTTTCTATATTTGCTGCAGCAAGCCCACTGCTTGCCACATACGAGGTGTTTAATAAATGTTGACTAAATTCATATCTCCTCAGATTAGCTTTCTTGATTGCCCCATCACCTTTGTCACTTTCCTTGAGTTCTGCAGATTGCCATAATGATGGCTGGCCCCTGCCAGCGCCCAAGCGGCAGCCCCATCGGGTGTTGGCCAGAGGGCCACAGCCCTGTTGCTGTGCCCACTGACATCAGCATCCAGGCTATCTGTGCTCTGTGTAGATGCTACCCTCCCACTGACGCTCAAGCCCCTCATCCTGATGCTGCATCATTTTGCCTATTTTGCTTATTTAGTTCCTGTGCCTTTGCACCACAGCTCTCATTTCTAGAACATTCTAGGCATGGTCCTCAGGGGGCGGTAGGGAAGGTAGTCTGAGGCCAGAGCTCTGCTGTGCTCAGAATCACCCTTTCCTCTGTTAGTGGCTCAGATTCATGTGTCGTGGCTCTCACCCCTAAGAATGAGTTTTTTCCTCAGGATTCTCTTTGGCTCCTCATTTAAATGAACCTTAGTGGGATTTCCCTTCTGTATGTCCATTTGATATACTCAAATATCTCCAATTCTGAGGCTAAGTACAATGATGGCTCTAGCTGTAGCCTCTCCGACCCTGAAGAACGATCTATCTATGAGCCAACGTTTGCTTCCTTCCATTTCAGGAGAGATGTCAGGGTCCTGGCAGGATTTCCTGAAAAAAAAAACACAATGCACTCAACTAAATTTGAACATCTGATAAGCAGAGAATATTTTTTTAGTACAAAGATGTACCCAATGTTGCCTGGGACGTTCCTGTACTAAAAAAGTGTAATACTTCAGCCCAAAGCTGAACACCTCACCAGAAGTGGTAATGACATTGTCATATCATATCCTTTATTCCCACATACCTAAGCTTATTGTAAGCCTATGAGTACTTCATAACAATAGAAATATAAATTGTCAACAGTGCAGTGAAAGTAGACTGGATGTTGTGAGTCATACTTATCCTAAAAGACTCACTCGTTGTTTATGTGAAATTGAAACTTAACTGGATGTCCTGTATTTTTATTTGCTATATCTAACAACCCTAGGCCCGACTCAAAAGCATTAAACAACCTTGTGAAGGATAGGGACAGTGATGTTCCCAATGTGTCCCTAAAATGACTAGGGTGGCCCTTGATGGAATAGATGGATCCGTCAAGTGTGTTTGGCCTCCTGAACCCACAGACTTCCCCTGATACAGGTCTTAGAGGGAGCTCCTGGAGGGAGGACAAGTCACCTGATTAGCAATTTCTGCACTCTGGATATGTCTCACGTGGGTGTCTTAAATGGTGAAAGGTCTTTGGGGAAAAGTCTAGAGGCTACCTCTGTCAGCACTACTTCAGGCCTAATCAGAGTGGAGTTGAGAAGTGCTACTTTATGAAAGAATTCTGGTTTAAAATCAGAAAAACTCAAGGAGTGGCTTCCGAGACTCTGCTCACAGAAAATCCACAATCTACACGTCTTGTCTTCTGCTATCCATTCTGTCCGCGGGATTGGCTCGGAACCATCGCAACCTGTTTGTGTTGGGCCGAAGTGGGCCCTTCTCACATATCCTGTGAGAGGCTGTGATGGTATTTTAAACCTTTGAGGGTTGAATAACTAATAAGAAAAATATAAATTGTCAACAGTATGGTACAATCAAGCCAAGCCAAGAATGTGAAAATGAGTTAACATTAACAGGGTAAACTCTTCCTTTCCTTCCCTTGGTCCTGGCTTCTGTGCCTGCTACGAGTCTGATGGAGTCCCAGATGGATCACACCAATGCCTGGGCACTTGTAATAAAACAAGGGGAGATAAAGTGGGAGGAAATCTCCGATGGAGGAAGGAACAATTAACCACATAAAGAAAGCGAAATACCCTCAATGATGAGCCTTAGCAGCACTTTCCTCAGGTTTGGGAACTTTGTGTTCTGAAGATTTTCAGCAAGTTTTCCCAGTTTTCTGCAGCTTTCTTAATTCCATTTTTTTTACGATAATTATGAGTTCATTGCTGCCCACGTACCCAGGTCTTTCTTGCATCATAGAGATTGGATGTGGGTTGAAAGAGGGGGAATAGGCAAAAGAGACAGAAATTTCAAAGGTCCTTAATGTTTGCCTCTGCTCGGGCGTTTCTTATCGTTCTGGTCTTTGCCATCATCTGGAACTGGCCTGAGATACTGAGCTTCCGCAATGCTGTTCTGAAAGACAACAGTTGCTGTTGACCAACATGATTATGAGTAAAAGGGAAGATGTAGGCCCATGTGTCTGATCCCCTGCTATCCAGTTACCTTTCTCTAGGGATCAAAAGATTCTTGGGATTCTTTTCTTTTTTTCTTTCTTTCTTTAATTAAAGTATAGTTGATGATTCTTGTGGTTCTTGGTCAAGAATTTAACATGGTTGGAGATTTATCATTCTCCCTTACACACCAAGAAAAGGAATTGTTATGTATTCAATATTTGGGATGGTGATCATTAGATACCGTTGTCTTTTAACACAGGTGGTGGGCAGTAGGCCTAATAGATCTATTTGTGAACAAATCTGTGTTAGCAGAGCTAATTTGGTCCATAGTACATTACAAATACAGATGAAAAAAAGTTTTGTGAGAAGATGATTCTGGCATATTTCCCTTTTAAGGAACTGTAAGCATCAAATGCAGCAAAAGTTGCAGAATGATTAAATAACTCTTTTCAGCGAGGCTGGAAGTTACCGTATGACAAAAATGTAACCAACAATTTTCACTTCCTTGGAAGACTGAAGAAAAAAAAACAATTTGAATTTCAGAATGAGTTGTAAAATCTCTTTGCTATCAGCATTTGATGGTAGAGGCCAAGAGTCTTCCCCAAGTGTCTGAAAAAGGGAGGGAGGGAGGGGACTCAGCGATACCTATCAAGCACCTAAGACACTGTAAAGTTTTCGGGAGGACTCACGGGTCCTACTGCTCTCTAACTAGAAAGCTTCTCGGGCCTTCCTGGACTTTGGTTCAGAGGTTCTTCTAGTTCAGGCATTTCCAAGTGAGGAGGAATTATCAAACCCAGTCCCTGGTGGTTCACCCAGCAACATTATTCACCAATTCCCCCATCTTTCTCAACCTCCCCTGAACACTGGCTGACCACTTGGGGGTAAGGAAAACAGGAAGACTGAAATAAGATCTCCCATTAGCAGCCATTAGGAGCTCAACATTCATAGCTCAGCAGCCACTGAAATAGATTTTTCATAAATTTCCTGAGTAGCCTTGTGGAACACAAGATAAAGAGCAGTTATTTTGCTCCCTCTTTTACAGATGGCATAAATAACTTCCTTTGGCCATAAGCTTTAGAGTTAGGAATGGAACAAAGATCTCCTAGTCCAGGGACAGTAACATGAGCTCAGGTGGCTGCCTGGAAATTAGCATTTGAAGAGAGTGACTAAGGAGCAGGTTTCAGGGATACAGAAAACTAATATGGGGATCGGCATGGAGTACAGTAAAGTCCTATTTTTCTCCGTCTTTTTGATGGACAAAAATTCATTTTGCTTCACTTCACCATTTTGGGGGCGGTCACATCTTTGATTGTAACAGAAGGATCTTAAGTCATACAAAAAGAAGACTCTTGTGTTTTTATTAACCTAGATGAAGGACTTCTTTTGACCCTAATAAATCCACACTGAGTAACGTGTCATGACCATTTTCTCGCCATTCTGTTCAAAGTAGAAATGCCAGAGACCAAAGAGCGGCTGCATTGACACTGCCTTGATGAATATAGAAAGCTCTGGGGGAAAGTGTAGAAAGGGCAGCTATTTCATGGAAAGACTGCCTTCTGATATGATTAGCCCATTACATAGACTTTTAAAAAATAAAAGAACCAAATGTCAAAGGCCAACATATGTAAGAATTTTCAGATTTAACCCAATTCAAAATTTCTAATTTGCTCATAATAATACACACTAGCCAGGTGATTAACATTAACTGTAAATACCCATACAGTTTCCTCCGCCCTCTCCTCCGCCACGTGCACACACATGCGCACACACGCAAACACACACATTGTGCATGTAGTATATTGAAACGGAGATTGAATGGCCAGTGAGTTTGTGGTCAGTACAATACTTGTGATTCTTTATCTGCGAGGCAAGAAACAAAGGAATTCCAAAGCTTAGATCATGTGAAGGAACTCTTTCTGGCTCCCAGTAAATGTGTCTTCCAGTTCTCAAAATGCACAGGCTAAAGTAAACTTAGACTCTTCTCCAAAGTCTGCTGAGAAAACAAAGGAATTAGGTTTTCCCTAAAGATTTTTTTTAAAACCAGTTCGATTTGCTTCTTCTGATCCAGGCATATTAAAGCCAGTAAGAGAAATTTAGTTTGCGGAGTTACTATTTAAAACAAAGGCCAAAAACAGTGGTGTCTATTTTTAGTCTCCTCATTCCTCTCCAGTAACTGAGCACAAGGTAATTGGAATTCTGTTTCCAGTGAATACAGTTAATTTGATTTCACCCTACAATTTTGTAGTATGTCCTTTGTACTTGATTTCTATGATATTAAAGCATATACAACATTCCCTTTCCTTTTCACCCGGTTTCATTTTCTGTGTATCTGAGATCTGCACCGTGGCCTGCCCGAACTCATGGAAAATTGACAACACTGAAAGAGAATTGTTGTCATTAAAGCTTCCCTGATGGCATGTTTAAAAAAACAGCAGTGGAACAAAAATAACAGGGCACCAGTCAGATGTGATTTTTGGCAGCGCACTTCACTCAAGCTGCTCAGGGTATCCCCAGAAATTATAAACCCTCAAAGGTGTTCAGGGTACAGTAAATAAAGCAAGATACAATTATTTTAATGTTTCTCCTCTTGATGCAGTTCCCTTCTCCACAAGTTTGTAGTAACATGGATTTCCATCTCAAGGAGAGGTCAGCTTTGAAGTAAGTGTAAAGTTATTTACAGGAAATGAAGCAGAAAGCGGCTTTCACGCATTTTGAAACGTCTCTATTATTCAGGAGAAAATGAACTGTGGCATCAGTTTGAAGAAAAACAGATGCCTACCTTCTTATATTAAAGTTAAATAAACACCTACCATACCAGAAGTGTGCTATTAGCTCTGAAATTTGAAATTCACCGAGGTCTGTATTCCCCAACTTTGCATGTGCATGCAGGAAATAAACAAGTGTGAATTAAGGTTCTAAGTAAATATGTAGCAGTTTGAGTTTGGGGGGTGATGGGGAAGACTGCCAAGACGAGATAATCATGGTGTGTTTTTTTTTTTTTCCAATATGGGATGCTAACTAGACATTTGTGATAACTACATAATCAACAACATCTTTAAATATTTAATTTCTTGCCAGTTGTTATCTAAATTGACTTCAACTCATGTTTATGTAAGTGTGTGTGTATTCCAGATATACATATAACTAGATCTGTCAGAGGGAAGTAGCAAATTGAAGCAATTATGTGGCTCATTCTGCAGGGGAAAAGGAGGAAGAGGAGAAACCTGATGGTGAGGAAAAGGAAAATTTAGAAACTTGTAACTTACCACATAGACTTATATTTAGATGGAGCTTGGACTTCCTCAAATGATATGTCTTGGACTGTAGGTCTTGGCCTCCTTCCCACTTCAGAAACTTGATTCCTAGATGTGTTTAGATGGTTACATGTCAGTGAATTTCTCTGGCACCTTAGTGCAGGCCCCTATTGGTCTTCACTTAGTAGGATTACCAAGGTTTAGTTCATCAGTAATGTAGTTCAACAAACATCCTCAAAGTACCTACTGTGTCCCAGACCCCTAGCGAGGTACGGGGGGTTCACACTTCAATATAACCTGGAAGGTGTTTTGTTGTTAAAATGATCCCCTAGTCTGATGTCCAGAGTAGTAACAGAAAGGTAAAATGCAGTACAAAACTTCTGGCTTGTATGTTCCATTGCCCGACACCAGGATCTCCTGAAATCAGGTGAGCATGGTGGGATTCATTTGCTCCAAAGACCAGGGAGACAGGTGATCCGCCTGTTGCAGAAAAACTCTGTCCCGTGGTAGCAGAACCCTCAAGCATTAGGATCGGGAAGACTTAGGTTACAAGGTATGTATCATCTCTCCCTCCCTAAACCCCAGCCCTGGACACCATTGAAGGAGAATCGTCTTGTCCAGAGGATGGGTGCTCTGATTCAGAGATGCATGTCAGTATGAGGAATTAAGAGCACCAACCTGAGCAGCACACCAGAGGAATCACTCCTCCAGGGGTAGGAACGAATTTGCCAATTCTCATTGGAAATAGCACCACACACATAAGAAGAAGCTGAGCATTAAGTACTCACTTACCTGTGTATCCCCAACACAAACCATAAAATCATTACCACTGTTTTAAAAAGTTAAAAAAAAATGGGGGCGGGCGCGGGGGGAGCACCTGGGTGGCTCAGTAAGCGTCAGACTTCGGCTCAGGTCATGATCTCATGGTTCATGAGTTCGAGCCCTGCGTCGGGCTCTGTGCTGAGAGCTTGGAGCCTGGAGCTTGCTTCAGACTCTGTATCTCCCTCTCTCTGCGCCCCTCCCCCAACCTCAAAAATAAGTAAACAATAAAAAAAAGTTAAAAAGTTAAAAAGATGCAGATTAAAATCTCATTTCTTCCACCTGCTAGTTGAGTGAGCTTGAGAAAATTATTTGACATCTCTAAGTGTCAGCTCCCGCCCCTGTAAAGGTATAGTATTAGTTACTTAATAACTATTAAGTAAGACATAACTGGTAGGCATGGTGTGAGGGTGAAATGATATAAAGTGCATACATTTGGGGTGCACTATCTGGTATTGGGTAAATGTTCAACACCCCTCCTTCTGATACAGCTGGGCAAGTTAGCAAACTGCAGATCCTGTGGACCTAACGCCTTGCACGTGCCTGAAACCCAGCTTTGACAAGGAACCCTGGCTGTTTATTCTAATACATGATATAGTGGCAAATAAGGAAACAGCAGCCCGCAGTATTTGTGACTTTCCATGGTAACCATTTCTGTTTATCCCTCTTAGCTGGAGGAAATAAAGGCAATATTGGCTGAATCAGTTGGGACATGCCATTCACTTTTTACCACAATGTGGTAAGTAAGAATAGGGAATATACTTATAAAACTTCTGTGTGTCAAGCACTTGGAAATGTCAAACAGAATTTGGGGAAAAGAAGGATAGATTAATTTACATATAGCAAAACTTTGTTGACTCATTTTTTTTAATTTTGGGGTAATATTTGGACAAGGGTTTGGCTGATTTTAAATCTATAAGAAGCATGATCCTCCAAACAAATAATTCCTTAATCTTAAAGTATTTGGAACCTTTAACCTGGTAGGGGAGGAAGATAATAAACAAGAAAATAAATAAACAAAATCTTCATAGTTTGTAGTAAGGGCTATCAAGAGGATAGCCACATGGCCATGTTCCTGCCGCTTACTAGCTTTATGATCTTGAGTAAAGTCACAGGTCCAAAGAATAATAGAATTTCAAGGCATCTTATAGACCCATTACGAAGGCTTTATGAACTACAAAATGCTAAATAAATACAAAGAATAATTATTGAGAATACCAGGTTATAAACTATTCTGACCTGGTAATAGAAGCAGCCTGTAGAGGCTTCTATTAAACACTCATATTTCTTGTTTGAGGTACAGTAGGTCCCATAAAAACACAAAGCCCATTTCATTAGATACACTATATTTTAATATTATCATTAGTTAAAACCGGTTTCCTGCCAAGTGGACCGATCTAGGTCTTGCATAGGGAAAAGAATCAAGATTGTGTGGGCTACCTCGCAGGTGCAAATGGTTGAGAGAAAAAACAGATGTAGGTGCTTCTGAAACATTAAATCAACAAGAAAATAATGATTATGCTTAATAAAAAAGTAAGAAAATGTGACAAATATTTCACTTTTAAAATATATCGAGCTACTTTGTCCCCGGTGGCATGCAACAAAAATTGAAACGAGAGCACAGACCTCCAGGAAACTGAGGCATCGTGTTTATTTCATACTCATAGTCCTCGCGACTCTTGTAACTTTTTCATGCACTCAATACTTAAAAGTATTTCCATTTGATAGGAAATATTCCATTAAACATCAAACACATTCATATCTTTGCTCCTCGTCATTTAAAATTCTGAGTGTAATCTCATATTCACAGAGCTTAATTAATGTCTGTGAAATGCTTTAAGTACCTTCGATGAAAATAATCAAGAAACATCTTTATCCAGGAGAGCCCACTTGAGGTGGTTTTGTCTTGCATATCTTGTATCTCACATACCTCCTAGCAGGATATCATGTATGTAGAAGGCACGCACTATACCCTGTTGAGTGATATGTGATGTTAAGTAGTCATATTTCAATTTTTACTCTAATATCTTTTTCGCAAGCATCACAGATTAGCAGTATCTTGGGCATGATCATCATGTCTCAGGATTTAATACAAGTTTTATCAGGCTTTCAGAAATAATTCACACTGCCAAACACAAGACACAGAGATGTAAACCCAAATACCGATTTGGACCTTTACAATGAGAACTGTAACATATAGCAGACCAGATTACCCAAATGCACTGATGAATTTATCCTTTCTTACATGTAGGGAGACAAATTACGAGGGAAGTTGCCTTTTAGATAAGGAATCAGAGCCATGGTATTTGGAAGAAACATTGCCACACCTCTTGTTGGAAAGCTAAAAGCATGCCATATTCATCTCTACTATAGGTTTATGTGTGCAGAGTGGCTCGTAACACTGCCTGGATAATGCTGGAACACAGTAACAGAAATACTATTCTTTGAGATCCTCCTTTTTTGTTGTTGTCGGGCTGACCGTCATTCATGTATTGTCTCTTGAAAGTGGGTAAAATCAAATAATTACGCCATGGCTGTACATGACTATGCTCTCCTGCTTATACCTGAGATGGAAATGCGGTCAATTCTGAAACAGACTCACTAGGGCACAGCTTCTGGCAAACTGTTATCTATCTCGTTCACCTCTGAATCCTTAGCACCTTGTAGAAATTCTGTCACACAATAGGTCCTCAATGAATATCTGTAGAAGAAGTGAATGAATGGGTATGTTCTACTCCAAATGCCTGACCTCACTCTATATGTTCATTTTTCCCCCTAATTTCCTGCTCGGAGGCTTACGTGTTGGAGATCTTTTTCTATAAGTGATATGGGTGAGGGCAAGACATGTGTATGTGCATGCTATTAACTATGCATTCTGTTCCTTTGCCAGATATGTGATCCTTGCCAGGAAACTTTAACCTTAACACGTACAATTTGTTGGTTTTCAGTATATTTTTAAAATGGTGCAACCGTCACCACTGTCTAACTCTGGAGTATTTGAAACCCCATGCCCCCTTTCTTTGAATTCTTGTAAAGTCTACTTTACAAGTCTACTTTCTGTCTCTATGCATTTGCCTATTCTGAGTATTTCATATAACTGGAATCATAAGTACGCAGTCTTTCTTGGAGAATGTTCCACGTGCTCTTGAGAAGAATATGTGTTCTGCTGTTGACTAGAGGGTTCTGTATACATCACTTAGGTTTAGTTGGTTTCCAGTGTTGTTCAAGTCTTCTGTTCCCTTGTTGATCATCTGTTCAGTTAGTCTGTCCTTTATTGAAAGTGGGGTAGTGAAGTTTCAAACTGCTGTCATCGGGCTGTCTGTTTCACCCTTATGTCAGTTTTTCCTTTTTGTATTTTGAGTCTGTTTTTTAAGTGTGTATATGTTTACACTTGTTATGACTTCTAGATAGACGAAGCCTTTTATTATTCTTTGCATTTACTTACGCTGCTCTCTTTCCCGGGAGTGTCAGGAATCTTTTCATCTCTGCTTTGCTGAAATTTTACCCATTCTCCAAGACCCATCTTCAAGGCTGTTTATTCTGAAGTAGTTCTACGTCTTTCTGCTAGTTCTGCTGACTCCTGCTTTCAGGTATCTTTGTCTCTGTTATGGAATCTGTGTTTTTGTTTTCTACTCCTAGTTAAAGAGACTGTTCTACCTTTTTATCCATTCCATACCTACTATGGTATAGGTATTTAATAAATATTTCTAACATCAAAAAGAGAGTAGCCCTGTTTTGAGTGATCCTAATGATTTGTGTAAGACACTGGGTAGAAGTCACAAGCATTTTAGTGTTAAAGAACCTTAAGATTCTTTTCCCTCATAGAGTGATCTCAAGCCATGAATGGAGGGATGGCAGATTTCTAACCTCAGCAAATTATTCCTAAATGCTACTAAAATCCAAGTTACAGATCTTACTTCATTTTTCATGTCCCTGGATTGGATCCTTTCTCCAAGATGAAAACAGCAAGCCATGGTACATATCATGGCTTGGCAAACTTAGAGCATTTGGGGATCTTCTTACTTTCCCCTCTCTAACTTCTTGCCAAATGTAAGATTGTGATGAGGCATGAAGTAGAGAAAGCTGTTGAGTGAGGAAGAAGAAAAAAGTGTCACATATCCCTCTTGGGTTTCTGAACCATATTATGACTTCACTAGAAAAATGACATTCTGTTGGAAGTCCTCTTTTTTAAAAAAAAAAAAAGGTTCTGTGCTTAGTCATGTAGGTGGCTCCTCTGGTTTACCCTTCCGCATCAGAAGCCCTGCACAGGAGAACTGGCAGCCAGCCTCCTCCTGTCTGGAGTCCAGATAGTCCAAATTTGCCATGTTCCTCAAGCTTACATCTTCTATAACCGTAAGACCTTTTATCTGCCCATTATTTTGCTCAGTTATGCTCTTGGAATCATTATAAACTATCTGGGATATTATGAGCCTGAGATAATCACTTTGTACTCCTCAGTGGCAAGAAGATAGCATCCATTACACCGAGTAGTTCTTTGCCTTGGCTAATCACTTGAACCGTCTGGGGAGCTTTGAAAATTGCTGATAGCTGGGGCCCACCCCCAGAGATCTTAGTTTCTTTTATCTGGGTAGCAACACATATGTTAGGATTTTCAAAAGTTCCCCTAGATGATTCTAATATACAACTAAGGAGGGGATCTAATGATCTAGAACAGTGGTTCTCAAAGTGTCTACCAGCAGCACAGTAGCACCTGAAAACTTGTGGGAGAAGCAAATTCTGAGGCCCCACCCCAGACACTAAATCAGAAATGCTGGGGGTGAGGCCCAGAACTCTTTTTACAAAGCCCTTTGGGTGATATTGATGTCTTCTAAAGTTTAAGGACCACTGGTCTAGAATGAAGAGACTTCTCTTTACTCCTTTTGAGAATGTGTTTTTGGAAAGGGTAAGTGGGAATTGAATCAACTGACTGTGTATGGGGGGGGGGGGGGGATCCATTTTACAGGCTAGCAGAGAGTAGTGTAAATCTCTAATCCTAACATAGCGGTTGTCCTACACACTCTTTTTTCAAGTATGATTATTGGTAAATCTTGAATTAAACACTGTTTAGTGTAGTTGTACCATGGAGATGGTTAGTCTAGATAATGTTCAGCACATCACTCCACCAAAAAAGAAATCCCAACAATGGGATGTCCTAAAAAAATAGACTACAATGTAAAGTATCAGCTTGCACCATACAAGAAGGAGGCTTCGTGTTTTAAATAAATAACTTCGGAAGTCATGCTTACTCTATATGTTTTTTGTCAATGTCGCATGTCAGTAGAATTCTGGTTTGCCCTGAGCAGACTGATTTATTTTTGATTCGTGCTTCATTCATTGTTAAAGAGGAAAGATCAATCTAATGCTATTTTGCCCTGGGATGAAGACATGGCATTAACTCCACATTTGAGTTATTTACTTGTTTATTATTTGTCTGGTCAGATGCTGTGTGGTAATTGTCGGTTGAAGCCACGTTCCTACCGAAGGTATTGGAGAGGGCTGGGAGCACCAGGCCTATGGGCCTGATGAATATAACATCTTTGTGTCAGCCAACTCTAACAGCTATGTGAGCGTCAGATCATCTACATGTCAAACAAGAAGATGGTGTGTGACAGCACGTTAGAGTTGATACATAGGATGATTCCAATAAGCAGGTGAAAAACACTGGATCTTACTACTCAAGGTATGATCTGTGGCCCAGCAGCACTGGTATCACCTGGGAGCTCTTTAGAAACACAAAATCTCAAGCCCCACCGCACACATGCTGAATGAGAATATGCAGGCTGGCAAGACCTCCAGGTGACTTGTATCCACATCAAAGCCTGAGAAGCACTGAAGATTATGTCATGTAATTATGTGCCTTTTCCTCCTCTTGGTCTAGGGGAATAGAACTTGCTACTTATAAAGCAAGCAGCCGGTATTCTTCTCCATCCTGACGTTTCCAGTGGAAACAACAGGGTCGCTCTGGAGGCAAAGTCAGCAGGAATGGCTGACCAAGAAAGGAAGTTTAGGTTGAACAAAGGTTTGGTTCATTTTTATAGCCCCTAGAGGAAGAACAATACTGTACAGAAGCTGTTAATGATGGGCTGGATTCGAAGGCAGTAATCTGTGCCAAAATCCAAATGTGTTTTTACTCTAAACTTCCCTCCAGATGTCCACTTATATTGCAGAATTTCCAGCTGGTAAGAACCCCAAAGAAATGGCTGGTCACTAAACTATATTTAAATATAAAATCTATCCATATTAACTTTATTTTCAATTTCTTCTGCTCGTCTAATAATTTCATTAACTTCCATTAGGCAGCAAATTATTTGGCGCTGATTGAAAATGCCTAGTTGACCTTGATGGAGAGATTTTAGTGGAGATTGTGCTCTGTTTAATAGCGCACATAGGTAACTATGGCAACTCTCCATTTCAGTTATGAACATGTCATACAAACCCTAAGTGAAAACAGCTTCAACCTATCAGTCCTCTTTAATAAGTAATCCAATAATAGTGGACCATTCAATCCAGAGAAAAGGCTTTCTCTTAACTGAGCAATAATTGAAATGGCACCAAGCGGGAAAGCTATAGTCTTAACATACTGGCCAATCTGCTAGCATGATTTCCCTGTGTGTCGTTCAACAAATCACCCATCCACTTTAAACAGATGGAGAGAAACCACATGTAACTGTGCGGGTAATTCTGCACACCTGTATTCTATTCCATTCAAGTGAACTTTACAAAAGGTTTCATGGAACAGTGGGTGTGATTTCCTCAATTTGCAGATGGAAACACTGAGTCAGCGAGATTAGGAGGCTGTTGCCCTTGGGCAGCCTACAGCAACCATGCTTGAAATCACTGCACTGGCCTTCCTGCTCAAGCCTTTCTCTTCTGTCCACCATTTGCTTCCCCATGTCCTTCCCAGCATGCACTATCATCAAGCTTAGTCACCTGCTCAGTGGCTCCCCACTGCTCCACGGTACAATGTCCATGTGGCATTCAAGGCCTGGTCTGTCTTCTGCCAACCTCATCCTGTGGCAGAGGGACCACGTACCCCGTAATCCAGTCTCATTGATTCTCACATATCCCTGGCACTTTTATTTCTTTGCGAGTTTGCTTGTACCCTTCCTCACCCTGGGCTCCCGATCTCTTAGTCTCCCATATTGGAATCCTTCTGGCTCAGCCCAAATGACCTGTCCTCTGGGAAGCTCTTCCTAATCACCCTCATCAGAATCAGGTACTTCTCCTGTCCTCCAGGGACACATGGATATGTGCCCATGCTGTAGCATTGGCTACGATCTGATTCTTGTTGCGGGGAGACTGTAAGCCCCCTAAGGGTGGGGACTGTGTCTGTGTTGTGCCTTTCACAACTGTGTCCTGAGGGCTTGGCACAGTGCCCAGCACACGACAAGCACTCAGCCAATATCTGCCGAATGAATGAATGAATGTGTAGATCAGGTTTATCTTGTACCCCAGCCAATCTACAGGGACTGGTTTCCTCTCCACCTTCAAACTGCTTCCCAGCCTCCAAGGTCTAACTCAAGCACAGCATACTGTCAGATGCCTTCTCTAATTCTCAGTCTCAAATAACCCTGATCCAGGGACACGTGGGTGGCTCAGCTGGTTAAGCATCTGACTCTTGATTTCGGCTCAGGTCATGATCCTAGGGTTGTGAGATCGAGCCCTGCATCAGGCTCTATGCTGACGGGGTGAAACCTGCTTGGGATTCTCTAAATAAATAAACGAACAAACATAAAAAAAATTAAAAACAATTAAAATAACCCTGATCCAGTACTTACTTTTTCTCCTACTCCTTTGGCTGGTTTCACTTTCTCTCACAAAATGTTACCTTTGTTTCCATACAGCTTATCTGTCACCGTGCTGACCCAGGGTCATGGCCTGGACCCCTCAGACATCCTAGTGTAGTAGCTTGCGCCCCACAGATGCTCACCAATGGCTCACAAGTCAGCATATCATTAGAAGCATTCCCCTCTGAAGGAAAGTTTTTCCTGGTGTCCCGTGAAGGGCTCTGCCTGAAGTCTGAGCCCCTGCTTCACATGTAAGCCAGAGGAGTCTGTGAGCTGGAGACCACGGTGGGCCTCTGCTTACAGGTGCAGTCAGACTAGAACCTATGCCCCTTGCTTCCTAGCACGTACCCATCCTTGGAAAAATGCTTTGAGCCCTTATTTTTCTTCTTCAGCCTCATGGCCAGACTCCCATCGTTGCCTGGCCTCATAGAGTGCAAGAAAAAAGCCATTCTGGAGTATGACAAGGAAAGGAAAGAGGAGATGATTAAGGGCCTCATTTTATGCTTCTCTCACTGAAGGACCTTTACTCCTTGCCTCTCACTTCACCATTAGTAACATGTCAAGGGCTGTTGGGGGTCATAAATAACACCAACTGTTCATGACACAGAGAACAGACAGTACCGATTCATTTAGGATTTCGTAATGTGTGTACCAATGCTGCACGCACACAGTGGAACCTGCCTGGCACCCCTCCCCCATATGCAGCCCAGGCCCTGGAGAGCCTGAATGTGCAGACGTGAGGGCCTTCTTTTCAGTAAAACGGGCACTGGTCCAGTCGGGGTCAGAACCTGCCACCACCAGCAGCCACGCATCTTTCCTACCTGCCCTGTGCCTTCTCCTAACAACTCCCCAGATGCTGAGACTCGGAGACCGGAAGTCCTTCTGCCCCGTCTCTCTACAGCGTGGCCCCGTGGCCTCACAGCCTAGAGGTCACCGTGTGTGAGGCAAAGTGCTGCTGCTTCAAGAGCCATTAACGGTCTCTGCTCAGTGTCTATCTCTCCTCTCTGTTTATTCACTTCCCTGTCTCCACTGCGAGGAATCTGTATAAATAATGAACTTTTCAGGTCACTCAAGGGCAGCTCATTAACCCCCTTAGGAAAAGCCAGCAATGTCATTTCTTCCTAAGTGGTGGCTTAATGGCCATAAGCAGATAATGCTTTATCAAGAGGCCATCATACAATAATGAAATGGGGTTCCTGTGATATGTAATAAAGGATCCCAATTAGGGGCAAGGTGGCAGTGAAGGTGGCCAACATCCATTCTTAGGCAGTGGATGGCATAGGAGGAAACAAGGGGGCAATAGAAGCCCAGGTTTGAGAATATCTCTAGGAAGTTACATCTGAGCCCAATACACAGCAGCTTCTTTTAGCAAACCTTGGAAGGTTTGGGGTTTGATTTCTGACTTCATATTTATTCTTCTAAATATTTCTGTGGCCTATAACCCTCCTTCCTTTCCCCCTCATGTCCTGTTAGTAAATGTGGGCACATGTATGCATGTATAGCCTCTCTCTCTCTCTCTTTCACACACGCATGTGTTTGACTTTGTCTTTTATTTCTTTAATGTTTATTTAGTTTTGAGAGAGAAACAGAGGGAGAGAGAGGGAGAAAGAGAGAGAGAGAGAGAGGAAGCAGAGGAGGGGCACAGAGAGAGAGAGAGAGAGACAGAAAATCTCAAGCAGGCTCTGCACTGTCAGCGTAGAGCCTGATGTGGGGCTCGAACCCATGAACTGTGAGATCATGACCTGAGCTGAAATCAAGTGTCAGATGCTTAACTGATTGAACCACCCAAGCGCCCCTGTTTGACTTTAAATAGACAAAATCATGGTGATGTTGATAAGAACTGGTGTCTATAGAATTTTATCCCTTTGAAGGTACTTAACCGTTTGAGTTAGGCTCAGTAGGTGTTGTGATGGACCTTGTACACATGAGGAACCTGGGGATGATTTGCTAAGAGATAATAACAAAGCCAGGATTGAGACTCTTTCCTTTCTCCTCCTCAGGTGGTTCTCCTGCCTCACCCACTGGGCTCAGACCACAGAGCACATGGTGTCATGATTGCCTTACATGCTGCTCTTGCCAGCCTCACTGTGAGTGGTCAAGGGCAGGGACAGGTCTCCCAGTTCCTAGCAGAGTACCTAAGGCAGGAAGACTGTGTGTGGGAGAGAGGGGCAGATGAACACCCCCTGGGATGCTGGCGGAAGCAGAACCTTGAGGGAGGGAGTAGGTGGCCCCCAGAATTGGGACAGTCATTTCTATATCATGTTGTTTCCTGTGGTGACTTCAAATCCCTGCCTGTGAAACCTTTGTCATTCTGCCTCCCTTCTTCATCTCTGCACACTGCCCCTCAGCTCAGATAGTCCCCGTCTTCATAAAGGCCACAGTGGCCCCTTCCCCCCGCCCCCATTTGCCACCTGGGCACCTGGTGATTCCAGAGAGAACCCTGAGTGACTGTTACAAGCTTTGCCTTAGAGCTGAATCTAAACATGTCCTACCTGAATTCATCTCCCCTCTATAGGATAGAAGTCCCCCCAGCATGTTTGGGAGCCCTGCATGTGGCCACGAAACCAGTTGCATGTGGACTCTGAAACATGTCCAGAGCAAATGGTAAATTGCCAGCCTCTGTCATCAACAAGCATTAGAGCTCTTACCAGGTGCCAGACACTACGTGAAGTGCTGGGACACAGTGACCAACCAGACAACTCCCTGACCTGGAGGAACTCAGCCAAGTGTAGCAATGGGCAGATGTGTGATTACCAGGTAAAAAGATTGCAAACGTCTCTCAGGCACACCTCACCCAGGTGAATGATAGTGACACTTCTTGGAAATCTGATGGTTCCTGCTTTTAGAGAGCTGCTAACAACCACATGCGATATCATGGAGGGGTCGGCATCGAGCGAGGAAATATTTAGAACAGCGAAGGCAGTAATCGATTATGTGAGAGACAGAGATGGGCATTTCACCATCTTGGAACTCAACGCCTCCTTGATTGTCCTGTGCACAAATATATCCAAGAGTAGAAGCCTAGCTCCCCCCAGCACCGAATGGGTCTGAATAGATGGGTTCAGCCCGCCCGTGGGTCAGCTCAGGTCCCTCAGATGGAATGGCATGAGTCAGAAATTCTTGCTCATCGTGCCCATCAGGCAAGTGGATATTAGACCTGCTGTTCCAGCACCGACACCATAAAGGGCATTCGCTATGCATAATGCAGGTTTGCGCTTAGGTTTCCTCTGCCCTGGCCATGATTGTGGCTCACGTTTCACTTACACGGGGCTTTCTGAGTACGAGACTGGGCATGTAAAGAATGGGATAATTGATCTTTTCCCTCCTGGCTGGAATCTGTGGTTGCATTCCCTCTAAACCACACAGAATTCCAATTTGCTGCCTTGGGTTTTACAGGGTCCTCTGTGAGAAATAAAAGCCTACAGGTGTGATGGTTTACTGCAGTGGAGATAGAATTTCTTATGATTGAATGACTTAAACTTTCTCTGGAAAAACAAAAAACAAACAAACAAAAAACCACATGTATTCACACACACACACACACACACACACACACACACACACACACACCTGCCTGAAAGATTTGCCTCCATCCTCCCTTTGTTACTTAGGTAATACCCTCCTTTGTCTGATGCCTGATTTTCTTTCCCTCCCTTCATGGCTGTTCCTAGAGACCCATCCACAGTTCAGCTCTTTTTAAAAAACAAATTTAATGTTTGGGGTGCCTGGGTGGCTTAAGCCGTCCGACTTCAGCCCAGGTCATGATCTCACAGTTCGTGGGTTCGAGCCCCACACGGGGCTCTGTGCTGACAGCTCAGAGCCTGGAGCCTGCTTCGGATTCTGTGTCTCCCTCTCTCTCTGCTCCTTCCCCACTCATGCTCTGTTCTCTGTCTCTCTCAAAAAGAAACATTTTTTTTTTATTTAAAACAAATTTTTATGTTTATTTCTTTTTGAGACAGAGAGAGAGAGAGAGAGAGAGAGCAAGCAGGGGAGGGACAGGGAAAGAGGGGGACAGAGGATCTGAAGTGGGCTCTGCTGTGACAGCAGAGTGACCATTGCAGGGCCCAAACTTGCAAACCACGAAATCATAACCTGAGCTGAAGTCAGACGCCAAACCGACTGAGCCACCCAGGTGGGGCTCTTAAGTAGACTTGACTTTCTGCAACTTGGGGAGAAGGCAGAAGAGTTTTGCGTAGCCAAACCTTGAGAAAGACCTACAGGTTTTTCTCCCCTTCAGTAGAGGATCTTACGTTAGAGAGATCATCTGCAAATTGGGAGGCCAGGCATGGCTGTATCCGCACGTCTAGAGAAATGTCTGTGCTGCCATTCCAGGGCACTAATACCAGGTCAGTTATCAAAGCAATTAAGATCGTTGCAGACAGGAATAGGGAATGGGCACAGAACTGCAAGTGGCTTGGTTCTCCAACTCTTCCTTTGTAGTCTTCTCTTCTCCGTTCTTAATGCTGCCAGAAAGAATGGCTCGTGTGGTAATGTGAAGGCCGCCAGGACGCTAACCCATTAGTCACAACAATTGTATGTTCTCGTTGGATGAGTTTGTTATGATTAACAAGAAACAGTTTGGGAAGCTGAAATTTAGATTTGAAATAAAGTGAAAAATAATATGATGCTTCTTTGGAACATGTTTATTGAGGGTTTATGCGCACTGCACCAAAGGACATGTCTGCTAAATGCTTTTTGCCATCGGCTAATAACACACACTCTGGGGCCTTTTCCTTTTCCTTCTTGCCAATAGGGTATCATGCCCACTTGTGTTAAAGGCCTCCCCCAGAGCGGGCAGTTCAATTTATAACCGAACAAGGATTGACCATCTTGTACATATCAATGGAAACACAACCATAATGAATGTTCCTGACATCCCTGGAAGTGTGCTCATTTCTAAGATCTGAGAACACTAGCTTCCATTTTAAGTGGAGGTAATTTTCTCATGATCTGGGAGCCTCCGAGGAAGTCGGGCTATCCTGGGGCGAAGGAGAGGATTTGCATTCTCTGCAGGCTGGTGTAGGGGCTCTGTAGGGTCCAGAGTGAAACAGCTTCAGGAGCATTCTTGCTCTACTCTCCTCCCAGAAATGGGCTTGGGACTGGGATTAGCATCCAAATTGTCCTTCACTCCCTTCTGACTCTGGCTTTCTTTAGAGGAATACTTATTCATTAGTGGTAATCTGGCTACCTGCCTGGGGGACTTCTGTTTGCGCCATTTTTCCCGTTTTGCAGATTCAAAATCACAGCACTTGCCCTAGAATTACTGAGGAAAGCAAGACACTATCCCTTGAGCAATTTGCAAGAAAGAACTAAGTAAACACAGGGATCTTTGTAATTTGTTTGACTTCATTCTTCAGCTTCTTCTTTAGTCTCTGAGGATCCTGAGCCTCTAGGTCAGTGGTTTCCAAACCTCCCTGATCATCAGAATTACCCAGGGACCCTCTTAAAAATACAGATTCTTGGGCCACACTTGGCTGAGATTCTAACGCAGAAGGTCAGAGAGAGGAAAGGAATGAGGACAAAGACCAGAGGAGTCAGGAGGAGACATACGTAGTTGAAAATTGCTCACTTGGGCATCTTGCGCTGCAGTCCTACATGAATGTGATTTATTTTTTATTATTCATTTCAAAGAGTTAATGATATAATTATCCAAAAGCAATTAGATGCAGGGTGGAAACAAAGTGCGTAAGGGACTGAGAGACAGGCTTATTGAAGTGGAGCATGAAGGGGTAGAGTATGGCCAGTACGTGATCAACCTGAACTAGGGCTTTGGCATCCGTCCAGAGTTCAGGGTAGGGGGTGGGGGTGAGGGGATCCGCTTGGGCCTTCAGGGACCGCAACCCATGCCACGGTTTTCATGTCAACTCGCAAGGAACCAAGCACGTACAGGCCACTCCTGGCCCTTCAGGTCTGTGGTGGACACTGGGCCACCACCTCAGCGTCTGTGGTTCTATTCAGTTGGCATACGCTCTCAGCCTTTTCCAGTATGCCTGTTGCCAGCAGACGTTTCTTGAGCACCTACTATCTTCCATCACTGAGGGACTCCGTGATGAACAAATTTCGGGCCTCTGGCCTCTCGTGAAGCTTGCATCCTGGTGGAAGGAGAGATACAAAAACTACTACTCAAGTAAATAAAATCATTACAAATTCTCATAAGTAGTTTAAAGGAAGCAAGGTGCTGTGATGGAGAAGGGAGAGTTGGGGGGAAGAAGAGTAATCAGAGGAAATATGCTAGCTCCAAAAAAGACAGGGCCAGGTGGAGGCACAGCCTGGGTTCTAGATGCAGCTCTCACAGCCATGGGCTCTGTGAGCGCTCCAGCAAGGTATCAGACAATGTCTGCATTATTTCTGGTGACTGCCTGGACAAATTGCCGCCAAGCTGCTGGGTTCAAATTTAAAACACAGATTTATCACACGGCAATTCTGGAGGCCGGAAGCCTAAAATGGGCCTCACTGGACTGAAATCAATGTGTCGGCAGGGCTGCGTTCTTCCTGGAGGTCCTAGTGTAGCATCCGTTCCCTGGTCCTCCAGGCTTCTACAGGCTACCCGTGCCTCTCGGCTCATGGCTCCCGTCCATCTTCAAAGCCAGCAGGTGTAGCATCTGATTCTCCCATATTCACTGACATGGACCACCGAGATTATACCAAGTCCACCTGGATAATCTAGGATGATCTCCCCATCTCGAGATCCTTAGTGGATCACACCTGCAAAGTCCCTTTCACCACGTAAGGTAACATATTCAAGGTCCTTATCATTAGGGCATCTTTGGGGTTCCCCTGTTCCGTCTGCCACAATGCCATACCTTCCTTCCTCTTTATGACAGAATACGATTACTTTCTTGACCCACCTCCTAGGTTTATTGTCAAAATCGAATATTGTAATGGCCACAGGAAGTATTTCTGCAAGCTTTAAGAGTCAACAGAGTTATAAGGAGTTTTATGATTATTTTAATGTGGAGCAACTATGGGAGGGTTCAGAGAAAAGGCAGACACGCGGAATGAAATGATGAGAAAGGACACAGTTGAGGAGGGTGTGTTTACCTTTCAGGAAACAAATCCTGAAAGGCCCTTTTTTGTTCCTTTTGATCACGTAGAAATACTACGTTGACGATACACCTCAGAAGTACTCATTCCACCAAAGAGCAAGTAAGAGACAGCTTTGCCTGCTCACTTCTTGACACATTTTGTTCCTCCCCACCCTTCAAGATTTAAATTAGAATTAGACCTCCAAGTGGCTCCAGCACCATTATTGTAAACCCGTCTTCTTGTGTCTTCCTTCAGCCTTCTGTCCGCCCTTCTCCGTTTCACAAACATTTGTTGAGGATTTACTACATGCCGAGCACTGTCCTGAGCTCTAGGGACTTAGAGATGAAGAAGACCTGTTGCTCCCGGAGCTGCTAGTGTGGCACGTTCTCGTGAAGCCCTTCTCACTCATGGGCTTCAGTTAGAGTTGCTTGTGCACACGCTTACCTCCTCTGCTGGAACACGAACTCCCGAACACAGGCATCATACAAAACTCGATTTTCTGTCCCCTGTGGCCCAGCCCAGTGACTTGTCACTGTGGCTTTAACACATGTTGGTTGAATTAGATAGAGGACATTTTCTTAGCAATCGCGTTTATTTCTTACCAGAACGAGGGAGACTGTGGAAGTCTTTGATCTGTATGTATTTAAGAAGAGAAGTCTCTCTGGATGGTTTGGAGTTCCCTGTTCAAAGGCAGAGCCTTGGACCAAATTATTCCTTAGGTCCTTTCCACGCTTGTTATTATACCTCCTATTGCTCCTTGATTCCACAAGTTTGCTCATTGTCCATTAAATATGATCTTTAAGGGACGCCTGGGTGGCTCAGTCAGTTAAGCGTCCAACTTCGGCTCAGGTCATGGTCTCACGGTTTGTGGGTTCGAGCCCCTTTTGGAGCCGCACATTGGGCTCTGCACTCACACTGCAGAGCCTGCTTGGGATTCTCTCTCTCTCTCTCTCTCTCTCTCTCTCTCTCTCTCTCTCTCTCCCTCTCTCGCTGCTTCCCCTTGTGTGCGCGCTCATGCACGCACTCTCTTTCTCTCAAAAATAAATAGATAAAACTTTAAATATGATTTTTAAGTATTTCCTCCTTGGGTTATGGTAGGCTTTCAGCAGATTACAGAACGTCTTTGTTCGGAGACTGTCCTAGTCTCATCTAAGTGGAAAATGATGTATTGTCAAGGCAGTGATGGGGTAGATGTTTGGGATTGCTTACTTGCCCGTTTCATTCTCAGGGCAGTACTCCAGAAGCCCTCTCTTCTGCATGAGAGCTTGCTGACAACACTTCTGCTGCATGACAGGGCTGAGAACATCAACGAGTCCAAAGCCATGTCACTTTCTGAAGGCAAAACCAATTATGGAAGGGCAAGGCTAGTCCCGTGCCCATGCCTTATCAGCTTCCATATATTTTCCTGACCTTCCCACATTTGCTCATCTGATTCTCTTCCCTTGGAATGCCGTCCTCTCACATTTCCACTTGTCAAAATTCCATTCATCTTGAATTGTCTCTGTTTAGTCCTATGAAAAGATGTTGGGCTTTAACCTACTGGGCCAGTCCAATTCATTCAGATACCTAAAGTGATGACCATCAATTCAATTCACCATGTGTTATTACTACTGGTTAACTGCCTTTGTTCTTTAAAAAGAACATGCAAGGGCGCCTGGGTGGCTCAGTCAGTTAAGGGACCGACTCTTGGTCTCAGCTCAGGTCATGGTTCGTGGGTTTAGTCCCCATGTCGGGCTCTGTGCTGGCAGTGCAGGGCCTGCTTGGAATTCTCTGCATCTCCCTATCTCTCTGCCCCCCACCCTGCTTGCTGTCTCTCTCTCTGACTCCTTCTCTCTCTCTCTCTCTCTCTCTCAAAAATAAATCAATAAACTTTAAAAAGTAAATAAATGAAAACAAAATGCAGGGGCGCCTGGGTGGCTTAGCCGGTTAGGTAGTCAACTCTTGCTTTCCACTCAGGTCATAATCTCACGGCTCGAGAGATCAAGCCCCACATTGGACTCTGAGCTGACGGTGTGGAGCTTGCTTGGGATTCTCTCTCTCCCTCTCTGTCTGTCCCTCCCCTGCTTGCTTGCTCTTTCTCTCTCTCTCTCTCAAAAATAAATAAATAAAACTTTAAAAAAAAGAAAAAAAATGCAACTTAGCCCTTGTTTTGTTACTATTATTTTGATGGGCTCTGTATTTAATTTCCCTGTATCTTTCTTATGGCTACTTTGCCTTTCATACGTACTCAATATGTCCTTTATTTAGTGATCCCTTGATACACTGGAAATGGAAACCTTCATTCTCCTTGCCACATATATGAATCAGCACTGATTTCCACTTAGGAGTGCACGTCCAAGCTAGAAGAATCACTCGTTTGGTAAAAGCACTTTGGAAACCTGTTTTATTTTCCCACCTTCCTCCTCCCAATCCTGCAAAGATGCCAAGAGCTCGGTTCCATATGTCCCAGTGGCTGAATACCAAAAAGCTTAGCAGTTGAGCACAAAACCTGTCTCTAAACTACATACGCAATCCAGGACCTCCCACTTGCCATGATGTCAGACCAGGGTAGAATATGAACACAGAAAAGGTACATTGTGCCACAGGCTGACTGAGTCACACTGCCATACAGGGAGGCCAACTGAATCAGAATCCCCAGTGCCACAATACGGTCCTTCCACAGTGTTTTTGTCATCCCTGGCTTGTCATCGCAGAAGGTGAACATAGAGTTCCTCGAGTTCCCTTCATGAACCCATCCAGCGGGCCATATAACTCACTGAGGGTCTGACTTGGAAGAAAAAGCTGGTAGAATTTCAGGCAGAAGTGCACTATTCAGTCTTCATGCAGCAGTGTAAAGGGAGACAAAAAAGCACTGCCCTGTCTCCAGCTGAGAAAGTGTCTGTTATTTATAGAAGCCTGGTGCTTCTTTGCTGCCTGTGTTGCTGTATCAGAATCCCTGTGGGTACCTGGCTTCCTGGCCTCAAACTTGTCAGAGTGGGAAAGAAATGTATCAGCCTTCAGGAGAATCCTCAGCCCCAGGGTCTGGCTTGCATGATTTTCTGAGATAGCTCTGTGGGTTCATCAAAGCCAGATTCTAGAAGACCTTCTAAAAGTGCTGCTCAGATAGATGCCAAGAGCCAGGGTCTGAATGTCGGGTCCATCCTACCTCTCAGTGGCCCAACTTGCGACCCTGGGAATTGGCATGGTTGGAGGTGCCCTCCTCTGACTCCTTCTCTTACTTAGGCATCTGCTCCCGTATCAGGGTCTCAGAACAATCTTTCCTGACCATCCTATTTAACACAAGGCACTCTCTCCTCTTGCTTTGCTTTGCATTTCTTCAGAGCGTTTATTACTTCCTGACCTTTTTTGTTTACTCACCCATTGTTAGTCTCTCCCGCTAGACTCCAGTGAAGGAAGAGACTATGTTGTCTATTTGTTCACAGCCAAATCTTACACGTGTGGGACAGAGCCTGATACATAGGTACTCAATGTTTGTTGAATGATCGTACCGACCAGACCCTAAAGGAGGTAACCAATGAGGCGTATATTGGCCAATGTAATTGACTTAATTAATTTAACTTCTAAGCCAAGATTACTTGGAGGCTGGGTGAAGTTAAAAAAAAAAAAATTACCTCACACTACGAAACATTTACTATGCCCCTCTCTGCCTCCCACCCTCTTTGTATGAAACTCCCAGTTGTGGCTTAGGCCAACATGTGAGTATGAATGTCCTCTCCTGCCCCTGGGTTTCTTGATTCAGAACCTCAGCAGAAACATAACTCTGACAACTTGTGGGTTTTTGATGATGTTCCACATTCTCTGTCTCTGCTTTGCTGAAGATCCTGGTCACTGTCTTGTTAATCCCAGGCGCTTACCTCTTCCTGTCTCCCCATGCCTGTTTACTTCTCTCCCTGTTGGGATTGGAGTTTGTTGGCTCATTCCACATTCCAGGTATACTTAATCCTAGCCACAGTAGCTCAGCAGATGGGGTCTGAATCCCTCTGCTGACAAGGACACCTAGGTAGGGACCTCCAATCTGCCATTTAACTAGCTCTCAGGGGAGTCCAGTAAGTAGAGAGACAGTCAAACTTTTCAGTATTCACGTTTCCCTTCCATGGTGGGGGCCTCTCCGTTTGGTGAACTTTAGATGCTACCGCTTTATTTCCAAAAAAACATTTTGGGTTTTCCCATCCACACAGCCAACAATAGAGATCAGTAGGAGTCTAGGGAGGGTGTGAGTATATGAGATCACAAGCTACAGAAACCCAACACTGTGAAGGGACTTGCAAAACCAGAGATACTTGGCCTTGGTTTGTACAAATTCATTTGATACTGAGGGTTCTCAGTGGGGAAGGAGGAAGGTGTAAGAAGGAACAGGAGTTGAACAGGTTAGGATAAAATGGTGACACCTTTATATGGTGGCGGGTTTGTGTGTCTTTGTTTCATTTGTGGTTGGAGACAGTTGATGTTTTTGTCTCAATAATCAATATTCTTCTTTACGGTTGGTTATGTAATTACCTGCTGTATATTGTAAACTGTGCAATAAAACAGAAGTTATCTGACAGAAGTTAAAATCTGGTGTGTCTACGCTGATTGCTCACCAAGAATTATGGTAGTTGTCTCAATCTGGAGTATCTTTTGCCCTGTTGCAAAGTATGCGTAATCAAGAAATGGGCTGCATTTCCTGCAGAAGATATGTTGTTTTTTTTTTTATTATTATTTTTCAAAATCCTGTGACTGTGGTGATGGTATGTCAACTTTAGAGCAAGACTTCACCTGATCTTTTATTTTTAATTTTTCCAGGGGGTATCTCTAACTACACCCTCCTTGTGTGACTCCAAATATTTTCTCCCCAGGATGAAAGGAAGCAATGTATACTTAGGTATACAACTGCGTGCCTGTATTTTCAGTGATTTCAAGGCTCAACAGAAGGGTACTCCGTCCCCCTTTAGGGGCCCAAAGAGCCTGGAGAAAGGGGAATCTGTGTTCCCTCAGGGCCAAACACCTGGATTTAAGCCTCCACTTTTTCTTTTTTCTGCCATTTGTAACTGTTTCAAGTGCAAAGCCATCGAACACGTTCTCTCTATTCCAACAATGGGGCTGGGGAAACATTACAGGCAGAGTAAAAGCTGTTCAGTGTGCCTGGATGACTCAGTCTAAAATAGTATTATAGCTTGGCAACAAACCCACGTCAGGGAAGCTGGTGGGAGACTAAAATAAAAGTTAAATTGAGAGGGTAAATCATTTTATCAGGCTTAGGATTTTTACTTGATGTAATGAGAGCCTCAATATAAAATGAGTTAATTTGTCCGCCTAGGGGCATAGATACTTGAAGAAAAAAATTGAAAATGCAAACTCCAAGGAACTGGTGGTCCGAAATAAAACAATGCAGAACAGTGAAATCCTCCTCATGTAAATTTTGGCACAATATGTTTTCCTTGGGACAGCATGATTAAATGTAAGTATCCCTTGCTTGTCCCTGAATAGGAAAACAACCACAAGGTTTTATTTTATTTTTTTTCTCTTTTAAAGACTTTTCTATTGTGTTCGGTTTTCCTCTTCTTCTTCCTCCCTCTCATTTATCTTCCAGAAAAACTATGCTTGTTTTTGCACTGCAAAATGCAAACTGAATTCAGACTGTTCATAAAAGATGAAGCCAAACATATTTCTGCATTCCTGCCTATTGCTCTATGATTTTCCATGACTCAAACGTAGAGTGGGCCCCCAGTGCAGAGGGCAGATCCTTTGCTGACAGACCCACAGAGGGAAATCAGAGGGAAATGCTGAGCATTTCTTCTCAGCAGTTGACCCAGTGGCTTTTACGCTTTCGCTCTTGGCTTCCCCTTTTCTGGCTTTTTCAGAGGACACTTTCCATTAGGCCAGATACATGCCTTATCCCACGGAAAGCAATGAGTAAATCAAGCCTTGGAAATGTATTGCCAGTTATTCCTTGAAGCCAATACAATTATGGAAGGAAGGGTTGGCCAATGCGTAGGTATCAAACACTTGATCGTGGAGAGTGGAGATTGGGCAGGAGAGGAAGACCAGATGCCTCCCCTCCTGCCTGGGAAGGAGAATCACAGAGGGGAGAGAAGTGTGTAAGAACAGTCTTCTTTTGGTTCTGCAGATGGCTTCTATGCCCCGGGAACACTTCATAGACCGTAATAATGTCAGTACAAATGCTACTGGTGACCTTTGAGGTAGGTCAGATTGCATACCCAGTGGCTCAGCTTTGTGGTCCAAGTGCCCTCAGGAAAAAGGAGGAGACACTCCCAGGTGCTTGGGCAGAACCCACTGTGACTCCAGGAGCACAGTGCGGCGGGCCCAAGACCACCCTCCTCAGATGGACATTGCCCCGGGTCATGCTGCGTGCCACACCACACGGCCACTGAGCTCCAATCAGAAACCAGAGTTTCACGCTCTCTTTGGGGAATGTCCTGAGTCCCATTTCTTCCTCACCACCTTCCTCAAGGCCCCACCAAACCTGGTCACTGTAGAATTGTCTGCTTGGTGTTTTCGTAGAGAGACGGCCATGATGTGTCTGCAGTGCCCCATCTGATGGAAGCATCCAAGCTTTTGTTTCCATTTCAAACAATTGTCTCTTAAACCATTTAGTTAATCTTTTCCAACTGATAAGCTGATGTTTCTCCCTGGACTTCATGTGGCTTAGGGATCTACTTGTTAACAAGCAGCATTTGTAAGTACTCAAGGAGGAACACCGTGATAGGTGGTTGTTGCCATAGCAACTTTTTTAAGAAAAAAAAAAAAACTAACCTTGCGAATGGATATATAAGAAATTACAAGAAATTAAATTTTCTCCCTCAGAGAAGAATGAAACTAGAATTGCCAAGCCCTCTCTCAGCCTCATGAAAAGATTTGTATGAACGATTTCCATGCTTTGGATTGGGCTTAGCAAGCTGTGGGCTCTGAATTCCCAGAATAATGTTTCAGTGTGAAAATCAAACAGTTCTATTCTCTTCCAAAGCATTTCTTTAATTATGGAGGAGATGGCCAACATGTGGGACAATGTCACTGTCAAGCACGTAGAGGTTATATGTATGCAGCATCTTACTTAAAAACCTCACATTCGTATCTTTTAATGTATCCCACCAATAAAGATGTGCTATTTCCTTTTCAGAGCTGCGGTCTTTGCAACTTGATGTCAGCTTTTTCAGCTCTCGCAGCAGGGAAATTCAGGTGAATTCCAAACTGTGATTAGAGAGATCTGAGTGGAGTTAAAAGGAGTCAAACAATAGAAGAGAAGCACGCCCGCACAGACACATGCACACAGACCAACTGTGCGCAAAGATAAATTGCATCTGCGTATGACCGTGTTACCTCTTGTCATAAAGCAATGAATTTGCTAGGGATAGGTAAAGGTCAATGGGAGGGAGGAAAAAATTCTCTTTCTACTGCCAAAAGTAATAGAGAAAGGAAAAGGCACCTGTGACACAACGTTTCCTGGAGGAAGAAAGAGTGTTACTAAATGATATTGAACGTTTAAAAATATGATGAGAAGCAAAAGCAAAAATTAAATGGTGTGTGCTTGTGAGGTGAACACAGAGAATGGAGAACGGCCTCGATTGATGCGTAGATGGATCGAAGGTTGTTGGATTGTTCTCTCCCTGCTCCTCTTCCTATTTTCTGACTGTATTTTCTTTGATGGAGAAAATGATAGGCTTGATAATACATAATGATAGATGTCCCAAGATCAAACTTCATTAGATCCTTCTTATTCAGTAGCATGAAACTGTCTGGTCAAAAGCAGTCCCATATGTGACCTTAATTTAACAAGTGATTAGACCCAATCCTAGTGCTTTGAAGTATCTTTGGCTATCAAGATCAAGCCGGGTAACATTTTAAATAGGCTTTTACTATCCGTAGATTTCCTGAAAATCTGCACTACTGGGATTCTCCTTGAAGCTGCCCAAAGCCATCCATCTCTTTTTTATGTCTTTCTTGGGGTGGCTTTTCCGTTCCCCAAACAAGATTTTCCCATTTACCCGTATGCATTTGGACGTGAAACCCATGCAACACCGCTGCTTTCTCAATGTCACCTGTGCTTCTTGTGGCCTTCCTCCCCTTGGGTCTCGGCTGGCTTTGCGTGTACCGAAGTTCCTATCACACATTATTGATTCAACCACTTTAGAAGAAGCAGGCAAACTCCGTGCCTCCCATCTAGTTAGTAATATTTGAATAAGGAACGGCAGCCTCGCTGCATCCTTACCGGGATAGAGAAGAGAAGAAAACATGGAAGAAATGAGTGAGATAAAATCAAAGAATAAGGCAGAACCGCCCACTCAAATATTGTTTAACCGGGTACCTACATAATACAAAGTATTTTATTTGCTGCTGTAAAGGATACAAAAAGTGATAAGACAGCCTTCTACCCTAAGACTCCCTATGGCTGCTATCCTCCCTCTCACCTTGGCATTCAGGAAAAATAATCTACCCACCTAATTTCCCTTTCGCCACTTCCCCACTCCATCCTCAGCACACGCTATAATTTGGTGTCTTCCCCCAACCACCATCAAATGCCAGATGTGAGAGATCACTGCCTTTGTTCCAGGTAGCATTTGCTCATTTGATGGGGTTGCCCCCACACCCCCCCGAGAGACTTTATTCCTCTCCCCTTGAATTTTGATATCCCCAGGATTCCATTCCCATCCCTTCCCTTCTCACTCCTCACTGTTTGGACACTCGCAACCACATTCATTCCACCAACGCTTATGTGCCTTTCTCCCCGCCCCGTATAGACGGTCAGCGCTCCTTCCTGGTCTGCAGCTCTGACTCTCTGGCTGGCAATGAGACATCTCCACTTACGTGCCCCACGACATCTCAAATTCGACATATTCAAATTCAGACCCATCATTTGCTTCCCCACCATCCTGTCAGGAACCATGCTCCTCCCCCTACATTCTTTTTTCTCTGCAAATGATTCCATCACCCACTCAGTCATGAATCTAGAAGTCTGTGTTTGGCCCTCACTCCTTTCTCACATGGAATTAATCACAAAGTTCATTTGGTTTCTGGTTCCTAAGTTCTTTCCCATGATCTCCATTTCTATTGCCACCACCTTCGCTCACACCCAGTTCGCACTGTCTCTTACTGAGGCTGAGACATCCTCACTGGCCTTCTGGCTTATGCTGTCCTATCTCCAATCCACCCACAGCTATTCGGTTGTTAGAGTAAAAATAGAAGGAAAAAAATCCTAGAATACATTGCAGATCATGTCACTTCCTTGCTTAAAATGCTTTGATGTCTACCCATGGTCTTCAAAATTAGGACCACATTCCTCTGCATGGTGACTGAGCCAGAGAAGCCCTGTCCCACATCTTACTGAGCCCCACCTCTTACCCGCTCCTGCCGGGACTGCTTCACTGTCAGCCTTGCCCATGATGGACAGTTCCCTGAGGACCTAGTTGTCACTATAGAGCTTCCCCGGAATAATTCCCTAGCATGAAATGGAAGTTTCCTCCAGCAAATACATTGCATAAAGGGCTTGGATTTTCACAGTCAGGCAAATCTGGTTCAATGAGTAGCTGGACAACCTTTTGTGGCCTCATTTCTCTCACCTATAAGCGAGGCTGTTTGTATCCACTCTCAAGTTTGTTGTAAGAATTTAATATTGAAAATAATAATAAAAGCTGGTGTTACGGGCATTTTCTATGTGTTGGGACTATTTTAAGCATTCTACATGTATTCGTTTAATCGGTGCAGCTTATGATGTAAGTGCAGTTGTAATATCAATTTCACAGAAGAGAAAGTCAAAGCACAGAAGTTAGGTAGCTTGCCCATGGTTACACTGCTAATAAGTAGGGAAGCTGGGATTCAATGGGATAATGTATGTAAGATGCCTTCTATTGAGCACTCAATGAAGGCTGTTTGAACCTTTTCTTTCCTGCTATATGCTCAATTCTCATCTGGGGCTTGTGAGGGGACCCTGGAAACTAAATAAAAATACCTAGTATTTATTAATCCATTATTTGCTGCATTTTGAGTACCTACTTTATAGACATTGTCTTATTTGAGACTCACTACAACTAAGGAATTGGAACTGTCACCTCCATTATACAGAGAAGGAAAACTGAGGCTGGTAGGATTAGGTAAATCATCCAGAGCCTCCCGTCTCGGTGAGGACCGAACCAGGACCTACATCTGATGCCAGAGCTCACACTCACAATAATATATTGCCTCAAATAGCATTAGAAGACATGTAACATTGTTCACAATCTTGCCTGGGGGGACTGAAAACGTATCGTAACAGTTACAAGCCAGAAGCATTAAATACACAAAGAAAGGAAACCATGGAGGAGCACAAAACAATAGAGCAGCGATCACAGTGAGGCTCTGAGAAGGAGTGGGTTTTGAGTTGGGATTTGAGAATAGTGAAGAAAATCCACCAGTCGAAGAGAAAAACCCATTTTGAGATTGGAATGGCATGCATGAAGACATGACAAATGCAGAGATCTGGTCATGGATAAGGAAGTATTTTATCGTCCGGAAATCTAACGAGTGAATACAAGATATTGTGAGCCAGGTACAGGGAAGAAATGGATGTTTGGGGTGAGGGCGAAAGTCCCAGTGGTGTCACTCTCGATGGCGCCCCAGATTAAAAGCAATTTCCACAGTTGCAGTTGGTGAGCTTGCTTGGTTGGAATCTGTCCTATATTGTGTCAAAAAGGCAAATGGAATAAAGAGCGGTAATATTTTTGAGGATTATGAGCTGCCTGAGTTAGGGTTGCGCTTTTTACATTTTCAGCACACTTAACTCAGTAAACAGTCTTCTTTGCGGAATGGTGCAAAATGAGCTCTTTTACTTGTCTGATTATCCCGTGGCCATTCATAATGGCGTGGGCGGTCCTTTCTCATCACGTAGCAGTCAGTCAGCAGATACCCAAGGCCCAGGTTAGTAATTTTGCTCGTATTTTTTTTTTTTACAATGATGAACGTTGATTTATCATGAAAAAAATTCACAGAAAGGAACTGTAGCGTGTTCTCAGTTAAAGATTGCAAGAAGAACGTAAGCATGGACTGGGAAACAGTGGTTCTCATCATATGGAAGAAGGCCTTTCCTCCAGCCCACTGCTTTGACACAGAGAATTACCCTTGATTCACAATTTTGACTAGCTTCAAGTTTTATTTTCCAGTCTAGGTAGGTTTCCTTCCCCCTCTTCAAAGAATATGGCCACACATGAAGCTTTGGAACCTGTCAGGTGAAGAATTCATCTCAGTCATATAATTACTGGGCTGAGCAAGTTAGATCAAAGTGAGGGCATTGGATAGCTATAGGACATTGCTTCAAAGGGTAGTTAAACTGCAAACAATATAAAGGCTTTATTGTCCCCCAGTGAATGCCATTTAAATCATCAAGAATCATTTCCCATAAATGTATGGCAAATAGTGGGATTTGAGTTCCCGCTTGAAAAAGTCTGCATTCAGACATTCATGGAAAGCAAAGGAACGTTTTTCTATCTGCCATTATAAATTCTCATTTCCGGGCATGAAAGCCTTAAATTGCCGGGAGTGTAGGTTTGGGTTTGGGTTTTTTCAATTATAACCAAATATCTCTGTAAACCTCTTCATGTTTCATAGAGCTAGTTAAGCAATTTCCCCTTAGATGTGTCTTTGATGTGAAAATAAACACAGGCTGAAGTGAAAGCTGAGGTCCTCTCTAAAAGCGTATCTGTCTATGTGGTTCATGGTTGCTCAGGCTGACATTAGACCAGAGAAGACACACGTCAACACTCTAAATTGAACCTAGACACAGTTGCTATAAGAAAAATACTTCTTCAGAAGTTTCAAGAGAATGATGGCATCAATGCCAAGAACATCAAAGGAGCTGTTTGGTGCTTTCAGGTACTTTGCCAAACTCCCTCTAAATGCTGCTTAACATTCCTTTGTAATGGAGTTAAAAATGGGCCTGAAATTGCGGGGACCTCTTAAAAGGTCTGCTCATCCTGGCCCTGTCTCCAAGTGATTGCACCCCAGCCGGTTAGCACGTTGTGGCCCTGGGTTGTCCGAACATGACTCAGATGGAAGTCTTCCTTTCAGAATGTTTTCGTGCACTGAGGGGAGAATTGGTGGTGATGTCATCTCTGGACCACCCCCTCCCCCGCCCCCGTATGCGGTGTAGAGGTATGTGGAGGCAATGGAACCCTGTTAGCACACTGCTGTCACGGAACTGCGGCCTCACTCGTAACTCACATAATGCTCTGCTTTCACAAAGGGCCATGGAAGAGCTGGGTGAATGACCACACGTGGAAAGTGGAAAGAGAAACCAAAAGAAATGTGTGCCTTTCACCTCTCCTCAGCTTTTCAATTTTAATCAGTCAAGAAAAGTATGCATTCACCTTGTGAAAACTTTAGGGTGAATGTAATTACTGGCTTCCGTACATCTTTGTTGCAGTTGAGAATTGTTTGTTGCAAGTAACAGACGTGGTGGTTGTAAAGTACACGGAGGAAAGAAAGAAAAAGAAAGAAGGAAAGAAAGAAAAGAAAGAAAGAAAAAAGAAAAGGAAAAGGAAGAAAAGGAAAAGAAAAGAAAAGAAGAAAAGAAAAGAAAAGAAAAGAAAAGAAAAGAAAAGAAAAGAAAAGAAAAACTGGGAGATTTATTGGAAGGTACAGGTGTCTCAATCACAGGAAATATAAGTGAGTGTCCCAGAGTCCTAGAACCAGGAATTGGAAACCTTCAGGAATCTCCCTTCTGTCTCTGTCTCTGCCTCCCTCCCTCCTGCCTTCTGTCTGGCAATGCACTTTCTCCTGTTGGGCTTGCTCTCCGTGTCTCTCACTGTCCACAACTGAGAATGACTCCAGTAGGGGCAGCCCTGCATACCTTTCATTGCAAGGGCACAGAGACTGCTGAGAAGGTCTTCTTTCCCAATTACGAGAAAAGCATTTAATTTGTTCAGCTTGAGTCAAATGTCCACTTTGATGCAGTCTGCTGAGGCTGGGGGAAACGGGATGTCCCATGATCAGAAGCCCTCAACCCGGAGATGTGGGGTCAGATTCTCAGAGGAGAGTTGTGACCAAGGACAGACATGCTGGATCACACATTCACTTTAGTCTTAACTACATAGATCGTCTATGTTCTGTGTCAAAAAAAAAAAAAAAAAAAAAAAGAGAGAGAGAGAGAAAACAGACATATGAATAAAATGGGGGGAAAAAACCATCACTGCACCATCAGAACATCTTGAAGTGTTTCCTTCTAGATGTTTTTTGTTATTGTTAAAACAATATTGTTGATCTCCTATTTGTTTGGGCTACACTAAGGTGAGTTATAGTGGTCAAGACAGGGCTCCAGCCTCCCTCTCTAGGGCTTATTTTATAACATGGGAGACGGACTTAAAAATTGGAAGCAAATTAATGAAAATATTTAGAAATTATAAGGACCATAAAGAAACAATCAAAAGGTTGGCATGGGAAACGACAGTGAAAACGTAGTTCAGCCAGGTGTCCGGGGAAAATGGCAGCCAGGGTCACATTCAAGTAAGAAGTAAAGGAAAAGGAGGAGCCAGCTCTGATAAGAGGGGAATGGGTCAGAGGAGGCAGAGTATTCCAGTGAAAGGGAACAGTGAATGCAAAGGCTTGAAGCTGAAATCACCTTTGCTGTTTTATTTTTTTTTTATTTATTTTTTTTTTTTATTATTTTTTTTCAACATTTATTTTTGGGACAGAGAGAGACAGAGCATGAACGGGGGAGGGGCAGAGAGAGAGGGAGACACAGAATCGGAAACAGGCTCCAGGCTCTGAGCCATCAGCCCAGAGCCCGACGTGGGGCTCGAACTCACGGACCGCGAGATCGTGGCCTGGCTGAAGTCGGACGCTTAACCGACTGCGCCACCCAGGCGCCCCGTCCTTTGCTGTTTTAGAAATGTAAAAAAAATAATTAAACAATAAGTGATATAGTAGCGGAAGCTTGGGCGTGAGAAGGAGATCCCTTTTGTTGCTACAAGGACAACAGATTGGGGTGGGGAGAGGCAAAACGCAGGGTCAAATTCTCAGAATGTGGTCAAAGGATACTTGGTAGCCTGCTGTGTTGGAAGCAGTGGGGGCTGGAAGAATGAAGACTGTGATCTGAGAGAAAGAAGCTGGAAGGACAGGGACCTTTAATACCTGTTCGAGTCAGAGAAGCCACTGAAGATGAAGGAGACATGCCTCCAGGGAATTAGGGGTGGCTGTGTTTTGTGTTATTTTACAAAAAGGTGAGAGCTCTCTAGTAGTCATGGTCAAGCCCCCAGATAATTAGTAGACAACCCTGGAATGGTATTAGGGCACTCTCTCTGCCGTCTGGGTTTTCCTGATATTCAAATTGACCAAGGTTTTGGAATGCGTCCAATTCCTGCCAGCATAAGAAAAGAATAGCAGCCTCTTAAAACACTCAGGCTGTCCCTACCTCTCTAGGAGCTGTCAGCTCTACAGTTGGACAAAGAGTCGCTAAGAATCAGCCCTAGGGTTTATAAAGGGGGTGTGGTTCACAGCAATGGCAGAGGATCTTAGATGTCCCATAAACTGACTCATCTGATGTTCCCAGACCACTGAGCGCCCCGTAAGTCAGATCACCAGCTGGTTCAGGGGGGCTCCCCTAGGCTAGTGCTGGATGGGGCTAGTGGGAGGAGATGAGATGTAGAAGTATTCTGTCTTCCACTGATTTGGCGTGATATTGAAGTGAAAAAAACTCACAGACCCGAATCAATTACCAAAAACAAATCAGAGAGTGCTAAAATCATTAAAGCGGGAAGAAAGAACGTAAGGTAGAAGGGCAAAGCCTCGCCAAGGAGGTGGACCTTGAGCTAAGCCCCTTAGAACGAAAGCTTCCAGACAGGGCCCTCCGGCTAAAGGAGAGAGAGAGAGAAGCCACTTGATTAATGATGCTCAATTCATTGTACATTCTGCTGAGGAAGACATTTAGAGATTTCACGAGAATTGCCAACATTTTATACATAGCCTTTACTTTGGAGTCACTTCGATATGTTTTGGGCAAAAAATGAGTCATGAGTAAAGTATTTCATGCACAAAGCAGTTGGGTTTTTCAAGCTTTGGTAGAATATTCTGTTCATTTTTCTGCTAAACACGGAGAGTCAGTCTCTGAAAGATGGCCCCTGCAGGTCCCCGCCTTACAACAATTGCAGCAACTCGTCAGGATGACTAAGGATGTAGTCAGCAGGATAATCACGCTGGTTATCACTGAGTAGATCTGGAACGACATTAAAATAGTAGCCAATGTGGGAAAATAATTCTACTTTGAACTTTTTGATTTAAACGTCCCCCTGTTGTTAAACAACAGCTTTTGTTGACACTGTCACCAGCAAAATATCAGAATATCACAAAGCATCATATTTATTCACATATCAGGGGGCACTTCATTGGAAGAGAAAGGAGAGCGATTCCTTTCCTATCTTGTCCAAGCAACGTCTCCTTCCCTCTGCGACCGTCATCCCATACACAACCGCAGAAAAACCATCGCATTGCATTGTTACTTTTTGCTTTGTTTCCAGACAGACTGGTCAATCTCTTTTTGTTTCTTGGGTTTTTTTTTTTTGGTTTTTTGGGGGTTTTTTTTTTTTTTTTTTTTTTTGTCCTAACATTTATTGAGCATTATGTTCTAAGACCAATTTTCCAGGCTGTTTATGTGCTTTAACCACTTGGTCCTCACGGCAGCCCTATGACATGGACAGTCTCACAGAATTATATACTTGGTGCCAAATAAATACCTTTGAATGAATGAGTAGACAAATTCCCTTTACAGATGAGGAAAAGCCCCTGTTGTTGTCTTCAGTTTGCCTTTGTCTGGCACATGCCTGGCACATAACAGTCAGGATAACAACAGGAAACATCACCCAGGCTTGGGTTCATGTTCCACCTCGCCTCCCAGTAACAGAGCACTGCTCTGGGCTGGGAGCATAGAAGGTACTCTACGTATATGGTCGCGTCCCATCACACAGGTAGGTAAGTGACTGGTCCAAGCTTCTACGATAAATTGCAGGAGAGCAGTGCGTACGTCCCAGGTTGAATTCCATGCTCTTTCGAAATCCCACGTCCTCCCATTGGCCTCCAGAAAATAGGATGTCTTCCTGTCTTTCCTTTTTTCTCAGTGAATACTTTGTAGGTTAACGATAAACTGGCAACATTCTCCAAGTGGAATTGGTGGAATTGTCCAAACTGAGAAAACGCTGTGATGAAATACACTTCCTCCGCACTGTAACGAGGAGTGTTTCTATAGCCAATTCCAGCTCTTCTACTGACTCTTCCACAGCCAGCCATGAAGCATAGGAGGGGGCAGGGAGGCATTGAAGAAATTTTGAATATGGGACATTTGGTGTTTAGTATCTTTAGAAGGACAGTGTTCACTTATTTTCTCTGGAAGATCCTAAATTGGCAGCGTTCTTGCTTCCATATAACATTTTGTCTTGGATTTCATGAAGAGTAGGTCTTGTCTTCACTTGGATTGTCACATTTCGCAGAGTTCAAGCATTATGGAACAAAGTTCTGGAACAAATTTCCCAAACAGATCTCACAGGCCTTCCCTGACACCTTTTACAAAAAAAAAAAAAAAAAAAAAAAAAAAAGACGTTCCTACTTTTTCTTGAAAGAGTAGAAGCATAAGTTACTGAAAAACATACAAGATATGTGCCCTCACTTTCTTCCAGCCCTAGTGCTTTCACTCATATAGGGCGTGGAGTAGAGCTGGGGCTAAGAATTACTCCCCAGCTTTGGAGTCCCTTCAACAGGCCCCACAAGAGCAAGAGTCTGTCACAAAGCCTCATGCGCCTCTGCCCTTTTTGTTTATACATGGGTGACAATGTGGTTACAGTTCTTGGGGCTTCACATTCTTCTGACTTCAGGGTTCAGAAGAACATGATCACTCAAGCAAAACTCCAGCGGAACCATTAAATTGCTTGGGAATTGGAAATAAAAATGTTCCCACAGCCACAGCCTTCTTCTTACCGCTGTTTTACTGCTCAATAGTTAGAAGGATCCAGTTTTCCAAGTTCTGAGATCAACCCACCAACTACTGGGTGAACGCCTGTGATTGTGGTAGGTACTGAGAGGAACGTAGTCAAGCATAAGGTACAATGCCCACCCTCGAAGAGCTTAAAATCTAGTCGGGCAAACCTAAGTACTATGCAGACAGAAGACAATACCTCACAATACAAGGTAGCTCAGAAATCTACAAGGGCCAAATAAGAAGTGGGAGCTTTTGCAAAAGCCTCAAAACCCCATCTAGTTAGTTTGCGGCAAGAGAGTCAAGGAGGAATCGACTCACCTCCTAGTACTGTGCTGAGCTGGAATTTACTGTTCCAGGATCCCAAACTTTCTTACATTAGGAATCAACTCAAGAGTCATAAAGCATTTGAAGGATTGGTCTATCCCCACCCCATCACTAATCAGCCGTGAGTAAAATGGCCTGAGGAAAGTTTACAGAAGATGGGACCAAGATATTCATTCGCTTGAGTATCTCAGAAGCGGTAAATTCAGTTCTTATGCTCATGCCCTGCTAAGAAAGAAAGAAATCTACTTGGGGGAAAAAATGTGACCTATGGACTGAATTGTTACCTTTGTGTGGCATGTTCCCTGTTTCTAGGGCAGCCCAGAAGACAAAGAACACATTTATTTTGTGGAAGAGGATAGGGAGCAGGGCAAGAAACAGAAACCAGGGGATTGCACAATAATGGCATTTTTAAATCCCTCCAGGAAGTTTACATTTCGAGTCCTGTGGAAGAGCAGAGTACAGCTGTTCAAAAGGAGAGTATACTGAGGGACCCCGGCCCCAGCTCCGCCATGTGCCGGATTTCCGTCAGCCACAGGCACCATGTCCGCACCTCCTTCTCCAGCTCTTGGGGCAGGCCGGTCACTCTGTGAGGACCTGGCCCTGAGCAGGCCTAAGCCTTCCCCCAGCAGAGACCACAGGCCTCAGATAGCATCGAGGTGTTCACAGGGAAGAATCAGAACAAGGAGGAGTGAAAGGAAACAGCAGAGTGCAGTGATTTAGTATGCAAACCAGTCCAGACTTGCTGTGTTGAAATCACTCCCCAAAGAAGCCCTTTTCCTTGAATGGCCAGTGAAAGGGTGATATTATAATCTCACAAACTCAACGTAACAAGTTTGGGGTGCAGATACATTGTACAAAACGAAAACTGCCCCTTAGTCTGTCTTGGTGATGGAAAAAGTGTAAATAGTAACATGTAGCGCTCATTTGAAGCCTTTCCATCCCGCCACTAGTTTAATCATCTGTGTATTTCCTTCAGGCCAAGGGCGATTTGATAGGATATGGTGCAGAATTCTCTCTGGATGCCTCCTAAATCTTTCAGAATGACCAAGAGACCCTTTGTCTCCTCCCTTTCTTCTACTGGAGCCTTGAGGGTGATGTCCTGAGCTTTTTCCTGTCAACCTCCAACCAGTGATGTCACCACTTTTTCCCTGCTGTCCGTCCCCGCGAGTCCCAAATGCCCTTACCCTTGCCCTGTGTGTGCAATACATCTTCATTCTGTTACCCTTTGGTCTTGGTTCTCTGTGCCCGCTGTGTCCACAACAGTGTCAGCATGTGGCAAGGGGACGGCTGAGAGGAGAGCAAGTGGGGGTGGTTAGTGATGAAGAACGAGGACTTTGGAAGCAGACATCCCTGGCTTGGCACCCTGCCTCCATGTCATTCACTGTGTACTCTGAATGTCAGGAGCCCCAGTCTCTTCACTTATAAAATGAGGATCAGGATACACGTTCAGAGAGCTGTGGGAAGATTAAACTAGACTCTATGCCACTCGTATTTTAAGAGAACCCATCTTAAAATACCCATCCATACACAGCGAGTATTAGGTAAGAGCCTCTGGTGGGTCTCAGGTGTTCTTGTTATTGAGGGCCCCTTCTTCTCCCTCACCCAATTAAAAAAAACTTTTTTAAGTTTATTTGTTTATTTTTGAGGGACAGAGAGAGAGAGACAGAGACAGAGAGAGAGTTTGCACAAGCAGGGGAGGGCAGAGAAAGAGGAAACAGAGGATCCCAAGCAGGCTCCATGCTGCCAGCACAGAGCCTGATGAGGGGCCCGAACTCACGAACCGTGAGATCATGACCTGAGCCAAAATCAAGAGTCAGATACTCAACTGACTGAGCCACCCAGGCAAACCCTCCCTTGCACAATTTAAAAATAGTATTTTATGACTCTGTTGACGTAAAGATAAATATATTATTGCTATGTGTTAAAACATTTCTTCAACCTAAAATTTCAGTTTTTCTTCTGTTTTTAAAAGAAATGCAAGCAATTTTGTGGGCCCCTAAGACTACCATGGGCCTTGGGCACTGTCCTGACAGTGTCTAATGGGTAAGTCAGCCCCGAGTAAGAGATCTATTTGTGGAGACTCTTCCCTCTACCATTTCGCTGTTATTAACTGCTTTCTGGAAGTTGCTGGTCCTTTCCCCGACCCCGGCTAGCCCAATCACTCAAAAGTTCCCAGTGTGGAGCTCCTAACTCCCCTAGGCCTGTCCCTCCTTCTCAGTTTAAACCCACCTCTTCATTCCTCCGTTTGAGTCTCATTTCTTGCGACTATTCTTGGCCTGGTAAAACAGCAATGATTTTTCTGATAAACTATTTCTCACTGAGGTATTAATGACTAACTGGGTTCTTTCTCTACTCCTTCTAGAATATCTGTATTTTGTCACAGAACTTTTAGAGACTCTATACCATAATTCAAAGCCATATATCTGTTGGAGAAATTTTAATGCAGCAAAGGAAATACGTCAAAGTAAAGGTTGAACTTTGAGAATCATTGACTGTATTGTGCCAGTAGTTTGGTATCTACTGGGGCTGTGCATTTGGTGGGTCTTGGTGACATAATTTGATTTAAAAGTTCTATGAAGCAGGACACAGACTGTCCCCCAAAATCTCTCGGTGAAGTATGGAGTCCTGAAGGAATGTCTTTGATCTATTGGCACAATGCAGTCACTTAAGGAGGACTTCTGTTCCCCATTTTGTCATCCACCCAGCTGTGCTGGTCCTGACACCACACGTATGCCTAAAAAACCATTCTTACTCCCTCAGTGCCTGTTATTTTCTAGGTCTGGGCAGGAAAGTGTTCTAAGAGATAACACTGTTTATAAAGGATACCACTGATGCCATTGACTACACAGGACAGGCTCTGCTGTGGAGACACTTGGTTTGATTCCCGGCTTTGCTCTGTGTTATTTGCGTAACCTTGAAGTCTCAGTCTCCGCACTTTTATTTTCTCATCTGTAAAACTGGGGACGGGGAGGGCGCTGCGTAGGAAAGATATCAACTTCATGGAGGTGTGGTGACGATTCTTAGTTGTCGTGAGGATTATCCATACAAAGAACTTCCCATCATGCCAAGCACACATGCCCTCAATAAAGGACTATGCTATTATTATTATTATTATTACTATTATTATTATTATCACCGCCACCACCGCTACCACAGCCAGCGCTAATTCTGTTACTGCGTCTCCAATCCGGATGGCTTAGAGAAAGTGCCCTGCTGCTTCCCACTTCTTAGGGAGGGGCCCGAGCAGTGGGAGAATCTGGCAGAACAGGTTCTTTCAAAGCAGTGGAAAATAGATCAAAGGCAATAACCCAAACCTGGAAAAAGAGTGTACTCCTTTGTTTGTTCTTTCCTCGTTATGAAAAAACTTTCAAAATGTAACTTAGGCTGAAATAAACATTGTGGCCCCTCCTGAAGTAACATGGCTGAGCCTCTCCGGTCTGTGTTCTTCCTGACCACCCCCTCCCCCCCACAAGCACTGTTGGGGGCCCCTCTTGAGTGTCTGCTGAATGTGGTGAGGGCTGACAGTCACCTTCCAGATTGCCTACGTTAGTGAGTTGAGAGCTTAGCGGTCAGCAAAACATGCAGGAGACAGTAGAGGTGGCGGAGTGGGGACCTTCACACCCAGGTGCAAAGTACGCCTATGTCTTGCTGCAAATTGCCCATCGCCCAAAGTGAAATCTCGCGGGACTTGGTTACGGGACTTGGTTAGGCCCCTTGGCTGAAGATACCAGAAGCCCAACTTGTATTCGCTCGAGCAAAAAGGGGCATTTATTCTAAAGATTCCACGGTGTACCGAGGAAAACAAGGCAAGAGACAGACAGACCTGGGATTGAAATCCAGCCCTCAAATGTTGCCAAAACTTGTGTCTCCCCTCCCTGTGTTAAGTCTTCTCTCTTTCTACAGACTCACTTCCTCTGTGGCTTTGGTTGACATGTTGCAACAACTCACAAGTTTTATAATGACCATGCAGCCATCCAAAGAAAGCCTGGTCTCACTTTCTCCAATTCCAGTATTCCCATGGAAGGAACTTATTGGCCCAGTTTAGGCCAGGTTCCTTTCTCTGATTACCAATTAGCAACGGGAAAAGGTAAAAACTGGCTATAGCAGCATGGAGCATCCACGCTAACTATATAGCGCTTGTGAGTGAGCAAAACCACAGATAAGGGATTATTGAAATAGGAATTGATGAACTAAATGACAAGAAACATACTGTTCACATTTGGCCCTATAACTGCATCCTGGCCATTCCCATATTCCTCATCATTTTACCAGAGATACAGGATGTCTCTGTGTTCACTGCCCTTGGCCTTTTCGTGCTGGGCAGACCCTAGCCCTAAACAAGCTGATTGCAGCATAATATGTCGAAATGCCACAGGCTTTAGAATTACACAGACTCTGAGTTAAAAGTCTACCACTTACTAGCTGTGTGACACTGGGCAAGTTACTTAGCCTCTCTGAGCCTTGGTTTTCTTATCTATAAAATAATAGCTACAAATTAATACAGATCTAATGTTTTTTTGTAAAGACTAAGAAAAATAACCATACTTAAAGCAGTTGGCATATAATAGATGCTCAGTTAGGTTAATTTCATCCTCTAATTAAGTTACCTAGAAATCTTCAGGAGGGTGAGGGAGTGGTAGTGAGATGGAAGGGAAAGAAAAGTGATAGAATTTTGTATCCGGGAAGTATCCTGCCTCAGGTTTTTTTATAATTATTCTGAACAAACATTAAATAATTTAAGTGGGTCCATGGCACTCAGAAAGCCACACTTGGATAGATACACTTTAGAGGCAAACCAACAAGGATCTCAAGATCCATGGTGAATGTTTCGTTTCTTATTGATTTATTGATATGATCGTATGGTCCTTAATTCCTTTCCCTATGATATCTGAAGTCCATGTAATACAATCTAATCACTGAGTCAGTGCACGAAGTACTTCAGCATTTTGTTGTTAACGTTGCTGTTTAGAGAGGCTCTCCTCTTTGAGAACGTAGTAAGTCATTTTTTTGTAAACTGTAATTTATTGAGTTCTTACGACAACGACACTGTGCCAAACTTGTACATGCATTGTCTCATTTCTTCCTATGAATTAAGGGCTATCGTCCCCATTTTCCAGATAAAGAAATTGAGGCTCAGATAAGTAAAGTGGCAAGGTCGCTTAGTACTCAGCGATAGAATAGGAATTTGAGCTCCAGGGCCTGAGCTCTGAACCAGTGGGTAGTACCAGTTTTCTGCACCTTGGTTTTGGCTTTAAGTTTTCGAGACTGGGAGCACAAGAAGTGAATCCCCAGGAAAATCTGTGCTTGGAGCGTCTCGTTTGATAAAGGATAATCTCATGGCTTCCTTGCACCCACACGGCGTTGCTCCATGGGCTTAAATGCAAAGCCGCAGAATTATAGGAAGAAAAATAGTAGAACAGCAGGCACGCTACCTGCTTGAATACAACAACTATGCTGATTACGTACTTGGAGGATAATAGTGATGAAGGGTTTCACCGATGAATCTGTGAAAAGAAGAACCTGGAAACTGTGTCTTAGCTTTCGACTCTTTGGTGTTTCCCATCTTGGTCAAAATTGTGCTCGCTCCCAGTTCTCTGCAGCGGAGTGGGGTTGTGTGTGCATGCGCGTGGAGTATTTGGGCCTGCTCCAGAGAACTCCATTTGGTGACGGGTTGTGGGTATTATCAATAACTCCTGACAATGTGTGAAGTATTTTTCATCCACTGACCTGTGTACCAATCGCGGGAGCCGATGGGATCTTGAACCACTAACTGACCTGCTCCTCCAGAAACAGTTTAATCTGTTTGGTCTGCACCAGTGTGAGTTTCATTATATTCCAGACTGTGCTCCATTTGTATCTTTTTCTTTTCGATTTTGTCCTGTGTATAAATGGGGGGGGGGGGGAACCCACTTAAATATTATGTCTCTTTTGACTAAAAAGCATTTCTGGATTAATAGCTCACATTTTTCTTTTTTATTCCCCCTCTGTTTTTCAGCTCCAGGGTTCCTTGAAAAGAAAACAAGTAGTTAACCTGTCTCCTGCCAACAGCAAGAGGCCCAATGGCTTTGTCGACAACTCATTCCTTGATATCAAAAGAATCCGTGTCGGGGAGAACCTCTCTGCAGGACAAGGGGGCCTCCAAGTAAATAATGGACAAAATCAGATGATGTCAGGGACCTTGCCCATGAGCCAGGCACCCCTACGGAAGACTAATACTCTGCCACCACATACACATTCTCCTGGGAACGGCATCTTCAACATGGGCTTGAAGGAAGTGAAGAAGGAACCAGGAGAGACTGTATCATGTAGTAAGCACATGGATGGCCAGATGACCCAGGAGAATATTTTTTCCAATAGGTACGGAGATGACCCTGTAGAGCAGTTGATGGATCCAGAGCTGCAGGAACTGTTCAATGAACTGACCAACATATCTGTGCCTCCCATGAGCGATCTTGAGCTGGAGAACATGATCAATGCCACCATCAAGCAGGATGACCCATTTAACATTGACTTGGGTCAGCAAAGCCAGAGGAGCACTCCCAGACCCTCCTTGCCCATGGAGAAGACAGTGATCAAAAGTGAATACTCCCCCGGCCTGACCCAGGGTCCTTCGGGCTCTCCTCAGATGAGGCCCCCATCAGCCGGCCCTGCATTCTCCATGGCCACCTCCGCCCTCTCCACTTCATCCCCAGTCCCTTCTGTCCCGCAGAGCCAGGCTCAGCCTCAGACAGCCTCAGGAGCAAGCCGGGCCCTGCCGAGCTGGCAGGAGGTGTCCCATGCCCAGCAGCTCAAACAGATCGCTGCCAACCGTCAGCAGCATGCCCGGATGCAGCAGCACCAGCCTCCCAGCTGGTCAGCCTTGCCCTCTTCCGCCGGGCCATCGCCGGGCCCATTCGGGCAGGAGAAGATCCCCAGCCCTTCTTTCGGTCAGCAGCCATTCAGCCCGCAGAGCTCCCCCATGCCTGGGGTGGCCGGCGGCAGCAGCCAGTCGAAGGTGCTGGCTAACTACATGTACAAGGCCAGCCCGTCGGCCCAGGGCGGGCACCTGGATGTGCTCATGCAGCAAAAGCCTCAGGATCTCAGTCGAAGTTTTATTAACAACCCGCACACGGCCGTGGAGCCCCGTCATGGCAACACTAAGCCTTTGTTCCATTTTAACTCAGATCAAGCAAACCAGCAGATGCCTTCTGTTTTGCCTTCCCAGAGTAAGCCTTCTCTCCTACACTACACCCAGCAGCAGCCGCAGCAGCCGCCACAGCAGCAGCAGCCACAGCAACAGCAGCCACAGCAACAGCCGCCACAGAGCTCGATTTCAGCTCAGCCGCAGCCGCAGCCACAGCCGCAGCCGCAGCCGCAGCCGCAGCCGCAGCCGCCGCCATCCCAGCCTGCCCAGCCTCTGTCCAGCCAGCCTTTGCTAAGGTCACCCTTGCCTCTTCAGCAAAAGATCCTGCTTCAGAAAATGCAGAACCAGCCCATCACAGGACTGGGGTATCAAGTCTCCCAACAGCACAGACAGGTAAGGCCGTAAGTTTGCTACTCCAAATGCGGAGGACCCAGAGACCATTCAGCTGGGTCATCACGCTTTGGTTGCCGCTACATTTGTGTGGGGACGAGTCAAGACCACAAAGACGGGAGTGGTCTTGTTGGATTCCCAGGAAGGCCTCGTGAAGCCTGGCTCGCTTGGGGCATCTGGAGGCAAGAGTTAGTATTTCCTTGTAGAACAGTCACTGCCATTGGGATCTGCAGTGACCAAAGTCTCTTGCTGATTAAGAATGTTGCATTATAATTCATGCCTTTAGTGACGTGTCCAGTTGCCAGTAAGTTTCTGATACGCCCAAGTGTTTATTCATCCCGTCGGTGAATCGGTCACTAAGCCGACGTGAACATCGTCCTGAGTACCTGCCATGTGCAGGCTGTTGTGGTTATACGGGTATTAAAATATTGAATATTGAAATAAGCCCAGACAAGGCGTTAAGAATATGTAATGGCCAGTATATTCCACACCAACTGATGAAACGTATAAATGCCCAACCCATCATAATAGCTGTGACTCCATGCTGGTGCATTAAATAAGGTATGGGCCCTGTCTGCAAGCACATTCTGTGGAGGGAAACAGGCCTTAAAACTACCATTTTAATACTATGGAAAGGGTAATAACATGATAGCCCAGTGGTTGGGTGTCTTACCCTGCAAGGGGAAGTGTTTTGGAGAAGGTAATGCCTGCGTTACATGTAAAGGATGAAATCGTCATCACTACACAAACGAAAAAAATATCTGTGGTTACCTTATATCCTGTGATTAACATAAAGCAGGAGTTTTATTCTGCCCCAGACATGAATAGGAGGAGGAGATAGCTCTGTGCCTCCAGAGCACATATTGGTAACTAAGCTCAGATCCCCAGGGAACTTGAGAGAGGAAACTCTTCCTGGAAGGAAGGAAGTCTGAATGTTGCTTTGTGCGTGAAATTTGACAGATCTGCACTGGTTTCCCAGCACAAAGACAACACGCTCCATGTCAAATCAGTATGTCAGGATAGTATGACAGCACTGAGCCTAATTCCAGTCATATTCCTAGAGTAGTTTTCATGGCTACTGCCCAGAAAAGAATACCACAAGGCACCACAGACTGTAGCCAAGCTCACCTTTGCCCTAGATATGTGCCAGGAGAACCCTGGGCTCAACTGGGATCCAAGAGCTCTGCACCAAGTAAAGCTTGGCCCTCTTAGCCACTTAAGAGGTGTATGTGGGGTGCAGCGGGCAGGGGGGGAGGGTGTTAATTGCAGTTGACGAGGAACGGACCTGAGGAGACTCATGAGTATATTTTCAGAGTTTCTTCTTAACGCAGGTAATTTGGGGATCATTTATAAACAAATGGTATTGTGGAACTACTTCCTAACAGCGTGGATAGGCTTTGTAGTTTAGACGAATCTGGGTTCAGATTCTTAGTCTGACATTCCCTAACTGTGTGACCTCAAGCAAGTCACTGGACCTCACTAAGCCTGAATTGTCTCGCCTGTAAACGAGGCTGATTAACAATATATCCTAGGATTTTTTAGAATAAAATGAGATAATTTTGGCAATCGTGATAATCATGGAAAGGACCACATATGAGATCAATATTTTTTAACAAGTATTATTACTCTTATGTAGGAGATGTACTGGAGTAAGTCTCAAATTCTAACATAAACAGTTTTAGAGGAATAAAAGAAACCTATCCTTGATTCTTCACTTGATCTTAGCCAAAAGGCCGAGAAGCGATATCCTTGATTCTTTTATTGTCCAGCAGTATGGGGAGTGGGGAGCGATTTACCCTCCCTAGGCCCAGACTTCAGATCATAAAAATGGAAATAATAAGGAAGGAGCTAAATAATAATTTATAGTTAATAAAGGTAGTATCTGTTATGTACCCTGTATGGCATGGCATGTGTCTCTCTTACTTACAGTATCTCATTTCACCTATATGAAGGAAATACCGTTATTTGCATCTTACAGGTGAGGCAATTGAGGCACAGAGGGGTTAAGTAACTTTTCCAAAGTCACACACTCTGCTACTCTAAAGTAGCAGAGCCAGGAATCCGATGGTCTACTTTGAAGGCTGTACTTTCAGCCACTAGGCTCTACAGCTCACGGGTAGGATTTGTTGGGAAATGAATGACCATTTGAGGGTCAAGGTGAAATTCTGAGAAATAATATTTCTTATAATATTGAACCATTTTTACATAATCTGCAGAGTAGATTAAGTCCTTTGGGGAGAAAGAAACTCTTCATCTCCAACCTTCAAAGCTGTTAAAGAAAAGAATAAAAAAAAAATGTCTGCATGACTGTTGACCCTCCTGAGGCTGAACATTATGGAGCTAACCAAAAAAGGAAATTTACAAGAAGAAACATACCTCTTTGGTGACCCATCAGCTCTTCTTTGGGAGCCTTCCTGCTACCTCCAATATCCTTGGTCCTGCTTCTGGCTCCATTGCTCATATCAACTGTCTACCACATTCATGACCTCTTGGTCCTCACCCAAGCTTCCAGGACCCAAGCACACCAGTGGGTTCTAATGGCCAAATCAGCAAACATCTTTCAATGCCTTAGATAATAATTAACTTTTTCCAGTGAATGCGCCACATATGGTAAAAATGGAAGCACCATTTCAAGCTAAAGACCCTTCCATACAGGCTGGCCGTGGCTACCTATTTACAGCTTTATCCTAACTTTGTAGATTGAATCAAATTGTCTCTTCCTGGTCAACAGTTCTAAGAGGGAGGATTCAGAAATCCTGTGCCTGAGTTGTAAGCAAGTGTACCAGAGCTCCATAGTCAAATACGTGTTGCCCTTTTAAAAGCATTCGCCTTTGGGAGGCTGGACTTATGCTAATAAGGGTGCTATTGTTTAATACAGTTACCGGTTTTTTTCCCTCTGGTGATTGTCTTCAGAGCTTTTAGCACATTGAGTGGATTATTAGCAGTGCAATAATATTCATCCTTGCCAGGGTGATCTTTGAAAACAGTCGAGATGGGTAAAGCTGCTTTGGGTCAAAACCAAGAAATAACTAATAGGATAGGACTGGATTTAAAGTTTGGTTTGCGAACTTTTTCTGAAGACAAAAATGAAAAATGAGTTCTTCCCAAGATGATAATTTTGAGAAGCAACTTTCATTTGGATGAGCATGTTTTGAAGGTTTTTCTAATTCTTATTGTCTCATCTAGTATGTTGCCAATTATTCTCAGCTCAGGCAGCATAGTTTTAACCCCACCATTTATAGCAGACAGTACAAATATGTGTTCTCATTTCAGATTAGCAAACTCTCTGTTACTCAGGACCTAAGTTATAGGAGGGGAGAGATTGGGAATTAAGCAATTCTCAAGTTTATCAACTAGAGCATCTTAAATGAAAGCACTGGTCATGAATTTTTTCTGCTTGTCATACTCACTTTATGTCAAACATAGGAAGATTTACTATGGGATTTGCTAATTGGAGCCCTTTAGCCTTGGAAATGGTGGAAATCTGGGCTTTCTGCTGCAGGATGGTGGATTGAATTTGTCGAACAGTTGCTTGTAATTTACCCAGTGGAGTGTGCAAAGATGGCCTTCTCTTCACACTTTGGAGCTCTGCACCCAGACAGATCTACACGTTCAGGCAAGGAACAAATTGGGGGCAGGCTGTGCCCCTCTCTCTTTACTGGATACCCATCTCTGTTCTCCTAGATGTGAATGGTGTCTAGGACATGGATGTGACATAATTGAATTGTTGGAGACCTCTTTATTGTGCCATGCCTGGGTGGTTTCAAGTAATCCCTTCTCTGGAGCCTGAGAGAACAAATGGTATTTGGTATTTCACAAAATGTCTTCAGTGACTCTGTCCTGCTGATGTTTGGGGCTTGGCAAATGGAAACACCCCCTGGCTATAATTTCCTTCCCTTTCTGATTTGAAGGTTATGGGAGAGGGCAGGAGAAGGATAGAATGCATGCAGTTCTGATTTATCTTCAAGTCACTGAATACTTGTTTAAGGTGTGAAAGAGTTATTGGTTCACTAGGGCTCATGAGAGTTTAATCCAAAAGCTCTAACCTTTTGAACCAAAAAGTGATCTTTTTCAGAGCTGTATAATCAGACACTTAAAAGTGTAATTTTTTTCTAACATTAGATCCATGAAACTCAAGTGAGTTCTATATTTGGTCTAGAATTATCCCATCTCTAAAAATTCTGAGAGGGAATGCAGCCAGTGAATGGATGGTTTGTTATGACCGAAACATAAATTTGTACATTTCCTCCTTAGTTTAAAGCCAAGCTCCTCAATCATATATTAAGAATGTCACCCCACGCTCTCTACCTAGCCAAGTTTATCCTTCACTACTCTACATGTCAACCCTTGGCATAAATCAGACAAGTCTAATGTTCTCTCTTCTTCTTAAGGTAATTTTGTATATATCTGATCTTAAAGATGAGCACCCAGTTGAAGGTGAAGGAATCACTGTACCTCTCATCTACTGACAAATCCTTGTAATTGCCCAGTGAGAGTGCCAGAGAAGAGATGGAACCTTGAATCAGCTGGGAATGCCTTTTCTAATGGGAAAATAATTATGAATTCGATGTTCTGCAACAATATAACTTCCAAACCACCTCTTTGCTGGGGGCTACAGGTTGGGGAAAGGATCAGCTAGGTAGGCTAGTGCCAAGGTTTGGGTTTAGGGGCTAGAACCAGGTTAAAAGAAGTCAGGAGTGTGAAGGGTTAAATATAAGCCTACCCCAATGTCCTAAACAAGCTGGGACACAAAATCAGTCCATATACTCAGAATCCAGGAGTGAGGCCACAAGGTGGAATCAAATCTGTGGTCATGGGTCAAGTACAAACGGCATGAAATCTAGAGTGAAGTTGGGATAGAGCCCCAAGAGATGCGAGGTGATTGTTGCAAATGACCCTTGACAATTTGGTGATTTGCATCGTGACTCACTTTGGCTGGGCTGTGCTGGCAAGAGGGACGAGGGCTGGCACAGGCGTTCTGAGGATCGTCCATGGCAGACCAAACATTATGTTTGCATTTTCATCTTGTCTTTGATAGTTTATCATCGAATCTTGCAAGTTGAAAAGAAAAATAAAACTTTGTTTTTAATATTCCCCAAAACTAGTGCAAAAGCTAGGATGCCGAGTGAATTCCCAGACACGTGTGCTCCTGTTATTTGTACGGAAGAATCTTGATTGGCAAGATTCGCAGGAGGGATTTTGCATGTGTTTCATTAGTTTCTGTTAGCTGGTTTGTTGTCTCCGACATTAGTACCAATTCTGTGCCGCATACAAATAACCCAAGTGGTAGATGTTCTCAGCCTCTTTTTTTTACAGGCGAGAGCATGGAGGCTCAATGAGGTTTAAATAACTTAGGACTACAGTTTGTAACTGGTCTGATTCTAAGCCCAGCATTAATAACTACTGTGCTGCGTACGTTAAGGAACTAGGTAGGCTCACAGGGCCTTTTTCTCATGATGTCTGTTTGAAATTTCATGACTGTCTACATACCCCATTCATTTCCACCTCAGGGAAAATGTAAGGCAATTCTGATGCAGGGAAGGATCTCCAAACAAATTCACTTATCTGAATCCGCAGCTCTCTGTGTTTCCTGGTCTGCCTTACCAAGAGCCATAAACTAAAGATCTCCAGCTAAATTGAGTACTGCCCCATTCTGAACTCGACCAATAGTTTTTCTTCATTCATTCAAAAAATATGTGTTGAGTGCTTCCTCTAGGCCAGGCACAGTTCTGGACACTGATGCCACTACTCAGAGCAAAGAAGAAGGCATGATATGGTAAGGGGAAAAAATAAAATTAAAAAGAAAAGTTTTTAAAAAATTGAATGATCAGAGAGTGTTTTCAAACTGAGCTGTTTTCATCATATTCTTGCATCTGGGCTAGGTTGATTTGCTGTTGGGCTTCGTGGTGTCTCTGATCCCAGATAAAAATGGAAAATACCCAGGGGAGTGGTATGTGACTCAGTTTTTAAAGGAAAAAGTTGAAGAGTTTGGTTAGCTTTTTTCAATGATAAAAAAGTTCACTCACTTTCTCGTTCTTTAACACGATCCAGCAAGATTTAGGAATTGTCCGGGGTCACCGTTAGAGTTTAACAATAGGGTAAAACCATAACTCATGTATGCATTCATATGATTACAGTTTATTAAGCACCTACAATGTGCCAGGAATTGGAGATTAAAAGATTAAGTGATGCAAAGAGCCCTCTTTGCAAGATCAGAAAGGCATGGTCCCTCCCCTCAATGGGCTTATGATTTGAAAGAGACACCTGCCGCTAATACTTAGTGGATTCTTATTGGGTGCATATACTATAATCCTCTCTTGTGTGTTAATAACTAAGCCCAAATCATATGAGCCTTTCCCCTGAGTCTACACGTTCAACTTTGAATGTGTTGTTTTAACCTTTTACAGAGTAGAGCTCTATTTGCTGGATATTTCACTTTCATTTCTATTTTATTTTGTCATCCTAATATGTAATAGCTCAGAGCACAATAGAGTGAATTGGTGTAAAGCGACAATTAATTCCTGTATCCCTCAATAAGGAAATAAACACAATAACAAGAAGAGCATGTTAGCCTTGGAATCATAATGCATAGGGTTTAAATCCACACTTAGGGGAATGACTTCTATTATTCTCACTCCAAGGTCTTTGTCAGCGTGTTGCATCCATCAATAAGAGATGTGCATTTAAAGCATTAGTGTGTAATTCAGCCTGTTGAATACCAACTTTCCAACTAGGGGAACAGGGGGTATGAGGTTAAGAAATAGATTTGATCCTAGAAATGGAAATGCAAGAGGGTTAATGGAAAATCTGACAGATATTTAACTATAATGTGCATTAACGTAGGTGACTCAAACAATCCCCTTTGCACCCATTCTAATTAGTTTTGCCTTTTCTAATCAGATGTCAGTTGTTATCAGTTTGGTGTGCGTGTGTGATTGGGGGGCGGGGGATGATTTCTTTTTGTGAAATTGAAAAGAAGCAACAACCCATTTAGCCAGTGCACTAATCAGTAAATTTTCACATTAATGATTAATTAAAGTCACGCACAGAACTTGATATTCAGGAGGTGTTTTTTATAAAGAGTTCTTGGTTTGAAACAAAAGACTGCACAAATGTTTAGACTACTAGGATCAGAGAGATGTAATGTGAGTGAATCATCTTACCCTTTCACATTGTGTTTTAAGCGGGGAAGACCAAACGTACACACACAGAGCCCAGGCAGCGCTCTGGATACTAATTAGAGAACTCTGGCTGCATATTTGCATTTCATGCAATGAATCTGAACAATAAAATGGCACTTTATTCTCCAAGCAATAAATTGAGTAGAGCATAATAGAGGGAAGCCAATGACTACTTTCCTATGCATCCTGCAAAATCAAGCTTCAAGTTCCCTGAGGATGAAAGCATGGGGGTGGTTGACCTGTTTCCCTTTTTTTCTACTGCTAATTCCCTCCACCCTGAATCACTGGCATTTTCCACAGTTTGCTTTTCACAGGAGCTTAAGTTCAGCTCCACCTTTAGGAAACATGAACTTCATAAACAGGGAGCTTTTTTGGCCCTTCTCCTTGGTACTCCACAGGTCTGTGTGGGTGCACGCATGAGTGTGTGGGCCTCATGCTCTGGTCTTGGGCTCACATCTCTGCTCTGTGTCTAGGGGTCTTTGTCCCATTCCCGTCCCCTTGGCTGTATCCTCTCCTCTCTTGCCCTTTCCCTACAGATCGGTTTGGAACTCGTCTCTTTCCTCTGATCTCCTTGAGACCTGTTCTATGGCAAGCCGTAAGTGGGAATTGGGGGGAGGAGAGGGCATTTAGCCACTGGAGCCAGTACTGGCCACAAGGATGAAGAGACTTTTCCTGGAAAAGGATCTGTGTTGGGGAGGGCCATGAGGCTAATGATCTGGCAGGCCCATCTCTGTGTCCCACAGGCCTCTGGCACAAAGGAATGAATTACCCATGAGCAAAACATATCCTGAACAGCCTGTAACCATTGTCCCTTCTCACTTCAAGTGCCGAAAAAACTGGCCTCTGCCACCTTCCTGTCTTGCCAACATGCAAGTGGAGTGAGCATTCTACAACAGGATTGTGATCAGGTGCCTGGGGGGCTCAGTCAGTTAAGCGTCTGACTCTTGATTTCGGCTCAGGTCATGATCTTGAGGTTTGTGAGATCAGGCCCCGCCTGGGGCTCTGCACTGACGGTGCAGAGCCTGCTTGGGATTCTCTCTCACGTGCTGCCCCTCCCCACCCCCAAACAAATAAACATTTAAACAAAGAATTAAAATAAAATAGGAATGTGATCATGTTTGTCACCTGCCTGAGCCCTGTAGATGATCTTCATTTTCTCAGAATAAAATCCAAATCCTCATGTAGCTTATAAAGCCCTACGTGACCCAGATCCTGCCAAGATTTACTGGTTTCCTTTTCCAGCTGTTTTATTCCTTGACTCCCACCTACCCATTCACTTGTATTTACCTGCCACACTCATACACACTCTGCACTCTGGCTCCCACCATAAAATATGTCCTCCAGTTCCTGAAAAGTACTATGCTTTCCCTCACCCTCAGGTCTCCAGATATGTTGTGGAACTGGAGAAGAATGTTTGGAACATTCTTCTGCTCTACTCGGCCCGGCTAACCTAACCCTACACTTTCTCAGACTCAGCTAAGACATCTCCTCCAAAAGGTTTCCCTGGTCTCCCAATCTGGGTTAGCTCCCATCCTGTACTCTCTGGTAGCCGCTCTCTGGTACTTTCTCTCTTTTAGCAGGTATCAGCCTCCTATACTTTTGTTCTTGTGTGTATTCCTCAACTAGACTGCAAGCTACTTGAGGGCAGCGATTGTGTCCATCTTGTTCACCATTGTACTCCAACCCCTATCATGGCTACTTTGTGGGAGACACCCAAAACATATTTGTTGAGCAATGAACAGATGAACTTCACCATTGACCTTCCTCGCCATCCCTTCTTCTGTTCTGGGGATTTAAGGATGCCAACACATCACCCTCTCCTCCTGAGGAGGAAGGAATGGGAGCTGCCACTTCCACCTTCCTCCATGACAAGCCTGCCTTTAAAACACCATTTGCCCATAGACCTGCACCGAGAGCACTAGTTTTCGGTAATGCAAGCCAGAGAAGGCACTCTCCTGGATCCCCATGGGTTAGACCTCTGGAAGGGGATTCTGCAGAGGCTCTCTTGTTGGAGCCTGGAATCACAGGGGTAAGAGTCAACTAAGAGAATTTTATCCACGATATTCCAAATGATTCTTTTCTGTTACAAAACATGTGTGGGACATTAACAGTTTACCAGCAGCGACCAAAACACAATCCCTACCCATAGGTAATGGACAGAAATGAGATTCTGTAGTGTTATAAGATTTGTGACAGAAGTTATCATGTGATATTCAGAGACAGAGGCCAAGCTCTTTTGGAAGAGGTCAGGCGGCTCAGCAGGGCTGGACTGTAGGGTATACAGTCAGGAGAGGAGAGAGATGAGACTGGTAAACAGGGGCCAGATCATCAGAAGACATACAAACCATGGTAAAGAGTTTAGAAATTCCTCTTGTATGTGTCATCTTTAAACAGAGGCATAACTTGCACCTACGGGAGGTAGTTGCGTAATTCAAACACGTTGAATGTTAAAGAATCACATTTGGAAAACTCAGTGTAGTTACAGTACAGAGGACACACTGTGGAGCCAAGGGCAAGGAGATCTTCACAATGTCTATATGCCAGGGACGTTTTGGATCTGGAATGTGCACGCAGTGTGGGCCCCAGCAGCTTCACCCTTTGCCAACCTCAGAATGTCTCTGCACGTTCAGCTGTCCTCTCCCATTCTCTCCGTCACCCCTATATCCCTAGTATCCTTCAAAAATAACTTTCTGGGGCACCCGGGTGGCTCAGTCAGCTAAGTGTCCAACTTCAGCTCAGGTCATGATCTCATGGTTTATGAGTTCGAGCCCTACATTGGTTTTTTTAAAAAGTTAAAAAAGGAAATAACTTTCCATCAGTGCTCCTACCCCTCTGAATCTCATTTGCTCAATGACCAGGCTCTGAACCTCTGCAGTCAGTAGAATTCCTCTCTCTCCCTTGGGCCCACCCTCCAAGGTACCTCTACAGATGACACTGGTGACAGTCCTCGCCTCTTCCTCAACACCACCTCTGCTGCTGCCTCTGTGCTCGAGTTATTGCAAAACTCCTTCAATCTCCCTCTTTCCAATTCCCTTGTCCCTCCTAGTAACAGGCTGGACAGTGTGTCTAAGAAATTCTGCCTTGTTCCATGCTCCTCAGGATCAAGGCGAGTGGTTCCAGCCACTTCCAGCCTTCTCCCTGGAATGTGCCCTCACTCCAGATCTAGTCACTCCCCAGGCCTCTACTTCACAGGACCAGCTCTCCTTTCTGTGAATGTCTTTTGCCCAACGATGACCTTTTCCCCCTTGGCTGTGGCATCCTGCCCACCTGCTTTGACAGTTCCAAGGTATCTCACAATCCCAGCCTGTGCCCTCACTGCCTATGTTGCTGTAATCGCCCCTCCTCGAGCTGTGAAACAAGCAAAGTTTGTTTTTTCCTCCTCTCGTGTGCACAACATAGTGGCAACACTTTCAGTACCATTCTTATATTGTATTAGCATTTTGTTTTGGTATCTGTTTGGTCTGGTGAAATGAGAATTCCTAGAGGGTTGGGACCATAGAATTTCTTTTTTCCTCCCCTGAAGTCACAGAGTATTTTGTATCTCTCATTACATTCACTGCTTTCTACCTTGAATCGTAATTAAATTTATAAGTCAACCACGACACTAAACTGCAAGCTCCTTGAGGCCAGAGTCTGTATACAATTTATCTTTGTACTTCCAAGGGCTAAGAGAGCACCTGAGAGAAAGTTCCAACATAAGGACACAGAAACAGGAAGAGAGGAGGGGAGAGCAAAGGAAGGTAGGGAAAGAAGCTCTGATATGTGTGTGTGTGTGTGTGTGTGTGTGTGTGTGTGTGTGTGTACAGTTTGTATGGGTTTGAAATCAAAGGAAAAGAAATAGGGTCAAATAATTTCTGACATCAATCTGAATACAAAATGTACATTATTGAGAATTTATGCATCACTTACTTCCAAAAATGTAAGCACCTTAATGATCGTATGGCCTTGGTCAAATGACTTGAATTCCCAGAACTGAGCTGCTTTATCTGTACAATAATTCTGACAATGCCTATTTTGCAGGATTGTTGAAAAAATTCCATGAAATAACCCATGAGACTTACAACAAATACAGGGCCTGTACCTTGTACACAATTCACAAATGTCAGCTTGCTTTCCTTTTCAAACTAAGGACCATCAGAAATGAATCCACTAAAACAGTCCAAACTAAATGTTAGTAGACACTCGGAATGGTTGAATTCCAAAACTGAGCTTTCATTTAACTTTAAGTTTCCAGGCAACTAAGGCAAAGAGAAATTATGTGGGGGATTTAGGGGTCCTTTTTCTTTAGTATGAAAGAAAGCATGCCAGCTCATCAGTGGAGGCGAACTACTTCCTGGAAACAAATTCAAAGGTACATTTATCACTGGGGGAATTAGGTCACATGATGGACATCTTCCACTGAAAATTTTGCAAAGACACTGTGACACTGTTTACTTTGAAGTTTCTGTTATTAAGCTGCATTATAAAACTTGAGTCCAAAATACTGGATTTTAATTCAGTGAATACTTTTCCCTGAGAAGCTGAGATAATGGGGTACAGATGTAATGTTTTCTGAAGCTCTGTATCAATGGTTTTTGCACTTTGTTTTAGCAAGAATAGTTATCTCTTCCCCTCCCCCTTTCAAGGTTTCCCAGAGACCTCCCTAAAACCTAGGGCCCTTCAGGACAGTCTTCAAACCAGGGTTCTGGCTTATCCCAAGATAGAGTTTAGAGACTGTATAGGAATGCATAATTAAAATTCCCATTAGACTGCCTCACTCAAATCTCAATGTCTCGAATGAGGCTCTGGCAAGCCTGTGCATTGTGTAGAGTAGATGAGACCCATGGAATGTCTACCTCAGAATCAGATTTCAAGGAGAGCTTTTCAAAAATCCTTTTAAGCCATGATCTTATCCCTGCATATAGAACAAAACTACAGACTGCAGATGGGCCCCCCACCCCTGTTCACCAAACGAAGCTTATTAAAAATCACTGTGAAAACATTCAGCAATTGGCATAGTTATTTATCAATCAACCGATATTTGAGCACATCCCATACAGAGAAAACCACGACAGTCGCTATAGGAAATGTAATGGGGGCACCTGGGTGGCTCAGTCAGTTAAGCATCCGACTCTTGATTTCAGCTCAGTTCATGATCTCACGGGTCTCAGGGGTTTGAGCCCCACATCAGGCTCTACGCTGACAGCATGGAGCCTGCTTGGAATTCTCTCTCTCTCTCTCTCTCTCTCTCTCTCTCTCTCTCTGTCTGTCTCTGCCCCTCCCCCATTCACGTCTCTGTTTCTCTCAAAATAAACAAAGGAACTTAAAAGAAACGTAATGGATGGGGTACACTGTGTGGTGGGCGCAGCATGGGCATGGGAAATAGGAGGCAAGAATTCTGGACCCAGACTTAGCAATTAGCAATTAGTCCCCGTTTACTTCCTTTGTTACAATTTTACACTATAATCCTGAATTTCTTGATTCTGAAATGCAATTACTCTCCTCATCTTTAAATTGGTTATTTTTATCAAAGTAACATAGGCAATAATTTAAAAAGACACGTAGTACTGAAGCACAAAAGCTATTCCTTGGCACCCCCTTCCCCTCACCCCTCACCCGTCATGGTGTTTAGAGGAAACCACTTACATCATTTTTTCCTTCTGGTATTTACCATCAGATCGCTAAATGTATGCATGCCTAATACCTCTTGGTCTGTTAATTTTAAGCAGTATCTATTACATCAGGGTTTGTAAAACTATGAAGATATAAATAATGTTTACAGCTAAGACAAGCCAGCGTATTGTAACCATAATTCCTCTGAAGGAGCTCAGTGTCTACCTTTTTCATTCGTGAAGTTTCTTTGACTCTCTGGCTATGTCTTTTCATACCATCCAACGGCTCTGTAAAACATCTCTCAATTTTCCACCTGTAATTCCTGTCAGTTAATCTGTTTGCTGTTTCTTTTCGTGGATACATCTCCCCAGTAGCCCTCTACCCCCAGCAGCCATCTTGACAGATTTCTCTAGGCCTACAGATACAGCAGTCACCATAGGGCTTCCTGCCTCCATGCTGGAAATGCCTTCATTTCTGTCCTTTACCGGATTCCCGGTTTCTGGATCTCTTGTGTTGCTGTATTTGTTTATTTAAGCTCTCATTTTGGTGGACTATGTCTGATAATAGCTTCCTGACAAAGGATGGATATATGAAAGGTAAAGTGTTGAAACCTTCCAGGAAATCATAACTCATTTGAGATGATAAGAAAAAAAAAAAACTAAAAATATCAAGAAAGAACATTGTTGAACACAGACAATGTCCTCCTAAGTACATTCAGAGCTACGAGTGTGCAAAGAAGGAATGAGAAAGGAAGCTTCGTTTACGAAGCACTTAGCATGAGCTAATTGGCTTCTCCATGACATTCCCAAGAAATAGGAATAATTTTCTCCTCTTTATCTATGAAGAACTCAGGAGCAGAATGCAGTCGCACAGCCTATCAGTGGCGGAATTGGAATTCAGACCATGTTTGTCTGCTTTTAGCCATACTCCATACACTGCATCTCTCAGCCAGAAAGCATAAATGCACAACTCTTGCCCTTAAGGAATGTGTTCAACCACGTCTTTAATCCAGGGTCAGACATTGGCTGTCTTCTAGCCCAATATGCTACCCCCTTACTGTGTGTGTATAATTTAATTCTGATTAATGCAACATCTATTTTCATAGTTCCATGTACATCAAGTTTTATTTTAGTATTTTTCTGTGAAATGCGGGAACAGAGCTATTTCCAAAGAATATTTCAAGTCTTTATCCCACTCTATTTATTAGGGATTAGGCAGTTACAGTCTGATCTGGTTACAACTGAAAATATGTTCGTGGTTTTTGCCCTTCTCCCTGGTGGATTTTGGTTTCTATGCCAGTCAGTTCATTTGCTGACATTTATCACATTTAGCTCCTGCCTAAGGGACATCCAGGATTATTGGTGGGGAATTGCTTCTGGCTGTGTTCTGTACCAGCAGGTTACTCCAAGCTCTCATCCCCTGAAACAAAACAGAATAGTAAATACAAGGGGTAAAAACATAGGAAAGAATTTCAAAATGAATGAAAGAAGATAAAAATCGTTGTTGTTTTTTTTATTTTAATAGATGGGTTACTGACTGATGTGCAAGCAGACAAATACTGTCGATGCATTTCATTCGTGTTGGCACAGTTGAAGCTCTCTGACAGCTTTGCTCACCCAGGGGCCCTGACACTTCAGACACAGCTCTCAGTAGGTGAGGGCGACTAAGTGCATGGTCAGCTGCCAGACCGCAGCACGAGGACTGTCCTCCCTGTCTTCTGGGGCGGTGTCTTGGCCACGGTACCAGTATCGCCACTCCCAGAAGCAGAAACACGAGCCCTTTCATACGGTTAGTGATCAGAAGCAGGTAACGGTCCTCTGAATAGTCTTTTTTTTTTTTTTTTTTTTTTGCAAGAGAGAGAAAGCATGTGTGGGGCAGAGGGCAGAGGGGGAGAGAGAGAGAGAGAGAGGGAGAGAGAGAGAGAGAGAGAGATTATTCTTAAGCAGGCTCCACGCTAAGTACAGAGCCCGACATGATCCATGACCCTGGGATCATGACCTGAGCCTGTATCAAAAGTCAGTCACTCAACCAGCGGAGCCACCCAGGCACCCCTGAACAGTCTCTACTTTTGAGTATTGGGTTCTAAAAGTTGATTTTTAATTTTCGGGGGGGGGGGCGCTACCCCTGGTGCATTTTTTCCATAGAAACAATTTAAAGAAAGTGTATTATATCCTCAGGCTAGCCTATACAGAGTCTATTTGACTCATGCGGACATTAAACTATTAGAGTACTGACCACAACTTCTCAAACACTGCATTTAAGAAAAAAATTGTCTGACGTGCACTGATTGAGCCAGGCATAGTGGTGGAATCATGAATACAGTCTATTTAGTGAAGCAGAGAATCACCGCATAGGAGAGACATGTGAGGCCCGCATGTGCACAGAGCCCTTCGCTATGTCAACAACAGAGAGGGGACTTCCACCTCAGCCTGGCTTCAGATTCTGGATGGGAAGGCTAGGCACCTCTTTGGCTAGACTTTCATGGCCCAGACCAAGGGAAGATTGGCCAGAATGTCCCCAGTGATGGGCCACAAGGCTCTTCCTTCTGGTCATTTAAGATACTTGTAGCTTGGGAGCTACCTGAATGCCTATCAGTGTCTCTTCCTATCCATACCAGTTTTGTAGACTGAATTTTGTTTCTCTGATTCATCAAGCTAAAATGATTTTGAGCCATCAGCTCTATTTCCATAGTCTACAAAAAGAGAGCCAGGCAGTAAAGAACCTGCCACCAAGGCAGCCTGGCCCGGTGGCCTTACCAGCTGTGCTCTGACACCACAGTTAGCCTTGGGAGGCATGACTTGGTAGATGAGGGTGTGTTGTGCATGTGTGAATATAATTCACAAAACTATCTGCTTCTTTTACTACTATTCCAGCCATGATGATTCCTAAAATAAGGTTTTGACCATGTGAGAGATGAAATTGAAGTTGTCTGCATAGTCAAAGCCAGAGAGAAAGCCAGAGGGTCAGAAAGGGGGAATAAAAAGTAGGAAAGAGTGTTCCCAAGGGAGAAATGAATGGAAATTTGGGCCAAAAAATGCATTTCTGACCATCTCTTCTGCTGTGTAAAGATACTTTATAAGGCAATTTAAACTCTGAAAAATTGCCTATTTCTGTTTGCAAATACACACGAAGCCAACCATTCTCACAAAGTTCTCCATTTGTTTTTCCTCCTCATGTTTCATTCAGTTTGGGAGGAGGGGGTGGCTATTGTAAAATTCTTTCACATTTCTCTGAACACTTGAAATGGGGTCAAATCTAAATGAGTATGAATTCACCATGGATCCCAAGGCCCAAAGGTCAGGCTCCACTTCGACAGTTTTGATATCCAAACTGCGCTGCCAACATTCATTTTTGTAGAGCAGCAAGAGAACTGAGTGAGCTGTGTGCTGGTAAAGATTTACGTAGACCTCCTCTTCCTCATACTCAGAGGCAAGAAGGTCTTGATAACCTGTGGATCTGCGTGAGCTGGGGAGCATCGAAGCCCCCTCATCAGTCCACCTTGGTTGCACACATTCTCCAAAGAAGCCAGATGGGTGAGAACCTCGCCAGGCTGTTCTTGGGAGTATGAGGGCAGCCCTAACTTCCATGGGAATGGGATTCTTTGCCAAATTCAGATGCCGGAGGTTTCCCTCAGGGACCATAGCCCATCTTAAATGGAGGAAATTGCTGTGAGAAATTAAGCAGGAAGCTCTAAGGGCTGTGTGTGTGTGTGTGTGTGTGTGTGTGTGTGTGTGTGTGTGTAAAGAGATAAGCCTTCCATCATTGCTTGCATTATATACATGTGGAGTTTGAAATTTCAGGGAGAGGAGCGACTCAGTAGTTCAGGGTAGTTCAGTTGGTTAGGCATCTAACTCTTGATTTCAGCTCAGGTCATGAACTCATAGTTCGTAGGATTGAGCCCCACATCAGGCTCTGCACTAACAGTGTGGAGCCTGCTTGGGATTCTCTCTCTCTCTCTCTCTCTCTCTCTCTCTCTCTCCCTCTCCCTCTCTCTCTCTCTTCTCCTCTGCTAATTCTCTGTCAAAACAGATTAAAAACCTTCTTTCACAAATAAAATAAAATTTCAGGGAGAGAAAACAGTACACAGAATAGGAGGGAAGCTTGTTTATCTCTCCAAGGCTAGTATGCATTCATTACAAGATGCACACATTCATACCTCCAGGTTTTACACATTTGTCCTTTTCCCCTTAATGTCTCTGAGACTCAGCTTGGATGGTGATTCAGATGACAGTGAGGCCACACCACTCAGCCAGAGTCAGAATACCTTTCTGTGGCATTTCTTTTGAAGTGAAGAATTTCTTTGCCTAACCATTGCCTTGGGGTAGGAAAGAGGAGAGTTTATTCACCAATTGATGCTGAAAATGGAGGCAAGGGACTCCTCAAAGCACGGCCAAGAAGGTTCACCTCAGTATCCAGGTTTAGGGGAGCATGAGACTGTTGCATCACAGGGCCAAGAAGCTCAGACACATTAGCATGTCATTAACATGAAAGGTACTGTCTGAACACCAAGCATTGAAAGCAAAAACATTTTTCACGCTGACCCCTGTAGCAGATGGCACAGTGAACAGTATCTTCCTAGCCACAAACCTCACCAGCTTTTCCAGTAACCTGAAAAGACAAAGAAAAAGAGAACTTGGGGAAACTCCCACTCATCAGTCAGGTTTCCCCTTAGACGTCACTTCCTTTAGGAAGCCGGTCAGACAGATCCACCCCCACCTGACTTCCCCTCACTCAGCTCTTCTCACTCTTTATGTTATGCCTTCCAGAATTATCTGTCTTCTGCATCTTTCAGCCCCCAGCAGCCAGCACTTTGTAGATGCTTAAATATGTGCTCAATCATTGATAGAATACTCGAGGAGTCCATGTTAGTTCTTGGAGGACAGAAAAATGGAAAAGATAGACCTTCTGCTCTGGCTGGGAGGAACACAGATACCATACAATTTGGCCAGATACCATACAATTATATATATATATATATATATATATATATTAGCTACTTCTGTGGTTTATTAGCTTTACTAATAAGAAATAATGAGTGGAATCCTATTGCCTTACATTTCAAGTTTGCTGCAGGGATAGCGCAATATCAATAATAGACCATGGATTTCATTTGGGGGAATATTATATCATGAAACATGAAATATTGTCAATCTCTTCCCTCAGAAATCTCTGTATCAGCCTTGTGGTATTTAACATTGAATCTCTAAACTTCAGAACTGAAAGCTAAGGCATGATTGGCTTTGTAGTAAGGCTTCAGAGAGTGAATAAAGTGTCACGCTTAAGTTTCTGCTTACATTTCTTTGTTGCTTACTTCTTTTGTTATTCTGTCATTTAATTCGCTTTTTTCAGAGGAAAAAACAAAAGCAAAATAGGTTACGCCCACTTCCTAGCCTCTCCGGCAGTGTTGGTGTGCCTGGCAAAACAGATGACAGAAAGGAAGGGAAGGCTCTTCCCTAAGGGTTTGCTGATTCAGTCAGAACACCATTGACAAAGATAACTTGAAATCTGACACAGACAAATCTAACTTTTATTCTAGTGTCCAAAATGACTTGAAATCGGGGCTCCCTGGGTGGCTCAGTCAGTTGAGCATCTCTGACTCTTGCTTTCAGCTCAGCTCTTGATCTCACAGCTTCATGAGTTCGAGCCCAACATCAGGCTCTGTGCTAGCAGCCCGGAGCCTGCTTCGGACTCTGTCTCTCCCCCTCTCTCTACGCCTCCCCCATGTGCACTGTCTCTGTCTCTCTCATGTATTCATAAATACATGAAGTTTAAAAAAAATGACTTGAAATCTTTTTCATGTTGGGATGTTTGTTAGGACTCTTTTTGTCCCTCTCACAGTGTCCAGTGGGCCCTCTGTACTTCACACCAACAGCAGAGAGTTAGAAACCAAGTGTTGTGAAAAGGTGAATGTCTACAGATAGCCTTGAAACTGCCATCATCATCTGCACAAAAAGTGGACAGACCCTGAGTCCTTCCTCCACAGTGACCTGTCCAAGGATAGAGTCTACTGAAGAGGTGTATCCTTGGGGACCATCTGCCTTGGTTGTGTTTTTGTTTTTGTTTTTGTTTTAGAGAGAGAAATTATATTTTTTAAATGTCAAAGATAACTCTCATGTGACCAAAAATACTGCAAATGAGAGCATTATAAACAGAACACAGTAGCTCAGTAGTTTCGGGGTGACTTTGAATTTGATAGGTACAGCATGTACTTTTCCTTCGCGCACAGGTATAGTTTGAGAACCCGAACTTATCCAAGGCCACATGGCTTCGATGCCATGGAATAATTCAGTAGCTGCATGCAAGCCAGGTAACTTCTCTGCCTCATTTTCCCAAGATCACAATGAAGTAGATGATCAGACCAGATGTGTGGCCCCACTTTTATCTTTCAATGTCATATTTATAATAGGGTTGCTGACACCAATTTGCTATATTTTATTTTCTTGTATAAGGACATTAAAAATTCAAACAACTACCACCTACTATTATCATCATTTCATGAAAAAAAAATACATTTTAGCATTAAAAAATTGAGAACATAATTGCAGAGTAAGTGATCATCGTTTACAGTGAATAAACTTAGCTGTTTGATAAACTTAGTGCATGATTCTTACTTTCTGGTCCCATTAGCAAATTAAAAATTCCTTGGTAATGGACATGTGTCCATAGAACACCATTAGACCAGATGATCTTCATGGCTCCTTCTATCTGAGCCATTTTAAGCATAATACTGGAACTTACAAATAAGTGAATAAGTAAAATGCCAACTAGAGATGTATCCCCTTCTACTTTGTGATGGTGGCGGTGTTCATGTTTTCAGCACCCAGCTAACAAGAATGTGGAAGGCACTGCTAACCGCTACCACCCAAGATAGTAGATCTGCTTCACTCCATTAAATTGTCATTGTTTTCAGCTGCAATGACGCTTCTAATTAGGACTGAATCTAACAATAAGGGAATCGAATAAAGAGAGACGGAGAAGATGCCAAAGGGGCAGGAGAATATAAAAGCAAAACAAAAGCTTTTTTGCAAGGCTAAATTGACGATTTTGCCCAAAATACAAACATAAAAGAAAGGATTTTTAGCACAAAGAATGTAATACAATTCAGTTAAATTATTCAGTCTTCCTACAGCATTAATGCTGCAGCCCAGGTTTCATTGTGTAAATTGGATACACAGTCTATTCCCTAAGATTGTACTGGTTTCCGTAATAGATTTCAAAGTCCTCCCAAATTGGAACTATAAATATGGAGATTCACTGTGATCAGTAGTTTGAGCCAAATTGTAAGAGAAGGAGTTTAGACTGAGGTCTAAGGGTATTAACTGAAAAGGAGCCACCAAGAAACAAGTTTAGTCTTGGAGGCACGTGTGAGAAGGTGACAAATGGAGTTTATCGTGGTGGGAGGATTGTGGATTTGCCTTCTTGTTTCCTTGGGCAGTGCAGGGCAAGAGGCTGGCTTTGGCGTTCATTGCTTTAAACACACAGTCACTTTGGCATGAGATCGCTGGTTCTGTTCATGGTTCTGTTCATGGCTCATTTTGTAGAAAATCTGTTTCTAGGATGAGGTAGGTTGTTTAGAAACAACCTTTCATTGAGAGAGATCCCTTTCTGGTTGAGACTTTATCCCCTTCCTTTTATTTCCTGGCCGCGTACCATCCTGATGAGGAGGAGGCAAAGCTTCACTTCAACTATGTAAATGTTCAAATTTCGGTTCAGTATTTCAGAGATGGTACGAATCCTAGAGATGTTTCTAATAAAATCATTACTCCATTTTTACATATGTATGAGAGATTCCACGGCTTTTCCAAGTTCGTTCACTCATCAGAACCATGATTAGAACTGTGACCTGATTTCCAGATCAGTGCTGGACCCCAGTAATCAATTGCATCCCATGAATATATGGTGTGGAAGTATAATTAGCAAGCACATGGATTATTCTATGTAAGAAACATGCAAAGGTCCATCGACCTATATGCCCTCGAGATATACCCTGAAGCAAGGCTTTAACCACTACACAAAAATGTGGCCTCACTTATAACTAGATCTTTTGTCAGCAAGTAGGCTAGGAAAAATCACCGCAGATTGGAAATGGGGAGCGCCAGTGAGGAATCAGGGATTCCTACTACTTGAAATTTTCATTTAAAAAATATATATTTATATACATTCATGGGGCGCCTGGGTGGCTCAGTCGGTTGAGTGTCTGACTCTTGATTTCGGCTCAGGTCATGATCCCAGGGTTGTGAGAAAAAGCCTCACATCGGGCTCTGTGCTGACAGCATGGAGCCTGCTTGGGATGCTCTCATTCTCTGCCCCTCCCCCACTTGCACACAAACTCTCCCTCTGTCTCTCAAAATAAATACATAAACGTTTTACACACACACACACACACACACACACACACACACTCAGGAGTAAACTAATTAGATGTATCTCTGTGTCTTCCCCAAATCTTACACTTCACCTAACTTGGTTTTCTTTACTATTTTGACGCATTATACATTTTGGGGATTTGTGGTGTATGTGGTTCAACAACCTAGGTAAATGAAAGGAAAATTCCTCCCTAAGGGTCTCCTGATGCAATTAGAGGAAGCAGCCTGGGCCGGGGCGGGGGCGGGGGGGGGGGTTGCTATTTTTCTATGGCTGTCACTAGTCCAACTGACTGCCCATGAAGACAACCAATCTTCAGAATGGCCAGTGTTGATACGTCATGTTGACCTCTTGTAATCTTTCTCTGTATATTAGCCACATGCAGGATGGACTGGGATGGAAAGAGAAAATGGGCCCTTTGGGGTAATACAGATGGAAGAGATGGGGTTTGGTGGCTGGGATCATATCCAATGCACCCAAATTAAAGGATGGGATCATATTCAATGTACCCAAATATCCCTGTTCTCTTCAGCGCATCATACAAATGAGCTTACATAAGATCAAAACTTGAATCTCACCGGCTACAACCTACCCACCCCTACTTTCTCACCTGAGAAGCTACTTGTAGTCCTCACCTCCACCCCAGTCATTTATGAGCCCCAAAGAAGGGTTTTATGTGCTGCTCCTGCATCAGTAGGAGCCATGTTCAATATCAGCTGCTGCCACTCGAAGCTACACTCTGGAACCCCCCGCCTGCCACACATCCATGGCTGTGGATCCCAAGGTAATTCCAGGTTTACTGTACCATCTCATTCCCTTTCCGCATGGCTCTTCCCTTCCCCAGGTCACACACAGCATGAGAACTGGCTCAGGATGCCTCCAGGGACCAGTGGTCATCTTGGCAATACTACCTGTCTCCTGTCCTATTGCTGAATCACTGTTTACACCAGACTCTGAATTTCTTCGTTAAGACTGTCTCCTCAGCAATTCCAGTTTGTCCCGACAACTTGGTTTCCATCAGACTCTTACCATTCTGAATAACTGAACATAAGTTAGGGATGTAGTTCAAACTGCTACCCACCTATCCACCCAGGAGGCCTCTTAACCTCCAGGTGAAACCTTTACGCTCACCTGTTTCCTCCTGGCAGGTGGATTCAGGTCTCAGCTACACAAGAGATGCTGAAGTTACAACAAATTAATCACTGAAGACAGAAGTGAACAATAGACAACAGGCAAAGACGATTGTAGTCAGTGTCCCTAAGGCTGAATGAGATTTATCTGTTGTCTGCACTGAATATATAGCTGGGGAGTATCCTGTGCTTGCAAAATACATTTGAAAATCTGACTTAATCAGGGACCCCTGATCTAAGCAATATGATTTCCCTCTCATTTACAGTGTGCTTATGTCTTCTATAGTTACAGTGTTATCTATCTGGAATTTTCTTTGCTCGTTTCAATTAAAAATAGAAATATTTCAAACAGGTAGTCACTTTATTATAGATTGAAAGAGAAAGAAAGAAGAAATAAAAGAAAAGAAAAGAAAAGAAAAGAAAAGAAAAGGAAATAGAGAAAAGGAAGGGGGAAGGAAGGAAAAGGAGAAGAAAAAAGGAAAGAAACAGAGGGGGCAGAGAGAGAAGTAAAGGAAAGGAGGAAGGAAAAAAGAAAGGAAGGAAGGAAGGAAGGAAAGAAGGAAGGGAGAAAGGAAGTCTTCTTTTAGATTTATAGTTCTCAACCTGAGGTGCACATTTTTAAAAATGCCCTGTTCCTCATCCTGGACCAATTAACTCAGAATCTCTTCATGTTGGGCCTGGGCATCTTCTCTCTCTCTCTCTCTCTCTCTCTGATGTGTATACACACACACACACATGCATATACATATATAAATATACATATACACATACAATACACATAAACATACACATACGTGTACATATACATATACATATACATATACATATACATATATTTTAAAGCTCCCTCAGGAATTTTACTTTGCGTTGCGTTGCGTTCACAGTTGAGAACTGCTGTTCTACGGGAAGTACCAGGAGAGGGAAGTTCACACACTTGCTTTACCTCCATCTTTGAAAAGTCAAGCTTTACTATGTAATATTGAGAGAATCAACCCAGGCCAATTATTATAGTAGAGGGAGTCATTGAGGAAAAAAGTATCTTCTTTCCACTGGCTGTGCAAAGTTTCTTGTAAAAAAAAAAAAAAAAGCTAATGAACCTGAGAATAAAATGTTTCCTAAGTGAAGTGATATATGCATTATTATATAATTAGATATATTCTATATATATATATAATAATTTATATGTTTGAAAAAAAATTTTAAATAAAATAATTTATATGTAACATAAATTATATTTATAGATTATATAATTAGATATATATGTTATATATCAGATAATTAATAAGTAACACTTTTGTTGACATTTAGCTACATCAAGAAGAAAACTTGTTGGACCAGAAATGTCAGTGGGTGAGAAGTTTAAAAAAACAAACTGATTTGAGCAGGGTTTTTTTTCCATAAAACTGCATCTTTTCTATGAGAGATTTTTCCATTTATTTGGCCCTGTTTATAAGCATGTTTGATTCCGTCATCACCCTCAGGCTAACAAAGCAGGAAAAAAATGTTAAAATTCTGTACAGAGGTCAATAAGACCTTAAATCAGCAACTTGAAACCACAAGCTTGCAAAATATGGCATTTGAAGTTGTTCTTTGGGAATGTATAAGTAATATGGGCCTGAAATGAAAACTAAAACAAGATAGGTAGTTATGGATGTTCATTTTCATGTCTCTGTTCCAACATTCATACTAACATGAAATACCACATTCAAAGAATTCAGTAGGCCCCAATAAATAATCATTTCCTCTCCTTTGGATTATCATAAAATATCTGTGAGGGAATTTTAGGTTCTAAATTCCATTTACCAATGACAGATTTAAAAAGACGATTTAAAAACAAAATACAGGATGGGGTGCCTGGGTGGCTCAGTTGGTTAGGCAACCGACTTCGGCTCAGGTCGTGATCTCACAATTTGTGGGTTCAAGCCCCGTGTCGGGCTCTGTGCTGACAGCTCAGAGCCTGGATCCTGCTTCAGATTTTGTGTCTCCCCATCTCTCTACCCCTCCCCTGCTCATGATCTGTGTCTCTCTGTCTCTCAATAATAAATAAACGTTAAAAAAAAAATTAAAAACAAAATACAGGAGCACCCAGCTGGCTCAGATGGTTAAGTGTCTCACTCTTGATTTTGGCTCAGGTCATGATCTCTTGGTTCATGAGATCCAGCCTCACTTTGGACTCTGCACTGGGCGTGGAGCCTGCTTGGGACTCTCTCTCTCTCTTCACCACCACCCCCACCCCTCTTCCCTGCTTGTGCATGCTGTCTCTCAAAATAAATAATAAATAAACATTAAAAAAATAAAAATAAAATCCAAATGGGATACAATTTGCAAGAGAGATGTTTCATTTGTTGGATCCTGACCTATTTGCATAGAGTAGAGGGATCATGTGACAACTTGGGTTTTTGCAGGATTATTGCTGACATAATAGACTTGCTTTCTGAAATAGAAACATTACTGTTATAGGGCCGTGCTGTTGGCTGCAAGAAACACATTTGCTTCAATAGAAATGGCCCCTTGTTCTTTCTTTAAATGTGTGTTCTGTTGTATGGAAGAAGGCATTTTGTAAGACAGTCCGTGTCTTGAAGGGTTGTTTTTAAAATAGTGCCAGGCTATGCTGGACAGATGAGCATTGATACCAAAGATGTTATGGCCAGAGAAAAATGTATGCAAATGTCAAGCTTACCAGAAGAAGAAAGAGTTCTGAAGGACAAGGCTAGTAAGCCTGTTTAGGAAGGCAAGTTAGTTTGTGGTATGCCTCAAGGAACTCCAGGAAGTCTGGCCATGTGTTCTGTCATGTCTCTTCCCCACTCAGAGACCTCTACTGGTTTCCCATCTCACTAGGGGTAAATGCCAAAATCCTCCCAAGGCACTACAAGATCCGACTAGAAGCATTCACACCACCCATCTCCTTCCACCCTAGCTTCCATCTCTGTCCCTGTTTCTTTAGCCTGCAGCCACACCTGCCTTCCCGAAGTGCACCAAGTTCATGCCCATCTCAGAGTCTGTTCTTTTGATGACCTCTACACCTCTCTGTCTTCCTTACCAGGTTTGTTTTCCTCTACAGTTCTTATCGCCTTTGGACACACTGTTCACTTACTTGTGTTTTGTTTGTATCTGTCTACCGTCACCATGAAAACAGAGGCTTTTTCAGTTTTGCTCACTGTCATCTTGGCTGGCTGAATTGCCAGCACCTCAGATAGGGTCTGGCACTTAATAAATGCTCAGTCAATATTTTTGGAATGAATGAAGGGTTTTCATCCTACTTTTTATCTAATATAATCCATTCTTAGAGGTCTGGCCCCAGTGATTCTGGGGAATCAGGTCTCACTTTAGGTCAACTCTTACTCAAGGAAACATCATTAGATCCATTGCCAATAAATAATCTGTAGAAAGTCTAAAGATAGGTGGTTCAGGGCTAAGTATTACATGTCTAGTCCAGTCCATCTATAACATTGTATTCTCCCTGATCCCCTTCCCTTCCCTTCCCTTCCCCAGGAGCCATAGTGTAGCTGCAGTTACTAAGTGACTTTGAAGCAGGGACAGGGAACCCTTTGAGGCTGAAGACCTTGATCCTCTCCTCCTTCAGGAGGTGCTGTCTTTTCCTTGATGAAGACAGGGCTCTGCCTTGTACCCTCAGAATGGCAGTGCATGTGGTCCCAGTGAGTCATTCACATGATGACACTGTTTACACATTTGTTGTCACCATTAGTGAGAGGCTCCCACAGCATCGTGTCCTATCTGCAAGGTTCAGGCAGTGCTAGAAGAGCTAGAAGAGATGTCTCCTGCTCCCTTTGAGGTTGATTTCTGAAGAACCACTGGTTTTGTTTAAAATATTTTTTTAAATGTTTTTATTTGCTTTTGAGACAGAGAGAGACAGAGCATGAGCAGGGGAGGGGCAGAGAGAGAGGGAGACACAGAATCTGAAGCAGGCTCCAGGCTCTGAGCTGTCAACACAGAGCCCGATGCGGGGCTTGAATCCATGGAGTGTGAGATCATGCCCTGAGCTGAAGTCAGACGCTCAGCCGACTGAGCCACCCAGGCACCCCAGGTTTTGTTAATTAAATTACACAGCTCCCTGGGAGGAGTACTAGCTGATTACTAGTTGTTGACCGTTGCCTTTGAAGGAGTTTTCAATTTTCTTCTGGAAAAGGTTGGGGAGGGAAAGGGGAGCAGGCCTAGGAGGCTGGGTGGGTCAAAGACCAACCTAACCAATTTCTTTTCTTCTTCTTCTTCTTCTTCTTCTTCTTCTTCTTCTTCTTCCTTTTGAGAGAGAGAGAGAGAGAGAGGGAGTGAAAGTGCACATGCATGTGAGAAGGGGAAAGGGAGAGAATCCCAAGCAGGCCCCATGCCCAATGCAGAGCCTGATGAAGGGCTTGATTTCACGACTGTGAGATCATTCCTGAGCGGAAATCAAGAGTTCGACAACTGAGCCACCCAGGTGCCCCAGCCTAACCAATTTCTGTTGTTTCTTGGACCAACCACCAGAGCAGGTAGAGTGCCAGGAGGCCACCAGGTCCCAGCAACAGCAGTTGTGCCCTGGGTGCCCCCCAATACAAGGCGGCATGGAAAGTGACCAACAGTACCAGCTTCACAGTCAGACAGACCTTGGTTCACAACCTGGCTTTTGTTCCCCCAAACCCTAGCTGTGCGATTGTCATCAAAGTATTCTACCTAAACTCTGCATCTCATTATCTGTTAAATGAAAGTAATACCTACCACACATGATTACTGTAAGGATTAAGTGATATCATTTATGTTAAGCAGTTACCACAGTTCCTGGCACCTAAAAGTTCACAAGAAAAGACAACTCCCCAGAAGCAGACGAGACCCGGATCATCCTTTAAGAATATTAGACTTATGGAATGAATCATGATTCTTCCTGCTAGAATCTCTATGTTTTCATCTCAAAGAACTTTGGGAAACTCACAGCTAAGCTAGGGTCCTTTACCTTCCTCCGTGTGTGTGTGTGTGTGTGTGTGTGTGTGTGTGTAAGAGAGAAACGGAGGCAGAGAAAGAAACAGACAAAGGGACAGGGAGAGACAGAGTGCTGTGTACCAGTGTGACACAGGAGATTATGAAACAAACAAACAAACAAACAAACCTATGTTGCTCTGCAATGCCATAAGAGCTAATATCAGTTGTTAACTTGTGTTCATTAGAAGAAAATCTGTTTCTCTGTCTTGACTTCGGAATAAATACTTGATAAAACTAAGGCAATTTTCTTAGTAACTTTTCTTAGATCTTTAAAAAAAAATGTGTGTAGAAGCATTTTTAAATCTCTCAGACATGTTTTCAGAACATTTTCCAAATTAAAAAAAAAACTCAGTTTTGTTCAGATACTTTAGGTTCTGGAAATAAGCTATTTCCTGTCCACTTTGACACAAAAACATTCCTTCTAGCTTTTTAAGAATACAGTCTCTTGTTGAGATGTTGGCTTCCTGGTTTAGGGAATGAATTCTAATCATTTCTAAATTTTCAACCCCTATTCTACACTGAAAATTCAAGTAAAATGACAAATGGTGAGGGAATTTATAACATAAACTCCTGGATGTAAAGTGAAAAACAGTGAGGTGTGTCCACGATTGTAATAACAATAGTAATTAAAACCGATTGAAGATTTATTCAGGACTAGGCACTGTTCCAAGAACTTTACATTGTTAATTCAGTTAAGTCTCACAACAATTTTTCCAGGAAGACTCTATTATCCTTCACATTTTACCACATACTGAGGCACATGATGGTTAGTCAACACACAAGATCATGCAGTTAGAAAGTATATTCTACACTCTGAATATATTGCCTTCTATAAATATAATCGTATATTTTATTATTCACGGAAAAGGAAAGTGAGGCTTTTAGACACCCAGAGATTTGCCCAAGGGTGTAACAAGTACAGGCAGAGAAAGGACTTGAACTCAGGAAAGTCTGAGTCCAAAGTTCTCCTGTTATACCACCCACCCAATGTGCACACCATTTTCTAGGGTAGGCTTGACCAATCAATGGTAACTCAGCTTCTGTCTCCATCATCCACTCCCCAGGAACACAGATGGCCCTTTACTGAATCACCCTGCTGGTTGGGGAGTTTTCTTACATATTGAGCTGCTGTGCTGTGACTTAATTCCATGTTTCCCAACTTGTGGGGTGCCTTGGTACTAAGCTGGCACTATATGAACCATGTATCTTTAGGAAAATAGAGTTAAAAGGTGCCATACAGTGGTGTCCCAATCATGATCCTTGGAGCCCTTAGGTAAAAATGTCCTGGCCACCTTGGCTGATTGTACAGACATGAACTCATCTCGCTTCTAAGCACACAGGCAGCATCTGAGCGCAATCAAAGCCCTTGGTTCAATTCCGTCTAGTTCCACAGACATTATATTAATAGGCAAAAAAAGAAAGAAGAAAGAAATAAAAGAAAAGGAAAGAAAGAAAGAAAGAAAGAAAGAAAGAAAGAAAGAAAGAGAAAGAAAGAAAGAAAGAAAGAAATTCGGGACTGGACTTGGGTGTGGAATTTAGAGACTCTTACTGGAATTAGAAACAATTCTAATCACATGAATTCAAATCAAATACAATTACAAAGAGATTCTCAAATTGGAAGAAAGTAATATATTCACAAGTATTTGTATGTATGGGTGTTTTGGTTTTTTTTTAATTTTTTTTCAACGTTTTTTTATTTTTTTTATTTTATTTTTGAGACAGAGCATGAATGGGGGAGGGGCAGAGAGAGAGGGAGACACAGAATCGGAAACAGGCTCCAGGCTCCGAGCCATCAGCCCAGAGCCCGACGCGGGGCTCAAACTCACGGACCGCGAGATCGTGACCTGGCTGAAGTCGGACGCTTAACCGACTGCGCCACCCAGGCGCCCCTGTATGTGTGTTTTGTAATGAGCATTTACTGGGTAGCTATTTGCCATAGGTTTTGGAGTGAGATAGCCTTGCGCTCAGATCCCAGCTCTGTCATTTTTTGAGCTAGGTAACCTGGGTAGTTAATAACCTCTCTAAGACTTGGCTTCCTCATCTCTAAACAGGAATAATAATATATATTATGGGTAATAATGGGATCACTGTGATGATTAAGTGACATAATGTGTATGTAAAGTATAAAGTCTGTAGCAAACATACTTTGGCACTCAGTCCGTGGTGGTTATTACAGTAGCTACTTATTCACTTACTTAAAAAGTAAAATTTATTGAGTTCTTACATAGTAGAACCATACATCCAAGCTTCATGCCCTAGGCACTGCAGGTACAGTGCTAAAAAGATGGAGACGGCCCCTGACTTTCCAGAGCTTGTAGTCTAGCTGAGAAAAGAATCACTAAACAAATAATAAAAAATGGAGACTGGGTTATATAAGAGAGGAAGCATAGGAAAGTATGGAGTGTATAACTTTGAGCATTCGGAAAGGAGCCCCTGAAGCAAATTATGAGCCCTGGGGTAAGAGTCAACAACAGGCAGATGGGGGGTGCAGGTGGGTGGGTGGACAGCATGTCCCAGGCAAGGGAACAGCGCACACAAAGTCAAGAAGTAAGAGATCAGAAATATGGTAGGAAGGAAAGATCCGTGAGGTGCCAGAGAGATTGACAGAAGGGTTGGGCTCAGACTGGGACCAAATTGTGAAGGACCTTGTGTAAGCCATGTTAAAAAGTCTGTCTGGGTTTTGTCTGAAAGTCCTATAAAGCCATTGAAAAGCTTTTATTGGGTGGGGGCTGGCTTCAGGGTAAGAGAAAGGAGCAAGTCTTGACCATGGAGACATTTATCATCTCAAGGTGAGAGGGGCTGAAGGGGAGGAAAGGGGACACTAATAGAAACGCACAATTAAAGAAGGCCCAGGAAGAAAAATACAGATGCAAAGTCCTAGGTGAGAATTTTTAAAACAGGTGGTGACCCCATCTAACTGAGATGGCATTTGAGATAGATCTTAAAAATGAGCACTTTGAGGACAAGAAGAGCCAATGGTGGTGAGTGGCACTTGCCCCGTTGGACACTGGGTCTAAGAGGTAAAATTAGCAGGCATACCCTAAAAGCGCTCCTAGCTTGTGTTAACCGGCTCTACATTTCGCTTCCTTCCACCTCTTCGAAAACTCTGCCACCCTTACGGCAGCCCTGAAGCCCACGTCCTGTAAATTTCAAATCATTTCCATGTGTTCCCCCCTCCTCCATGCTTCCAAGGTTAGTTCCAGCTGGAGGTCTGTGTAAGCTTCTAGCTTTGCAGAACACTTCCTCTACACCCCCTCCAGCTGTGAACTTTTTACCTGTGCTTCACTACAGTGTCTACATGCTTAGTGAGAAGTTAAACCAGTACAGGAAATACTACATCATCCCACTGGCATTACCAGTTAAATCGCCGAGTGCCTGGGCCTTATGAGGTTGAGCCATTTATTATAAATGCCACATCACAGTTGCAGCAACTTTTGTGTCCTGTGAGCCATTCTCTGGTCACACAAACCAAAGCAAAAAAGCAGCCTGTTCCAACCCTCCCAAACCTTACTTTCTGTTATCTTAATTGATTAAATATATGAAAAGAATATCAAAGCTGTAGGATTTTTTTTTTAATTTGATTACTCACACAGCCATTTTTCTGTTAAATAAACGTCTTTCCTTTAAATAATGCCCAAAGCGGAGCTTTTCTTGCAAGTGTGATGGTCTCCTATCTTGTTTTGAGACTCCCATTCGGTGATGTGCCTGGTCTACACAGAGCTTTCATGTTAATCATCTGATTCACGGTACTTGGAACACGGTGGGTTTTCGGTAAATGTGTCTCACGCTGCTTTGAAGAGCCCTCTGTTCCCAGAGGTTAAATACTGGTCAGGTCACTTTGGATTTGTTGTTTTCAGTTAGAGTTACTGTTACTATGGGCAGTCAATCAGAAAGTGTTCCTTGTATGCAGTCATGAAGTTGTTAGTACTCTGAGCAACAAGAACACCATATGACGTGAGAAGCAAAGGCTTTTTTGCTCATTGAGAGGAAAGTGGGGTTTTCTTCATTTTATTTCATTTATATTTGGGAGGAGTCTATATTAAGTAGGATTAATTTGAGATACTTTGTCCTAACACAGAGAAAAATTAAGAAATGGGCGGAGGAAGCAAGAGCAGGAGGGAAGAAGGAAAAAGAAAGAAAGGAAGGAAAGAGGGGAAGTTTTGTTTGAAGTGGATATTATTTACCTGAAAATATTTCCTTTGAAATTCTGAATTACAGATTTTTCCCCCTTTCATCTAGAAAGAAAGTGACTTGTTTTGTAGGATTTGTGGGTCCTTCACGCTTTACTCACGTATGACATCCAGAGGGTGGTGGACACTGTATTCCAGGGAAACAAAGTCGTTTCAGTTTTCTCTACTTGAACAACCGATGGCGCCTAGTAGGAAACTGTATTCATCTTTTCAAACTTACTTTCCCCCTTTATGCTTCCTCTTCTTGTGACATTGCTCAGAAAAGAAGACCCGCACTACACGGCTTTCCTGCCTCCGGGTCATTTCAAACAGCACTGTCGCCCATCAGATATGCACTCTGTCATGTGAACGTTTGTCCTGCACCTAACTGTTGAAACCACTCCGTCTCTTCATCCAGAAAAAACAGAAGGAGAGAACAGTCCAAGCGGACAGTTTCTTGTCATCAAAAGAATAGCTGTCAATCTGCTGAAAACAAATCCAGAGGAAGGAGTTCTAAATGAATCCCTGATGTGAGCATTTTCTTGGGGAATTTGACAACCTAGCAGATTTCCTTAAGGAGAAATTATAGAGCAAATGAGCATTATTCCAGAATCGCCAGACACACGGGCCTGTTCTTTTTCCCCCCACATTTTTATTTAGATTCCAGCCAGTTAACATATTGGCTTCAGGTGTAGAATTTAGTGACTCATTACTTACACACAACAACCCGTGCTCATCACAACACATGCCCTTCCTGATCCCGATCACCGTATTTAACCCATCCCCTGCCCCACCTCCCCTCCAGTAACCCTCAGTTTGTTTTCAAGGATCTGTTGTATGGTTTGCCTTTTTTCCCCCCTATGTTCGTTTGTTTTGTTTCTTGAATTCCACATATGAGTAAAATCATATGGTATTTGTCTTTCTCTGACTGACTTATTTCACTTAGCGTGATACTCTCTAGATCCATTCACATCGTTACAAATGGCAAGATTTCCTTCTTTTTATGGCTTAGTATTCCTCTGTGTGTGTGTGTGTGTGTGTGTGTGTGTGTGTGTGTGGGTGGGTGTACCACATACCACGTCTTCTTTATCCATCGGTCAGTCAATGGGCATTTAGGCTCTTTCCATAATTTGGCTGTTTTATTTGTCAATAATGCTGTTATAAACATCAGGGGGCATGTATCCCTTGGAATCTGTATTTTTATATCCTTTGAGTAAATACCTTTGAGAAGTGTAATTGCTGGATCATAAGGTACTTCTATTTTTAACTTTTTGAGGAACCTCCATACTTGTTTCCAGAGTGGCTGCACCAGTTTGCATTCCCACCAACAGTGCAAGAGGGTTCCCCTTTCTCCACATCTTGCCAACACCTCTTATTTCCTGTGTTGTTAATTTTAGCCATCCTGACCAGTGTGAGGTGATAGCTCATTATAGATTTTTTTTTTCGACGGCCGGGGGGAGCAGAAGTAGAGAGAGAGAGAGAATCATAAAGAAGGCTTTATGCCCAGCTCAGAGTCCAACTCAGTGCTGGATTTCACGACTATTAGATCTGAGCCAAAATCAAGAGTCAGATGCTTAACTGACTGAGCCACCCAGGTGCCCCATCATTATGGTTTTGATTTGTATTTCCCTGATGGTGAGTGACGTTGAGCATCTTTACTTATGTCTGTAGCCATCTGGATATCTTCTTTGGGAAAGTGTCTATTCATGTCTTCTGCACATTTTTTAAGTGGATTATTTGTTTTTTGGGTGTTCAGTTTTGTAAGTTCTTTATATGTTTTGGATACTCACCCTGTGTCAGATATGTCATTTGCAAATACCTTCTCCCATTCCATAGGCTGCCTTTTAGTTTTGTTGATTATTTCCTTTGCTGTGCAAGAGCTTTTTGTTTTGATGAAGTCCCAAGAGTTCATTTTTGCTTTTGTTTTCCTTGCCTCAGGAGACATGTCTAGCAAGAAGTTGCTGTTTCCGATGTCAAAGAGGTTACTGCTTATGTTCCCTTCCAGGATTTTGATGTTTCGTTTGTCACATTTAGGTCTTGAATCTTTGAATTAATTTTTGTGTTTGGTATGAGAAAGTGGTCCAGTTTCCTTCCTTTGCATGCTGGGGTCCAGTTTTCCCAATACCACCATAGGTGCCTCTTCTTTTCAGTTTCTTTCATCTATGCATCTCTGTATATTTCAGATGCAGAATAACTTGAGAATCAAAAGAGCTGACCTCAGGTCCAGCATCCCATGAGACCCAGAAATCACCCTAGCTCTTGGGTTCTAAGTTTACCCCACCATGAGGCCAAAGAATGTGACTTGAGACTGGCCTCATGACAAAAAGGTTATGATAGTCACGAAACAGATTCAGGTTACACATTCTCTGGGTTACTGCTTTGTCAGTTTTGCTAGTAATAACTCTCTTAGATCCCAACCACAGGACTACCATCAGTGGAGTAAAACTTAGCAATGATCGTGAAAGAGGTAATTTTATTGCCAAAGAACTCTAATTTTCTCCCTGGGAGTAGTAACCTTGAGTATGACACTTCATTCATAAAAAAGAGGGCCTCACTTTTAACAAATTGCAGTGCATTTATACTCTTGAAAGAAGTGCAATACCGTGTAATTTCCACTTAAATTCCCATTTTCGTCTCATCAGTTCTTTCCATTTAGACCCAGGGCCTCGGTGTATGCATTGATGTTCTCACTGAAATGTGTTAAAGTGGTTATTTGGGTAATGTTGCGCTGTGGAATAATATAAATATCAGCATTTTCTAAATAAAAAAAGTCAGGATGTATGGTCTGAAAAAAATCAGAATCACAGAGACACAAAGACAAAATCTGTAATTTTTTTAATGGTTATTTATTTCTGATGTGGGCGTGGAGGCAGAGAGAGATAGAGACACAGAATCCAAGGCAGGCTCCAGGCTCTGAGCTGTCAGCACAGAGCACAGTGTGGGGCTTGGACCCACAAACCGCAAGATCATGACTTGAGCCAAAGTCAAGAGGCTTAACTGAGTGAGCCATCCAGGTGTCCCGTCAAGGACAAAATTTGTAATTGAAGAAAAACATACTACATAACACAAGAACAGGTTTCAAGTAGATTGAATTCTATTGGGGATATTGGAGACCTCGTCGTCAGTTCATTGTGCCGTCAAGTGTACTATCTTTCTCCAAAACTTTCAACTCCATGTTTTGTCTACTTATAATTGGGCCCAAAAAATTCATCATACATTCTTCTAGCCATTGCATTTATAAACTTGGCCATTAGTATGGTGGAGTCATTTTACACAATTCTTTTAACCTTCAATTCAGAAAGTTCCTGCCTCACTTCGCCACTTCAGCCCATGGCTGCAGCCACAGTTAATACACCACACACAAAGCTCTTTCATCCATCCATGCTGCTCCCTCTCCCGGAAGTACCTTTCTTCTTCCCTCCTGGCTTTAGCCAGTTGTCTAGTCCCAGCTCATTGATCATCTCCATCAGCAGAGTTCAGTGTTAGGTTCCCATAGCACCTTTTAGCATATTTCTAGTTTAGCACTTCCCACATTGATCTGGTTGTTTCCTTATAATCTTGCTTCTCCCATGGAAATGTCAGAAGCTCAAGGACAAGGACCACTTTCTGTCCATCTTAAAGTCCTCACTGATTAGGAGAATGCCTGCCCCTTGGTCAGTGCCCAATAAATGTTTTTGGAATACACAAAAGAGGGTAGTCTTATCCACTTGTATGTTTATTGCATAATGTGGGCTTCTTTGTGCTTTCCTTGACCTTATAATTCACCATAAAACATACACAGAGAACACACAAGTAGGAGATTAGAAAATCTGAATCAGTGCCTGTAGAGGAACAAGCAATGAGCTAAAACCCAGATTGAATTTTTTTTTAATGTTGCTTTCTGCTACAAGAGGACCCCTCCTCTTGTAACCCAGTGGTATTATCAGAAAGAAATTTAAAGTGATGCGAGAAAGTCCATCAGCTCTCTTAGTCATGGTTTTACAGAGTCACCACCTTGGGCACGTGAATGTCTGTGACAGAGAGAGTCAGGTCAAGAGGCCTAATTCCTCCCACTTTATCCAGCTTACGTTAGGTTAATTACCCAAAATCTCTGTGGCTCAGTTTCCTTCGATGAGGTAGTTAAGTCTACTTCACAGAGTTGTAGGGAATACCTGGATTCCTCTTATGTAAAGGACTTGACCCAGGACTTGTCAGCAGGTCACACTGTAAGTAGAATCTGGCACATTTGGACTCTAAATCCGTGGAGCAGGGGATACCCTAGCAGGCCGGTGGACAGGATTCTGACGGCTCTCGCAACAGCAATAGAGAAAATCGGGTACTACTTAAACCAAGTAGCTCAAAGGGGAGTCTTACCCTTGCCGAAACTACTCAGGCTTCTATGGCCCCATGATGGCTTTCTGCTCTGGGGATAAAGTAAAAGTTTCTGTCTGAGGCTAACTGCAGTATTGGCCAGCTTGCCAGAGGCATGGCATCCCCAGCCCTCTCTCCATCAGAAGTAATCAGAAAAGCAGAAGTATGTAATTTTGGTCCACAGATTCACCCAATAAAGGCATGTATACTACACATCAGACCCTTATTTGAAGCCTTACTGACTCTGACGCACATTTAAGATATAATTTTTAATAAATTTCCTGAAATGACTCTTGGCCCTGCAAATTGAAAGAGATTATGAAATCACTGCTAAAAGTAAGGGTAACTTCAAGTGAAAAGTGTTAACTGCCTGGTATTATGAGACCTGGAAAATTAGACACAGAACAGGATCACTGTCCAGTAGGATAATGGATGTTCCTAAGAGATCACTCTGAGTCATGTAAAACAAATAAAATAACATAAAAACCTTAAGTCATGTTCAATACGTATGAAATATACTTTAAGAAAGATTTCTGTTCAAAAGTTTTTATTTCAGCGGTCTGCAGGGTTTGCTTATGTGGAACACCTTGTTCTCTGCCAAAGCCAAATATAAATGAAGTATCTCTGTATTTAGAGAAGAGGAAAGTGGAACGTTTGTTGTAATAATGTTTATCTTTTTTGTTTTGATACTTGTTATGAAACATAAAGCTGGCTCTTTCCCCCTCACCCCACCCCAAAAGATTATTGAAAAGCGAACTCAACTGTATACTGCCAGCTTCTTGAGGATCAGGGACATTTTATTTTGTTTACCAAGTCCAGATCAGGCTCTGGCACTCAGAGGTTATTTGTTTTTGAATGGGGAGATGGATAGATGCTGGGGAGCATGACAATCATGGATGTGTAACTGATGCCAGTGTGTAAGTTAAAAAAAAAAAAAAATCCAAGTCTAGTCTCACTTCTGCTGCTGTCCATCTGGGTGATTTGGGGCAAACCTTTTACATCTCTGGGCTTCATTTCCCTCATCTGTAAAATGAGGAAGTTGGACTAGATCATTTTATAAAGTCCCTCCCGATTCCCAACAGCCTATGCTTTTATAGAGAAAAAAGATCAGTTCTTTTATGCATGTGACACATAATTGAAAGTCGCAACTAAGTGATGTAGATCAATACAGCAAGCAGCAAATTTCATTTCAAGGACATTGGTATTCTTGGAATACAGTTAGCATCCTTTTGGCTTTGTCTAAAGCACATACTATGCGGTCAAAATGGCTTGTCCACATTTTTTTTTTTTTTTTTTTTTGAATGAAAGGATTTGTGCCTCCCACATGTAGGGCTTGGCGTATTGTAAATGGTAGCCTACACATAGGCAAATGAGAACTGGGAAGATAATTAAATCTGAGGTGGAAATAGAGCAGACTTGTGAATGAACAAAGGAAGTGTGTTTCTCTGGAAGCCAAGATGTCAAAGATACATTTTATTAGTACTGCACACTTTCAGCTTTCATGTAAATCAGTATTCAGCTGCTTCAAATGTTCTAACTCTGCATTTCTGAAGAATCCATTGTGTATATTAACTGTGGGGATGTCAGGCATTTTTAAATTCCAAACTTGGGGAGAGATTCACTGACATGCGTGACAGTGTACCTAAAGAATCAAATGGTCAGAATGCACTTTATTTTTGAGCTAAAAGTGAAAACAAACAGATTCATTTCTAAGACTTCTGGGCCTCTTGCTCCTTTTTTTCTTTCTTTCTCACAAAACAGACATGGAATGAAAAGGTGGAAAATGCAACTAAAGGCTTCTAAAATGCTTCCTGACCACATACCTTTCCAGTGGCTCAGTTTTGGCAAAGTAGCTCCAGACCCTACCACTATCCAAGCTCCCACCATCCTTCCTTATGACTCACACTGACACTTGAGTGCTAAGAGGCCGTTCTGTGGCTGCAGGGATGCCCAGTTAAAACAAACATAGCTGAAAGCGAACCCCAAAGTCGTTTGGTTCAATCCCCTTATATCATAGATGGAAACGGAGGTCCAGGGAGGTGACATTACTCACACAAGGTAACACATAAGTCTCTTGATTTCTAACCCATTGCTCTTTTCACAGGCACGTTAGTCCCTGACAAATAATAACCCCCCACCCCCACCAAAAAAATGGTGAGGGGAACCAGACCCTTTAAAAAAACAACAGGGTTATAACATTATTACTTTTTTTCACATGGTCTATCTTTCACCTTTTCACATTGTTGCTTTTGTCTTGTCAGTTTCTTGTAGAAACATGACTTACTGCTTGGAAATTCAACTTGGCATTTTCTTTAGACAAAGTGATCTTTTAAACGTAGCCAACATTTCTTTTGGAGTATGACTCCATTTCACATAACACGTCTTAAGATTGATGTTTACTAAGTTGGTTGTTTAAATCATGTTCGGAGCTTGGTTACATGGGCCGTTCCTTTGTCTCTGTGTCTCCCTCTCTCTCCTTTTTCTTTGTGCTTGACACAAAAGGATGGGGCCCCGAGGATCATCTGGAAATGGATCAGTGTATTCATGTGTGAGCTTTACAAAGCACTGAAGCAAAGGTGTCATTAAATGTTAGAAGTCATTCAATCACGCCCATCTCTTCATATGAAGTAAAGAGTAAAGAGGGAAAAGGCTCTGTATGGTAACTATCCACAAAGCTTTGTGTAGTCAGTCACCTCCTCCTACTTCTCGGAGGAGCTGACTCCCATTTTTGCTTCTCTCACCCTTAGAGGAGGTTTGAGATTAGCATTGTTTTTGTGAATCTGATCTTAATACTCGGCTCTTGTTTCATGCTGAAAGTAACTCAAGTGATAGATTTTTAGAGAGCTGCTGAGTTTAATCCTGATTATGTTTCCTTTCAAATGACCGAGGTTTTCCTGTGTATCCATGATCCTGCCAGGGACTTGGCAAGAGAAAAGAATGACTCTTACCCCAAAAAAGGGAATTAATTGTCTACCCTTAAGTATGTTTCTAGCAGCCTATTTTAGGTATTAAATGTAAAAGTCAATTAAGGGAGGTTTCAATGTATCGGTATCCTGTTTGTCCTGAAATATAAATGGAAGTTTGAGAGTTTTGAAGCAGATGCCATCTGCTGGATAGTTAAGAAACTGTAATTAAAAAAAAAAAAAAAAAAGATATGAATAGAAAACCTATGGAACAGTTTACCTTAAAGAATAGATTGCTAATTTAAGCAAATGCTAATTCCCAGGCGCCAAGTAAAGCGCCATCTCTCCAACTTGCTGTCTACAGTCTAAATGTTTACTTTGTTTTTCTAATCTGAATAAAGATATTCCTTCCTGTTCGTGTGCAGTGCTAGATCCCCCAAACTCTTCATCTAGTCTACAATCGTGAGAACAAATGCAAAATAAGTGTTCATCTCCAGAGAAAGGATAACTTTGCAATAATGCATCTGGGAGCCCCCCGAATTAAAACCAGAGCTAATATAAGAAAATGGAAAGAGAGAGACAGAGATGAAATAAGGCTATGTAGGAATAAAGGGTGAGTATATCAAATGAAAACCACATGTAAGAAGACATAAATACAGGCTAAACAGCTAATTCTTTCTCTGAGGGACCCTTTAGCAGGATTGATCTCTACCTAACACCCCCACACCTCCCACACCCCCTCATTAGAAGAGCCCGTGGATAGAGCAGACACTCCCTAAATTGCCCAGCCTCCCTTAGAAATTGTATATTACAGTCACATGCCGTGTAGCTCCTGCTACACTGGGTCCCAGCTTGGGTTCTCCCTCTAAACTCTCTGAGCAAGTTCTTTCACGGTTTTTGGACTCAGTTTCCTCTTCTGTGAAATGTCACTTGATGAATTTTACTGTCCTAGTGAGCTATTTTTTTTTTAAGTTAAGATGCAAATTAATAGTATTTCCATAAACAGAAGCTTTATATCTCCGGGGCGGGGGGGGGGGGGGGATCCTCATCTAGAGTTACAAACTTAGAATTAGGACACTGGCAAGTAAGCAATGTGAAAGGATGGTGTCTCTCCACAAGTAGAAAAATATCTCAAGAAGTGAGAAATTTCAGAACTCCAATCTGCATCTGGCTAAGAAGCCCCGTGGGGGGTTGCGGAGAGGGAGCAGTGAGAGACCCATCCATACATCACTCTAAGATCATTCATTTGTTTCTCCCAATTTTAGAATATAAAACGGTTGAACAAACTCCATAAATTTCTTACATGAAGGGCTCTCAAAATGAGGGCACCCCAGCTGTCAGCTTCATCTCCGTTTCTGAATCACAGATACACATATATGGCTAAAAAGGAAGGAGCAGACAAAATACCAAACGGATGAAGAGAGAAAGAAAAGATGTTCCCAAACATATTAATTGTTCACCCACGTGACTTACTGGTATGTTAATGTCTCGCATCAGCCCCTGCTAATGAGAATATTGCCCCTTATTTCCCTTTTAGTTTATAAATGGAGTAGCATTATGTAATCACCCTAATGAGGTAATAGAAACATAAGTACACAGGAAAATTTGATAGGGTTTTCTCCTAATTCGTCCTCTGTTGCGTTCGTCACCCCCATCCCATTAACCCTCCCTCTTTCCTCCTCACTCCCCCCACTGGCTGAGTCTCCAGTCCCAAAGGACATATTGTTGGCTATTATTTATAATAAGTCTCTCTCCTCTTGGCAGGATATAGAACAGCTGTTGGTCTATTCTCTGCCACAAAGACCAACTTCCCTCTTTTGCCCTGGATGACTGGAAGAAAGTCGGGGAGAAGAGCAATTTATAGTTGTGTTACAGCACCTCTATTTTCTTTTATGTTTATTTATATTGCTTCCATTTCTGTCTGGGATTTCTGAGATAATCAAGATCACTTCTGCTACAGAATTCTCATTTGGGGAGGCTCTGGTGGCAGTTGACGGTGTCTTGCTTTATTGAGTCAGACATTTTAGAACTCCAGGCTAGAGGAAGCGGTGAACATTTTCTTCCGGGAGAGTTCGAGAATCGGTGTTGCTGCTGTTGTTTTTCCTTACGAACTGATGAATGGGTTTCGTGTTACGTGAACAATACATGACGTTGGATTTCTCAAGGGAAGACACCTTGTCTTCACCAACTTTCTGTTTCCAAAACATAGGACAGTACCCTCTCAGTACATGTCTGGTGAGTGAACCAAGTTGAGTACGGAGCGGGGGTCTGGTCTGTTCTCCATCCCGTGTCAATTAGTCCGACAGACCAGCACTTAAGTCTCACCCCAGACTTCCAGACCAGGCAAGCCCCATTGCCAGAGGTGGGTCCTTTTTCTGAAATCTTTTATCTTGGATTAGCTTTGGCTTCACACCTCATCCCAGGCAAAGGAGCACAACTACTCAGTGTTTCAAAATCTAGGATAGGTACTGAATCTTCAGAGACCAGAGATCTCCAGAAGTAGAATGTGGGAAGAATGCCTCTGTTATTTTAGGAGTTGAGGGAAGCTCACAACATTGGAAATTGGCCTGAGACCCCAGACTCTGACACTAGGTATCAATGTGACAGAAGACAAGACAGTCTAGGGTGGGCAGAAAGGAATCACAGTCTAGCATTAAGGTTTTTCCTCGTGACAAGTGTTTGGAACTGACACAGGTTGGCTGCCGGTCAAGGCCATGTTTAATAAAGACTGGGCAGAGGCGGAGTGGAGTAGATAAGTCTGAGGCAGTGGGATGTGGCAAAGAGGAGACTGACTTCTGATTCTCCTCTTTATTTCTATAAGAAAATAGCTTGGTAAATATGAAAAATAGCTAATGTCTTCCATAGTCTAACCAGGCCCTTTCCTGGAAAAAAATTGGAGAGTTGACAATTTTTACGTGGTTGACGCCTTTTCATGAGGGTTCCTAAGGCACTTTGAGATTTCCTTGTCTGTGTTGTTAAATGTGTCATAAGCATCTTGACGGACCTGGCTCTCTCTATTTTCTCTGATACTCTACAGCCCACCCACTGAGCACTTAACAAATGTTCTTGACAGACACACAAGAAATATATTGGATTAAAGAGGACACTAGGTGCTAAAGCCACCACAATGTCTGCCTCTCCAATAACTTTTGGCATTTTGCAGGCAACATGAGAAGAAAGAATAATAATAGCCATGGTTTACAGAGTGCTTACAACATGACAGGCACAATACTTGTCGCCTTACATACTTTATTTTCTCTCATAATCTGGGTTCGAAAGGGAATTATTGAAGACATAAAATGTCATGGTGCTCACTTCGGCCCAATTGCAAGCCAGGCCTTCAGAACTGGAAAAGGAAGCTGGTTAGGTTGGATCAGAAAGTAGCTTAAGCTTTCTCTGGAGAAGAAAAGACACGGACCTCATACACATCTAGATCCAGGTAAACTTTGTCTTTCTTTTTCCCCCCGTCACCTATCTCCATGGCTATCTTCTATGACTCCTTGTTAACTCGAACAAACTTTAATTGGTGGCCTTCCAGGCCTCGTAGGAGATGGAGAGCCAGGAGAGCCTTCGTAGAAACTTGTTGAATGAAGTCCTTGGTGAGGACCATTATTAAGGTGCATATCACCTTAAATAACATACTGGTTAAGGATTAGGATCTGGAGTCAGGCTGCCTTAATTCAGATGCCATACCCGACCTTTGTAGCAACCTCTCTGTGCCTCGATTTCATTGTCTAAAAAATATGTAGGATAACATCTACTTCGCAGAATCCTTGTCAAAGATTAAATAAGATGATGTATAGAAAGTGCTTAACACAGCACCTGGTATTTAAGAAATATTGGCCACTATTATTACTACTACTACTAATAATCAATAGATGCCTCTTTTTCTTCCATAAGATATGAGGGCTAATTGAAAGAAAGGACCTTGACTGTTTTGTGTGTGTAGCACAATGATACTTGGCACATTGTAGATTCTGATTAAATACTGGCTGATTGACTAGATGGCTGGATGGAAGAGTGAGTTTGAGTTTAAAAATAAAGGCGCTACAAAAGACTTCCTTCGTTCCAACCCCCTTTCTAGACGTCATGCCTCACCTATTACCCACAAGAAACCACCATAACATTAAACGAACTTGAGATATTCAGCAGGCAGTTTCTGAGGCTCAGCTAGACGTTTAGACTCACAAGACTACTATACATTACATCTGACATCAGTTTACTCAGAAGGACATAGGATGGGAACCAACCATAGCCTACTGGCAAAGCAGCATCAGGCATTCTTCTGTGATTAGAGCCCTGCCGGTTCAGGTGCTGGATGATGGAATCCATATTGGGCAGGTGAAGGAACTGCTTTTGCTTAAAAGCCTTCTATCCCACAGCAGTCAATAACTCTTGTGATAACTCCAGAGATATAGTTTGCAGGGTCCTAGCAAGGGACATTCTGGTTACAAGAAATTCTGCACTCACGGAAGTCCAAAGCATGGCATTCCCATCAGGTATTTACAGTTCATTTGTAGTGCCCGCCCCCCACCCCCTGGGTCCAGATGCAGTCCGCCAATGAGGGGTCATTTTTACCATATGCATTGTTGCCTAGTAACATAGTTGACACATACCATCTTTATCTGTTTCCAGGGAAACCAAGCTAAGAAGTTAACCAAAGGTCAGATTCTCATGCAAAAAGGGAAGGAGTTTTTCTTAACTCTTTGCCCACACCATCTAGTTATTTACAGCAGAGCCTAAGAAACCTATCCAATGTCCCTGTGAACCACTCATTCTTACATCATATACCTGCCACAAATATTTCCCAAAATAGAATAATAAAAGCATAGTCGCATCCACCATTCTGTACCCTGCCCCCAGCTCAATGATCCTTGACAGCATGCCTTCCTTTCACATCACCCCCACCACCCCCAATCAGCAATCCTATCCTTCAGAGCCCAAGCGTTGCTAGCCTTTTAACACACACACTCACCTTATTTTTATTTTTTCAAGTTTATTTACTTATTCTGAGGGAGAGAGCGAGCGACAGTGAGCACACACGTGCAGGAGGGGCAGAGAGAGAGAAGAGAGAGGAAAGAATCCCAAGCAGGCTCAGCACTGTCGGCACAGAGCCAGATGTGGGGTTCAAACTCACGATCCGTGAGATCAGGACCTGAGCCAAAATCAAGAGTCGGACGGTTAACCCACTGAGCCATGCAGGCACCCCTCACTTTTATAAACACGCAAGAAATGTCCTTTTCCCTGGACCTGTCTCATCCTAAAAGATTATCCCAGTCCAAGAACCACACCATTAAGAACCTGTTGAGTTTTGCCCTTCCTTACAGAGTTGTTTTGAAGATAAAATGAGGTCAAAGAGGTCGAGTTGAAAGGACCATAGTAAACATGGTAAGATAGCCTCACCATTCAGAGAGTGGGAGTGAATCCCAATCACAGTTGAATGGCATCAGATCTACTCACGTGGAAAGCATAGAGAAGTCTTGGCTTCCCTGATTTAAATGACTGGTGATGATAACTATCCTTACTCCAAGCGGTTAGGGAGATTGTTTTAACCAGGGAGAACCATTAACTCTCATACATTTCACCTTTTAAACAGCCACAAGATGGTAGACAGTTTGGCTAATACCAATTTGCCTTAGGGAAAGGATTAAGTACTCCATGTATTTCCCTGCCCGAATTATACTAATAGTTTCTCTTTATTAAATTGTTAGTATGTGTGCCAGGGACGGTGCAAAGTGCTTTACTCATAGTCTCTTATTTAACCATCAGGTATTACTAACTCTTTTTCTCGGCAGAAACCAAAACTCAGATCACAAGACTTGCCCGAGGTCACTCAGTGGCACGTGGCAGAGCCAGGAGCTAGGTCACGTTTAGTGTCATTCCAAATCCCGTGTTCTGTGCCCTGTGATATCTCCATGGAGAAGGTGTATTGATTATGCACTATTTCCATTATGCCAATCTGTAAATGCGCTGCGAACAGATTTTGCATTGCTCTAAAGAAGTGCTTCCTTTTGTCGAAGAAAAAAAAAGAAAGAAGTTGAAATACAAGAGTTTAGATGAAAATATGAGACAAAGGGAAATCCTCATTTTATTGTAATTTCTTTTCTCTTTTCTCTTTTCTATTATTACGTATTCTAAAATTGAGCTTATAATTCGAATGATCCAGAAGAAAGGTGTAAAGTACAAAGGGGAGTAAAGAAAAAAATAGAGCATCACATGCAGACTCTGAAGTCACCACTCTGCAGCTGGGCCTGTCAGAGTCCTTTTAAAGAAATGATAATTTCAACTCATTATCTACCTTGCAGATGTGCTAAGTAACATAAGAACGGGTTCCAAATCGATACAATCCTATCTGAGATGTTAGAAGCTCACCGGTTCATTATCGTGGAAAGTTTAATAGCTTTTCTCAAAAATTTCAGCTACATGTTTTGTCTACTTATAATGTACTTGAACGTGTATTCCTGACAAAAGAAAAATTAAACTAACTTCTTCTACTGTGGCTAGCACGTTCCTACTTTGTTCTGATTAATTCGCAGATCTGGGCAATGAAAGAATTTGCAGTTGGCGACAAAAATTCTAAATTGGGCAGTTTAATTGTCAAATAAATTTTCAAACTTGAATGGGGAGTGGGGAGAAAGATAGACACTTTGGCATTTTTAAGCCATAAGTGGGTATTTTCTTGTAAGTTGTGCCAACCTGGGAGAAGGAAAGAAAAAAGCAAGACTTTGGTCTGTCACATAACATAACATTTTCTTTAGGAAACTTGAGGCAATCCATTCCATCATACAATTTTTCAGTGAAGGTAAATTTAATCAAATTCTATAATTTACTCTCTTTCCTTCAACTCCTCTTAAGATGTTCTCTTAGGAAACAGTAGCATAAATAAAATGGCCTATGTATGTAAGAAAAAAAATATTTAAAATCATCTTCGGGGTGGCTGGGTGGCTTAGTTGGTTAAGCATCTGACTCTTGATCACAATCAAGCCCCACATCAGGCTCTGAGCTGACAGAGCCTCTCTCTCTCTCTCTCTCTCTCTCTCTCTCTCTCTCTCTTCCTCCCTTACTCTCTCTCTCTCTCCCTCTCAAAATAAATAAATAAACTTTAAAAAAAAGAAAAAGAAATAAATGAAATCATTTTCATTTTGTCTGAGTTAGAGTAGAAAAGATTCGTTTTATGGAAGATACAGGATGGGTTTTATGAGATGGTTTCCTCCTCCTCAGCTTTATTTATGGGGGACATCAAAAGAAAACTAAGAAACAACAATCATTTATTTATTTTCATGCATTTTGAGTTTTATACATTCTTATTTCTCAATCCAAATTTCTTACTTTTCTATTAACATGCTCACCCATGAAACAAAGTTTAAATAATACTGATTGCACACTCTGTTCTGTCTCTCAGAGATGAATAAACGTTAAAAAAAAAATTTTTTTTTAAGGGGAGGGGGAGCCTGGGTGTTTCAGTCGGTTGGGAGTCTGACTTTGGTTTGGGTCATGATCTTGAGGTGAGTGAGTTCGAACCCCGATTTGGGCTCTGTGCTGACAGCTCAGAGCCTGGAGCCTGTTTTGGATCCTGTCTCCCTCTCTCTCTGCCCCTCCCCTGCTCACACTCTGTTCTGTCTCTCAAAAATGAATAAACATTAAAAAAAATGTTTTTAATAATACTGATTGCAGTGTATGTGAGGTATTGCAGTGTATGTATTAGCAACCTTTCAGAGGGGGCATCTCGTCATGATACCACATCTGGAATGCTGGGGTAACCAGCGTGGACTATCCAAACAAAACATGGAAAATAGAGGTGGAACAGAGTGGAGAGAAACCCCATAATGTCCCATCTTCTCAAAACTATCATACCTACCATTTCCATTTTTAATGCCACAGACTAGAAAAACTTATCCATTCCTCATTTATACCTTAGCATGACTTCTTTTCACCAATTTTTAAAAAAAATTTTAATGTTTATTTTTGAGGGAGAGAGAGCGTGAGTGGGGGAGGGGCGGAGACAGAGGGAGACACAGAATCCAAAGCAGGCTCCAGGCTCTGAGATGTCAGCACAGAGCCTGACACAGAGCTCGAACTCTTGAACCATGCAATCACGACCTGAGCTGAAGTCGGACGCTTAACCGACTGAGCCACCCAGGCATCCCACCAATTTATTTTTTCTAACACTTGATGGAGATCATCAGAAGGAATGGATGGAAGAGGGGGCAATCAATATCTTTTGAATGCTCACGAGATGCCAAGAGATGGGCTAGGTGTTTAATTTAAGTTCTCAGTTATCGAGTGAACCCTCAAAGCATACCTGTGGAGTCAGTTTCATTAATCCCATTGAAAGTAAGGAAACAAGCTTCGAGAATGAGGTGGTTTGCCCAAGGTTTCTTATTATAAGATGCCAGATCCAGGATCTGAGATAAAACTGCTTGGAGTTTGGGTTGAGAGATCAGTTGGTTGAGTCACAAGTAATTGAAAGGAAATTTCAAATAGGACATTTGGGGGGGGGGGGGAAGCATTCATTCTTTCAGTCAACAAGTATTTGATTAGCCGTTAAGTAGCAACCCTGTACCAGGCAGCAGGGGAAACAGGAGTGAACAACAAGTACGCGGACACCAGACTTCTGTCGCTTAGCTGAGAACTGAATAGCCACGAGTAATACCAGAAGTTTGGAGACAGGTGACAAGGTAGGTTGAAGGTATCAGAGGCAAACTTGGGTAAATATCTATGGAGAGCCGCACCTTAAGCATTCACTCTTCCCGCTGTGATGTTCTGACACGGGCTTGGGCTCAGCTCCTTGTCAAGAGTAAAACCTAACATACTTATTGTTGGGAAGTGGGGGGCTATGATTCTGGGGACCAAGCATTTAATCTAGGCCTCTGAAGTAGAGCCTCTGTCGTCAACCTGGCCGTGCTGAAGGGCCTCCCTGGTGGAGGTGATGATCTGGATTCTGTTTCCCCACTGTATCTTCCTCTAAACAGACTCTGGCACTTAGAAGAGACTACAAATAATTGGGGGAGACGGGAGAGAGAGGAAGGAAAAGGAAAGGAAGGAGTAAGTCTTCCTGGACCTGTGCTCGGAGTCCAAGTGCCCTTCCCAGGGACCTCTGACAGAATTGAGTTTGCCTGCCTGAGATTGTCCTGTGTATTTAAAATGTTCCAAGTAGCTCAGAGCTGTGCTATCATGGAAGTCCAGTGTTGGGAGACATTAATCTTTTAATTTGAAGGTACACTGTATCTTGGAAATTTTGAGGTGCAAGGAATGCATTCGTCTGACAGATGTAGTCTACCATTCATAGTTTTGAAACTAGAACATTTTGCTGACAAAGAGAAATGTATTTTTAAGCCTGAGTTCTTAAAAAAAAAAACAAAAAAAACCTTCCATCCTAGCCCTCTAGCCAGGCTCTTTCTGCCAGCTCCCCGGCTATGAACACAACACATTCTTGCAATTCATCACTTCCCTTGGCTCAAGCCAGCCTTTAAAATGGTTGGCGGCATATGCTTCTCATTAGCTCTGCCTCTGCCTCACCTGGGCAGCTCAGACTCCTCTCTCTTGCCCCCTGCCTGCCCCCTTCGCCTCCCCTCCTCCTTCCCCAACCCCAGACGGGTGCTCCTGCCAGCTTCTCTTACCAGGCAGCGTGGCCTGCTGGCATGGCAGGAGGCAAGCTAAGAAGAAGGAGAAGGAAATCGCTCGGTTCTTTTGAAAGTAAATTCTGTGGTTCAACAGCCTCTCATACAGAAATGAGACTTAGGAGAAGAGAAAGCCAAGGGCAAAACCAAAAACAATAACAGAAATGGAAAAAAACAGAAGTCTGCTGACTGGGAGATAAATAGAGAGGGGGGCACCAAAAGGTTAAGAGGGAAAAATTCCCATCATTACATCATTTTGGCAGCCAAATGTTTCTCTAGGTCACCAGTTGTCTGTTTTGATTTATGTTCTAGGCTCTACTAGGAAGTTTTACCCACTTGGAGGGTAGTTTCTGTTTAACTCGGTTATCCGAGTGACAAAATATTCCTTCCGTTTGGTGAATTCTGGTACCCTCTGTGACCCAGTACATAAATTAAGAATGAGACTGAATCAGAGATTTTTGGATCGGCCCTAAAGAGACTTTCCACACACACCAAATTCTTTTCTTGTTTTCCCTCTTGTGCGGTAGCTTTTGATGAACACTTTCGATGTTTGGCTGACTTTCCAGAGTAATCAAGAAGGTAAATTCTCTCAATATGTCTTTACAGTAAAACTGGACAACTCTGATCCCAGCTTATTCATGCCACAGGTGGGCAACTTTTATGAGACTGGTTAGTAATGCAAGAAAGGTATGTCGAAAGAGTAAAGGCCTTAATCTTTTTTTTTAATTTTTTTAAATGTTTATTTATTTTTGAGACAGAGAGAGACAGAGCATGAACAGGGGAGGAGCAGAGAGAGAGGGAGACACAGAATCTGAGGCAGGCTCCAGGCTCAGAGCTGTTAGCACAGAGCCCGATGCGAGGCTCGAACTCACGGACTGTGAGATCATGACCTGAGCCGAAGTCTGACGCTCAACCGACTGAGCCACCCAGGCGCCCCTAGGCCTTAATCTTTGATGGCATTATGAGTGGATCGTTGAAATCTCAGGTTGGAAGGGACTCAGAGAATCCCTAATCCACTACAGGGAGGAAGAGGGTAGGACAAGGATTCACCGAGGGGCCCTCAGCCCCAGCGTATGCAAACGCCATCCTCTCCTACAAGTCCTTTTGTGCCCACATCAGAGACAGAGTTCTGCAATCTGCAGATCCAGAGTGGCTTTTTGTTCTAGATCCAACAGTTCATATAGAACGTAATGAACAACAATGACTTTGCTCAATATTGATGACCCATGACATTCATATGGCCGATAGAAAACCTCTCAAGACAGAACCACCCTGAGAAAAATCAGAAAAATGTTTCTCTTCTTCAGGGCGTACCCACGCCCTCTCACCTCACCCTCCATCCTGGGTGCAAGGCTTAGCAAAGTGCAAGCTGGACATATGTCAGGCCACACTTGCTCCCTTAACAGCTGCCCTTGTGCGGGCAAAACTTCTATGACTGCACGTATAGTGGTCCTGACCAGACGGCGTTCGTGGACCAAGCGAATCACACCAGATGCAGCCACTCCCGATTCACAGAAATTCATCCTGATGTCCTCATCTTGAATAAGAGCCCTCTCACTGTAGTGGATAAAGGGGCAAACATCTCATCTGCAAGAACTTGAACAGCTCTTTTTAATTTTTTTCTTAACACCTCTCATTTCCAAAGAACTGAGCCAGATTCAGCTCTGAACAAAATTGTACAGACAAAAGTGCCAGGAGACCTCTTTTCCACCTGTTCACCTGTTTCAATAGCCAGATGCTTGTACGTGCTCCCAACTACCTGCCCTGTCACTACCCACCCCCCACCCCCACTTGCAATCACAATCCTCTCTAAGATGTTAGCTGATAATCGCCTCTTGCATCCATTCAAAAACTATTTATTGAGAATGAGATGATGAGATGATTTATTCAGGTGGAGATGATGGTTTCACCCTTCCTAGGATAATTATGGGGTTTTTTGTTTGTTTTAAAGTTTATATATTTGTTTTGAGAGAGAGGGAGAGAGCATGAGCAAGGGAGGGACAGAGAGAGTGGGGGAGAGAGAGAGAGAAAGAATCCCAATCTGCACTGTCAGTGCAGAGCTCAACGCCAGGCTTGAACTTACAAACCACGAGATCATGACCTGAGCCCAAACCAAGAGTCGGACACTTAACCAACTGAGCCACCGGGGTGCCCTGGGTAATTATTTTTTAATAGAAATTCTCAAGCCTAGCACAATGCCTGGTGCATAATATACACTCAGTAAATAGTGTATGAGAGAGGGAGGAGGAGAGAGAACAGGATGCATTCTGTACTCAAAGAATGGTGGAATTCAGGAATCATACCAGGCAGCGCCCACTGAAGGGAAAAGGTGGGGGCAAGGAGACTTTATAACCACCTACATGTCATGGCAGTTAGGCCTTGAATTCTGCTCCATATTCTGCAGAATACTTAGGACATCGGTGCAACCATGTGAAAAACTGGTGCGAAAACCCCTATGCGACCTCCAAAATTCTTCCAGACCTGCCTCCTGCTTGCCTGGCCAGACACCCCAGCATTTCTGAGCCCCTGGATTTTGTGGATCCTGTTCTGGCCTCACAACTTGGTTTAGCCCCTTGATTAGTAACAGTCTTGGATTTCTACCTTAGCTTTTGCCTTCATACGGGTGTGAGGTAAGGTGTGATCTCGGGAGTTCTCTCTGGCTCCTTTGTTCCCTGGCCCCTCACTCACCTGACCAACGTAGCTGATTATCTCTGTCTGCTTCTTTTAAGTGCATAAAAGGAGAGTCTCAGAGTTACTAAAATTACTTACGGAGTTGTTTTGTTGAGTGCTTGTGTTGGAAGTCTTCCCTCGGTCTCCCTATTAGAGGTATTTATTATGTCTTTCTAGTCCTTTCCATCTTGAATTCCTAGAAAGAAAATACTCTGCCCTCATCACCTCTGTAATACCGTTATTGTGTAGCCTAGTGCCTTGTGCATAGTGTTTGCCCCTGAAATACTTTTTCTTTGTTGAACTGTTCAACCAGATATTCTCTTGTTGTTTCATTGTTGTTTTAACCAGAGGAAATTAACAGGAATTTCTCACTGATTCTGGTCTTCCTCTGATGGGAAAATTTTTATATTAAATGCAAATTACTTTGCCATCTGTGGGCAGCATACGTTCTGGAATCCTTTCCCTGCATATGGGGAAAGCAGGTTTCCCACCAATGACCATTAAAGTACATTTGGCAGCCCTTCAACTCTTTCTCCGTAACCCAGATGGCAAAGTTTTCTCCTCGTTTCCACTTGAGGGTTTTTATAAGGCTTCTTTATGTTTTTTCTTCTTTTCTGTTCTTGGACAGTGGGATTGGGCCTTCGGCTCAGACCTCCCTGTCCGTACTCTACCCTCTGGTCGTTGCCCTCATCTGTGACGGGAAGGAAGCCTGTTTTACTAGTTAGAACCCAAATCCATTTGCTAATGTGTCTCATCTTTTGTGTTTCTGCTTGCAAAATGATACCGGTATTATCTGCTGCTACTTCCCTTCCCAGGTAGTGACATAAGGAGACTAATAAGTTAGCTGACTAGGGTGCCTGGGTGGCTCATTCGGTTAAGCATCAGGCTCTTGGTTTCAGCTCAGCTCATGATCTCACGGTTCGTGGGATCGAGCCCCACATCAGGCTTTGTGCTTACAGTGCCGAGCCTGCTTAGGATTCTCTCTCTCTTTCTCCCTCTCTGCCTTTCTCCCACTTGCACTCACTCACTCTCTCTCTCAAAATAAATAAATGAACTTCAAAAAAAAAAAAAAAGTTAGCTGACTAAGAAAAAGACAGTGTTCTTCATGGGGTCCCCAGTGGACCTAGTCCTGAATTAAAGGCTGTACCTTTAGTGTTAAGAATTGGCTGGTAACCAGCCAAATATTAGCAAGGCTTTGACTTTGCTCTGTAACATTGGGTAAATGAGGTGGAGGAAAGGTTTCACAGAGATGCAAGCCTGACTTAAAGATAAAAAAGGTAGGATGGGAGCCAGTGGTGAAGGATTTTGATTTTTAGGAGAAAGTTTGGGACTTGATCCAGTGTGGAAACACCCTGGGATTTTAACAAGAGAGTGACATGATTAGATATGAGTGTGAGAGGCTGTTCTGACTTCAGCATGGAAGACCAGTGGGGGTCCAAAGTCAGTGAAGGGAGGCAATGCAGTAGTGGCGAAAAGAGGAGCGCCCAGATCAAGGAAGACAACGGGAACTGAAAGGAGAAAGAACAGACTTAGACATTTCAGGAAAAAAGTATGAATTTTCTACTCCTTCTCCCCTGCCCTTACTCTGCTCCTTTGGCTTCCTTCCTGTTTCTCACACATCAGTCAGACTCTTGCTTCATGAATGTCCTCACTGCCCAGCCTGTTCTTCCCCCAGGTTACCATGGCCCACTTCCTTAGACCCTTCAAGTCTTTGCCTAAACGTCCCCTTCTAAATGAGCCCTACCTGATCAACCTATTTAAAAATCCATACCCTGGGGGCACCTGGGTGGCTCAGTCTGTTAAGCATCCAACTCCTGGTTTCAGCTCAGATCATGATCTCGCAGTTTCTTGGGTTCAAGCCCCATGTATGAGCTGCTCACGATTCTCTCTATCCCTCTCCCTCTGCTCCTCCCCCACTCACGCTATCTCTGTCTCTCTCAAAATAAATAATGATAAAATAAAAACTTCAAAAAAATCCATACTCTCACCAAAGTCATAGATCAGAATGCTCATAGCAGCGATATCTACAATAGCCACCAAGCAGAAAACATCCAAATGCCCATAAACATTTGAAAGGATAAAGTGTGGTGGAATAATACTAGAAATTAATCAGAATGAACAATTAATCTACAGTCATATGTAACAACATGGATGAATCTCATAAACATAATGCTGAAGGAAAAGCAGCCTGCTTAAAAACAAGAACACATAACATACAAACAAAAAAGGTCAACCCTGAGCTCTGTTATTTGAAGTAAGGTAATGGTTACCTCTGGCAGGGGAGAAGTTACTAGAAGAACATAAGCAGTGCTTCTGGGCTGTCAGTAATGTTCGATTTTTGTTCCGCATGCTGGTTACACATGGTTTGTACAGTGTGTTAAAATTCAGAGAGTGCTATCTTAATGATATGTCTCCTTTTCCATATGTGTATTATACTTCGATAAAAAATTTAAAAATGCAACCCCTCCCTCCATACTACTCATCTCCCGGACTCCATTCTTCCACAATACTTACCACTTTCTAATATATGCTATAATTATAATGTTCACCACATTCTTTCCCCATGAGAATGCAAGTTCCACGAATGTGGGGATTTTTATGTTTTGCTTACTGCTCTATCTATATCACCTTGAGGTGTACCTGGCACCTAAGAGATAATAGAATGAATGATTAAACTATTGAATCTGAAAAAACCTGAATAGAACTGGCCAGATTCAAGATACAAATACAACCCAGGTTTGAGGACCTCTGCTGCTTTGGCAGGTTCTCCTTCCCAAAGTGTGGTGTATAGGCTGCTAGCCCAGAATTTGTGACAATCTCTTTTCCATGCCTGTCTCCAGGCTGTATCTGGACCTTTAACTAAGACCTTTTCTGATTCTTGTCTATTTATCCCATATGCACCATGTCCAAAACCTTCCTATCTCCGAAGCCAAGCTCAAATGCCATCTTCACAATAAAGCCTTTTTAAGCAGCCTCAACCTAAATTCCTCAACTTCTCTGTTTTACTCTTTCTGTGGTAATCTTATGAAATTGTTCTCATTCGTTCGTTCATTCATTCACTCATTCAACAGATATTTATTGAGCACCTCCTGAATGCCAGGTACTCTGTTATGTTCTGGAAATACAAGGTTAGATAAAAACAGACATGTCTTATGGGTTTATTATATTCCAGTAGGGTAGATCGACAATGAACAAGCAAATAGATAAATATGTAAAATTATTTGGGGTGCTTTGAAAGAAATTAAGGAAGATAAAGAGCTAGAGAGTGATGGGACACTATGTTGGGTAAATTATGAGGGAAGGCTCCTCTATATTGACAACATTGGAAAAGAGAATGAGATGAAGTAAGGAAGAGCATTTCAGGCAAAGTGAACAGCAAGTGACAATAAGCTTGAATAGGAGTCTTGTGTGTGGATTTCTTGGGATAGGGCTTATGTGCCTAACACAGTGTTTTGGATGGAGAAGCTTCTTGGATTTATTCAAGGTTTAATCATTTTTTTCATCCATTTCGCATTTTTCTTTAGATGAGCATTCCTAGAATGTGCCCAATAAAATACATCCCAACCTGAAGTATGCAAAATCTCATTACAACACACACACACACACACACACACACGTTCTGTGGCAAATAAGTATAAGAAACATGAAGATTCATAATGCACGCCAATGTCATATAGGTGTTTCTAAGTCTTGCAAGTAAAACAAATAAACAAACAAAGCCTCTCTCTAATTCATTGTTTTCTAATATGCGTTTTCCCCTTGGAACACACATTAATAGTGCGCAAAACACTAGAATTCCATAGACTTCAGTGTGGAATATGTTGTCTGAGATTCCTTCATGTTTCCTGTAAGTGATATTTATTCCTATTATTTATCTCTTTTTCATAATTTCATAAGTGAAATGCTTTTATTTCATATTACAATAATATTACAATATTATTCTAATTATGATACAAGAACACCGATTTCCAACATTCTCTTTACTGTGTTCCTAATGCACATAGTTCCACAGTCCCAGCCTGCCTAATTTTAATCTACATCCAGTGAGCTTTTTCACCCGTTAACCATGCTGTCTCTTGGGATATTTAGTCGCTGTCAGGATTAGGAGTTAAAATGTCAGGGGGCAAGTTTGGAAGCCCCAAAGTAAAACAACAGCAGTCAGAGAAATAGCAACAAGGCTCAGAATGCCCAGTGAGAGAGAACTTCTGAATGGACATACATGCAGCCTCTGTGGATGAAGTGCCTTTGAATGCATCTCCCCCTGGAAAAGACATCCAGAGAATTGCCGATTCTGGCCTGTGGATTCTGTGAATTAGCCTGCTCTAGATGAATGGTGACAGCCTTAACACTCAGAAGTTCTAGTATCAAGCTATGTTCCTTTGCTCCCTGATTGCAGACCTCTTTAAGTATTTATTGGTTTTCCATGGTCACCGGGCAGCTACAGATACATGCTTCCAGTGACAAGGCTAAATTTGCAAGCAAACAGCTATCAAATAAAGTTACAGCTGTCTTCCCGTTGTGTATGAGTGTGTTTGTCTTAAAATTCAAGTGTGTATGAGAGATAAAGAGAGCAAAAGAGAACACCTGGACTTTTGGACAATAACCACCAACAATTGTGTAGCCACTGGTGATTTTTGAAAAGAGAAAAAGAGCATTTCTTCTTATTTTATTGTGGGTGTGGCATTTAGCTTTCAGGTTTAACGCAGCAGAGAAACTGCAAAGCCAGAGTTTTTTCTGAGGCATTCGTTGCTGTGAAGAAAAACAAGCCAAGTTTTGCTTGTGGGCAGAAATATCCCAGAATACATCTGGTGATTGGGCAGAAAGTGGGAACTGGTGGGAGCCCAGGTGCACTGGCTCCCAACTACAGAGTGGTGTTCAACCTAGGTGGTGTTCTCAGACTCGGATCAAATTTCCAAGATGGATCAGGTTCAAAATGATCTTCTTGGCTTTCACTTATCTAAGATGGTGTTCAGGTCTAGGACGCTAATCCTGTGTTGGGAATGGAGGCTAGAGAGAGGTGTATAAATAGGTGTTTAAATAGGCAGCATCACACCTGGATGTTAGAAATATACTGTTGTTTCTAGAGAATTCAGAAGAGAAAAATTATTTGGGGTTGGGGCGCCTGGGTGACTCAGTTGGTTAAGCCTCTGGCTTTTGATTTTGGCTCAGGTCATGATCCCAGGGTCATGGGGCTGAGCTCCGCATTGGGCTCCGTGGGATTCTTGAATCCATATTCATATTCTTGAATCTTGGGATCTAATGTCCCTAACCAATGGCCAAATAAGAAAGGAGTAATGCTAAACTTAAGAATCGCAATTTACCCCTATTTACCATCCTGTTGAGTGCACCTAAAATGTCGTCTTCCATACCTAGTGCTTGTTCACCCTCCACTGCAACTGTGACCGTGATGGTGATCAGACCAATCCCAGGGGTTGTGAGTTGAGGATGGTTATTCCATATTCATTACCACCATATTCTGGGCACAGAATACTGCTACAAAGATCTAAGATGAATGAATGATAAATCACTCGTAGTTGTGAGAGGAAATGGAACTCTCGAGAGCGCACTGAAAGTGCTGTTCTGCCCCCACATAAAACCTCAGGCATACTTTCTTGTTTCTGGGGCCCCATGCTGTACACAGAATTATCTGAAACCCAGGCTTTTGTGTTGTTCTAACTGTACATGATGTCATTCTAGTGGCCGTAAGCCACTCATTAGATGAGGGATTTTCTGTTTGTCACCTGCCTACTTTACTATAGAACTACATGTAAATCTGCAAATCTCTGAGAAGTAGCTATCTTTTCCTCAAAATGCCATTTAGGGGCGCCTGGATGGCTCAGTAGGTTAAGCATCTGACTCATGATCTCAGCTCAGGTCTCGGTCTCAGGGTTGTAAGTTCAAGTCCCGCAATGGGCTCCATGCTGGGCGTGAAGCCTACTGAAAAAAGAATAACAATACTTTAGTTAGATATAAACTTGTGGTGAAGTAAAAAAACAATATATTCGTTCATTATTTTTTCACACATTCCATTTTTTGAAGCGCCATAGCGTGCTAGGTAGGCGCACTCGCAGACCTTTTCTCATCCCTACATCTGGATTAAATATAATGATACATACTAATATATAACTAAAGGTATACAGTATAATCTTGAGTTCCCAGAGGCCAAACCTACAGACCAGAGAGGGTGTGTAACTTGCCTCAGCCACATGGTTACAGCACCAGAAGCCAGGTCTTCTGATTCCAACTTTGTCCATAACCCTCTCATCTCTGTGTGGGTGGGATGGTGTTTGACTTCAGGGAACAGAAATCTCCCCAACCTTGTCTTTAATAAAAGATGTCCTCAGTGGTTACAATGGCATCTTAGAAAACCCGATGTTGGGAGGACAACATCAAGGAAATGGAAAGATGGCAGCAAATCATCTAACCTGTCTCTGTATTTCTCTTTCTGAGAGGTCATAGTGTCTTACTCCTTTCCACTTGCCCAGTCCCTTCAGACTGCACAGGGCCTTGGGTTTCCCTGGTGCCAGTTCATACTCCCTATGACTCCCTAGGCCCAGACAGCCACCACTGACAGACTCAGCCTGCCTGTCTTCCATAGAATCCACATTCTGGAAAAAAAAAAAAAACAAACAAACAAAAAAAAAACAGGAATTTGATGGACACATGCAGTTGCAAGAAAACAATGGGCATGCCTAAAACACCCACTACTTTTTTTTTTTAAATATTCTATTTCAAATTCTAAAATCGGAATTACTTATACTTGGCTTCCAGTAGATTTCTTCCAACCCAGTTCTGTTTCCTTTTCACATAGCTCCCACGGATAATAGGATACCTTTTCTTGATCTGTCTCACTGTTGTTTTGATTTCCTGCCTCGTTGCAGGTTACCACACACTTCTAGGATTCCAGTCTTATTTGTGGTGATTATGTGGACTTTTTCTTCTTTAGCAGTTAATTCTGACTCCACTTCTTCTAGGTAGCTTCCCATATTACCCAGTGACAAGACAAGTATGTCCTTAATTCCAGCCTGTTTGCCCATGAAGATGGCTTAGTTCAGTCAAAAAAGTAGAGGATCCTTTTAATCTTTAAACTGAACCTCCCAGACATTCCTGTATGGTCCCCCTGTGACTAAAGGCCTGTGGTTAGGAGTGTCTGGGTGGCTCAGTTGGTTGAATGACCAACTCTTGAGCTCAGGTCATGATCTCACTGTTTGGGAGTTTGAACCCTGTGTTGGGCTCCATGCTGACAGCGCAAAGCCTGCTTGGGATTCTTTCTGTCCCTCTCTCTCTCTGCCCCCTCCCCCACTTGTGCTCTCTAAACAAACAAACAAACAAACAAACATTTAAAAAAAAATAAAAGCCTTGTGGTTAGAGTGACTCGGGTTCAGGACAAAATTAACTGGCCCTATATGATCACAACAATGACTTTGGTCCCCTAATATGCCAACTAGACAAACATCTGACCTCATTCACAATGGATGGTCTGAGGCTAGTGCTGAGGAATAGCACCGGTTTTCCTCTTAGACTTTGTCTTAAAATTTTCCCTCCACACCTAAACTATTATGGATACTCAATAAAGTATCAAAAATGATTTTGGCATAAGGAATTCTGGGCAGAACTTGAAAAGCTTCAGGACTTTTGTTATTGCTTTTCTACTTCTACAGAGCCTTTTTGCATTAAACGAGAAGGAGGTTTATAGTAAGCTACGGAATCGCTTTTAATTAAATGGTCTAATAAATAACAAATGTTTTTATCACAGTTTTAAACCAGATATTACACACAAACACACACACATAACATCAAAGTATTTGACCAACTGCCCCGGCTGGCTACCTGTGCTGTTTTAGAAGCAAAGAAAGGACGGAGAGATGGGAGTCAGACTATGTGTCCTGGATCCCGTGTGTTAGTCATCAGATACAGAGGATCTGGCTTTGCAAGTATTCATTATGTTATTATATATCCTTATAAGACCTATTCCCCTTAGGCCACCTAAAGGGCTAGGATGTTTGGGATGTTGAAGTATTTAACTATAATTACAACAATTAAAACCTTATAAAATCCATCCAATAAAATAGATTCAATGCTTCCACTTAGTCTAGTTTAAGAAAAATAGTTGTAGGGAGCATGAGTCTTTCCCAAAAGAGATTAAAATTCAGGGAGTGGCCAACAGTAAGGGGAGATAAGAATAAAAGAGAAGAAAGGATTTGCTTAAAACCCGGTATAAACTGTTTTTATTTTCATGCTTAACAAATGCAGCCTTCATCATCTTTGCTTCTGGGAGCAGTTTCAAGCCTGAGAAACACAACTGGAAACCTGCCGTGTTGCAGCCCATCCCCAGTTAGTCATTCCAACTGGATCCAAATCTAGTATCTCCCGTCCAAGAATTCTCTGAGAAAAGCTCATGATAAGAGCTGAAACCTAGCCAGGTGTAACCTGGAGAGCTGCACATTTACCCTCAGGTTTTCCAAGAAGTAGCCCAGGGTCTACCCTCCTGCGCTTCTGTGAGCTCTCTCACCAGACCACAGCTCTGTCCTGGTTAGTTTCTCCAACTCATGCACCATCTTGACAAAATCAGAATCGTAATCCCCTGTGGTCCTTACGGTCAATATTTGTTCAAAAAGTATTTCTGGGGCATTTATAGTGAAGACCCGGTCAAGGCTATGTATGCACAATCCCTGTCTTCAGAGGGCTCCCAGTCTTTGAAGGACTCATAGACTTGCCGCTATTACCAAAGTACAGATCAGTTTATTTACTAAATACTTTTATAGCACTCCCGCCAGGCATTTTAATGCATATTATGGTGGAAACAAGTAAGGCATGGTTCTTTCTTGCCCCAGACTTAAAATTTAAAGAAGACAAGCCACAGAGAAGGAGTTGCAATATAAGGCAGTACTTGACAAGTGCTGTAGAAGTGGTGGCAGATAAAATAGTCCTCAGGGCAGACCATGGCTTGGAAGCAAGCTTGGATACAAAGCAAAGGTGAGAAGTGCCAGGAAAAGGAATTTGAATGAATTATGAGCAGCAGCCATCTTGGGAGAGGACACTGGTATACTCCTTGCCATTAAAAAAAAAAAAAAAAAAAAAAGTTCTTAAACAACATATATTGACTTTTTGACTTTAGAAGTAAAACAAACTTGTAGACAGTTTTGGAGGTGGCTTTTCCCCAAGTTTTGACAAATGCATACCCATTTAACTACAGCCACAGCCTATTAATGGAACATTTTCATCACACTAAGTAAGAAATTCCCCTGTGTCCCTTTGTAACCAGCCCCCTTCCCCACCTTCAGTCCTGGAAACCACTGGTCTGTTTTCTATTCCTACGGTATTGTTATGTAAAACGCTGGATAAGTGAAATCCGTCTGTAGCCTCTTGCATCTCATTTCTTTCATTTAGCAGCACATTTGAGGTTCACTTACTTTGTTTTTTGTATTAATAGTTGATTCCTTTTCAGTGCTGAGTAGTATTACATGGTGTGAGTGTGTCACAGTTTGTTTATCCATTCACCAGATGAGAGACATTTGGGTTGTTTCCAGTTTGGTTTTGAGGAAACATAAATTTTTATTTCACTTAGGTAAGTACCTAGGAGTGGGGCTGTTGTGTTTAACTCTGTAAGAACTTCCCAGTCTGTTTTCTAAAGTAGCTGCCCTTCCTGCCCTCAGTGTTCAGGTATTCTAGTTGGTCCACATTCTAGCCAGGACTTGGTCCCAGTCGTTCTTAATTTGAAGAAATGTAAACTCACTTTCAGAGAAAGCAATAAAGATAATGAGAAAAACTATGAACTCACTGTCAGAGAAAAGGAGAGATAGCATCTCGCCATCTTGCCCCATGGGTATACAAAGAGCTGGGCAATTTCACATGTAAATCAAGCAACTGGAATTTATTAAACACTTTGCCTGTACCCAGAGTATGCCATGCACTGTGGGCATGTGCAAAGGTACAAAAGTGGATCCTGTTATTCAGTGAATCTTTATTCTGTATTTTCTCAAGCTGTGTTCTGAGGAAAAAACTCTCAAAACTCTTTTGGTTTTCAAATATATGAAAGAATCCTCCTTCCTGGAAATTAACAGTTCACCTTAGCCTGTCAAGGACTCTGAGATGTGTTGCAAAAAAAGAAATTGGTTTAGTTTGTTTAACTCACAATCTCCCAACTTACATAACCATGGAGTTTTTATTCAACAGAGTAACTTTTTAAATTTCATGAATCCATTTCTCTTTAACATGGTTTGAAAAACACTAGTACATAGTATTATTGGAGAAAGAACACACACACACACACACACACACACACACACACACACACACACATTAAATGGGAATAAGCATACCTACCTGATAGGTTCTGATGAGGATTCAGTGAGATGAAATATGTAAAAGTGTCTTTTACAAGGCCTGGTATGCAGTAGAAGTTCATTAAAATATAAATTGAACTTGGAGAAAGAAGAAACGGTACAAAATGTAATAGAGGAGAAAAGGCCTATAGTAATTACACCAGTTTGTTGAACACTTATGTATATCAGGCACTGTGCTATGCTCTTTATATATATTACCTTGCTTAATCCTCACAGTATCCTTGGGAAGTATGGGTGCAATTATTATCTCCAGGTCGTATAAAAAGTAAGGGTCTGATCCAGAATTCAGACCCAGAGCTAAATTACTCCTAAGCAAACTGGTACCCTTTCTGTATACTTTCTCTCTCAAGGCTAGGAGTGCTCTAGGGATTCAGAAGGAGGAAGAAGAAAATACACAAACCTTTCTTTCGTCATCTTTCTGTCAAAGGTAGGAATCAGTGTCACTCTCACTGAGGTCTGTAGCATCACTGGCAACATTGCCTTTGGGATCTTACTGTATCCTTGGTTCCCAGCTTTATGTTAGCACCCTTGAAGCAGTGAAATTGCCCTTGTAAAATGTTCTGCCTGCTAGATTGGCTTTAAGTGGAGGCCTGGCAGTTCTCTGTCAGGTCGACCATCCTCACCTGCCTCTGGAACTGGTCCCCCCCTATGGAGCACTCAGTAAGACCTGAATGATCTCCCATCTATAGAGCTTGAGTTTTGAGCTGTTTTGCCAGATGGAAATTCAGCTGTGATTCTGTGGGTGGGTATGCCATGATGTAGAGATATAGTTGTGTTTCCCATTTGGATGGACAGTTGTCACAGAAACATTTGTTAAATATTCTATTCTTCTCCCATGGATTTGTAATGTCCTTACTCTCATATGACAATTTTCCTTAGATTTGTGAGTCTATTTCTGGACACTCTCTTCTGTTCTGTTCATCTTTTCATTTCTTCCAAAGCACATTGTTTAAATTACAATGGCTTAGGGGCGCCTGGGTGGCGCAGTCGGTTGAGCGTCCGACCTCAGCCAGGTCACAATCTCGCGGTCCGTGAGTTCGAGCCCCGCGTCAGGCTCTGGGCTGATGGCTCAGAGCCTGGAGCCTGGAGCCTGTTTCTGATTCTGTGTCTCCCTCTCTCTCTGCCCCTCCCCCATTCATGCTCTGTCTCTCTCTGTCCCAAAAATAAATAAAAACGTTGAAAAAAAATAAATTACAATGGCTTATAAGTCACCACATACCTGGTAGAGTAATTCCCCCTCTCTTATCGTTTTTTGTTTTTTTTTTTTTCAGAAATATGGTCATTATTTTTGAATTTGTATCCCGCCGTATGAATTTTAGAGTGAGTTGGTAAAAAAAAAAAAAAAAAATTAGCAGCAGAACAGCTTTTCCAAACATAATATTTTGTAGTCTGCCAACATAAAAAATGAGTAAAAATACTTGCCATGGGACAGAGTCTCTGGTTGTGACCGTTAAGCCCTCTTTCAGCCCTTGAAATCTTTTATTTACCAAACTTCTGAGGTGTCACTGAACATAGAAGTGAGAGCTGTATGCCAGTGAATGACTAATGGTGGGAATTTCCAGCCCACAGAGAAAACAATGTCCGAGAGAAGGTGGGAGGATAGATTGGGGTGATAGATGTGAACCCAGCCCGTTTGGGGGAGTTTTCCCTAGGACTATCCTTGACCTTTGTTCAATAATTGGAAAACTACATTATCTATGCAATCCACTGTAAGGTTCATTCACAGGAAGTGATAATTTTGCCTTAATTATGACTCATTATAGAAACTGGGGTGGGAGGATGGTCTCCCACATAGGTGGAGAGTCCCTCTGACATGACAGGCAACTGGAAACCTGGATACTGTCCTTGGAAGACAGGCTAGTAGGATTTTTACATCATAACACTCTCAGATCACAGTCCATTCCTATCAGGGGAATATGACTGCACAAACAAGATGAGCACCAGTTAAAAGGTAATTTCCTGAGATAGTCTCATGTGGAACAAATTGAAAATCCACAGTCCTTCAAGAAAGACTTTTTTTTCATTACTTGATCTTTAAAAAAAAGTGTTTCACTCTTCACTTCCCTAGCAGATGTTGCAGATTTCAGAAACAGGCAGGGACCTTTGGGCTGAAATGAAAATCGATCACTTAAAAATGTAAAAATTCAGTTCAAAATGTCCAAAATACAATAAGTGGGGCCTGGAAAAAGTAGAGCCCTGACTTTGAGGATTTCCTTTCTATGTTATTCAGATGCCATAAATCTAGCAAAGAGAAACACTGCCCTGAATGTGATGAATAACATTTTTATAACTTTTTTTTTTTTTGAGGAAAATGGTCCATGTGTTGGGAATGTATGAAAATTGAGCGCTACTATTGATAAGATCTGGCAAATTATTATGTGTTTAAGGAAGTACCGGGGGTGCAATAAAGAATGATACAATTCTATAAATTCTCTACACGTGTCCCATTTTACGCTGCCTTTTTTTAGAACACACAGTCCTTTTCTTCTCTCTTCTTCCTTTCTTTATTCTGACTCTGTTTTCTAGACATCAAACTTTGCTGAGTTTTCAGTTTCTTCCCTGTAGGAAAAAACATCAACTACATGCTCATTCATTTCTCCATTCTACAGGCATTTATTGAGTGCCAATTATGTGCCACTTTGTTGACCACTGAAGATATAGGAATACACAAGACAGTTATAGGCTCTTGTGGCATTTGAAGTTTGTAGGAGATGACAGACAAGTCAATGGGGATGGAAGTGTGACGAGTGTCATAATCAGAGACATTTCGGAGACACTACCCAGGGGATCATCCTAACCTTAGGGTCGGGAGGGCCTTCCAGAAGAAGTAGTGTTAAACTGACCCTTAAAAGATGAATAAGAGGGTGCCTGGTTAAGCCTCTGCCTTGATTTCCACTCAGGTCCTGATCTCACGGTGTGTGGGGTCGAGCCCCAAGTCAGGCTCTGTGCTAACAGAGAGGAGTCTGCTTTGGATTCTCAATCTCTCTCTCTCTCTCTCTCTCTCAAAATAAATAAACATTTAAAAAGATGAATAGGAATTAGCCAAGTGCAGAAAAGAGGAAATGGGTAAAATGCTTAAGGAGAAAAAGAGAAGGGATTAAGAATATACTTAATGTATACTTAATGTATACTTAAAGTATACTTATGGTGATGAGCACTGAGTAATGTATAGAGCCTGGGTGTCTCAGTCAGTTGGGCATCTGACTTCAGCTCATGAGTTCAAGCCCCACTTTGCACTCCATGCTGATGGTGTGGGACCTGCTTGGGATTTTCTCTCTCCCTCCCCCTCTGCCCCTCCCCCACTCATTCTCTTTCTCTCTCTCTCTCTCTCTCTGTGTGTGTCTCTCTCTCTCTCCCCTTCTCTCTCCTTCTTTCTCTCTCAAAGTAAATGAATAAACTTTAAAAAATTATGTTAAAGAATTGTTGAATCACTGTATTATACACCTGAAACTAATATAACACTGTATGTTAACTATACTGAAATTTAAAGTAATAATAATACTAAAACAAAACAGTTAATATTTTTAGATAAAGAGAAAGAGAGTCTTTTGGGCAGAGAGACCAGCATGTACAAAAGTACTGAGGCAAGTAGGAACATAAATGTTTGAGGGAGCAAATAGAGTAGTAAAAATTGGTATTTTTAAAACTTTCAAGATCTAAAGCAAGTTATCTAATACCTGTCTCAACATAGGTGCTCAATCTGTGGTTGGTTTCCCCTGCATTTGGACAAATGAGGAATGGAAAGAGGTGCAGATAGCTAGACATTATTGGTACCTTGTTTATCTAGGAGTCCATTTACATGCAAATGAAAAACAATGAGTAAGCAATGAACTATGCTGCCCTTACCTTTGTATTTCTGCCTCTTCCCCCTGATGAAGTCCCAGCCCTCCTCCAAGACTCAGCATATCCTCTCCCCTGGACAGATTACCTCCTTGATCTCGGCTCTCGTGAGGGTAAATACCCCTCCTCCGTGTCGCACTGCACCCAGTTCTTACCTCTGACAGAGCACTTCCCACACCGCGTTTGTCTTCCAGCTGATTCCCCTGCTCAACTTTGAGTTCCTTAAGGTCAGAGACCAGAATAAGGGAGAAAAGAGGAGGGGACTTGGAGGTCAGAGAGTCCTAAACTGAAATCTTAGCTTGGCCACATGCTGTGTAGCCTTGAAAACTGATTTAACTACTCCAGGACTCAGCTTCCTCATCTGTGAACTGGGACACTAATGGTATATACCTTAAAATTACTTTGAGTATTAGAGGGTAATATATGTGAAGGACCTGGCACAGCGCCAGCTTCAGTAGCACTCAATAAAAATTTGCTGAATGAATGAGGGAGGAAATGCGAGGTTTGTTCACAGGATTGTGTGGTTCTGAATTCTCCTTAGACTGTATGCAACTCAGTGATCAAAACCCCATGAGCTCAATCCTGGACACTGTCACCTTGGCTAGAAACTCCAGAGGCACAGGTATTCTTTAAACAGCTACTGATTGAAACAGTCAGCCTCTCCTCTCCCCTTACCCTACAGAAGCCCTGAATCCAGATTCCCAGCCTCCTGCACTTCCGATAGGTAGAAGAGAAAACTTCTACAACACTGGCCATTCATATTTCACTTATCCATCCATTCATGCAACAGGTATTAAGTACCTACTACGTGCCGGGGACTGTGATTGATGTTAGTGATGTGATGGAGACTTGATGAGATGTTTTATGAATTTATTCATTAGCCAGCATGCTAAACAAATGTATTATATATGATGCCTTATCTTTCCCCACGGCCACCCTGGACCATCTCAGCCCTACCTCGTGTTGCACCGATTATATTCCTGTATCACCCCTCCTTTCTTTCCCCTTCTCCTCGATGTAATATAAAGATATTTTTATATGTCCTGTTCAATTTTAGCTAGGTGTGCTGAGCACACAGGTGCCAAAAGGAATACTTTTGGTCACTGTTACGATGAAACTCTGCAGATGAGACTACATAAAGAATAAAGAGAGACTTCCAGCCCCCTGGCTTGTTTGAATGCTCTTACCTGTATGAATCAGTCCTGAATGAAGGGAGGGCTGGGCAGACCTCCCATGTATGTATCATCTCTCCACGTTAGAAGCTGATGTTCTTACTGGTGTTGCTAAGAGGCTGAAAAACAGATGAATGATGGCCAAAGATCCGTGTCAGATGTAACTGTTGTCTCTCTCGGGTGGCGTATATATGACTTCAGTTTACAGAGGATATTGACATTTTAGGGTTGTTTCATGAGCCTACCTTATGCTTTTACTCACAGTGAAACCCACTCACCTTTTCATCCAGTAAATGTTTATTAAGGGCGTGCATGCACACTCGTGACTAAGTTAGGGTTCTTCTTCTTTAGATTCTCTTGGTCTAATGGGAGAGGAGGAGACTGATACATGAACAAGTCACATCGGTACAGCACTAGCTAATGACTAGTACCAGCTAATGACTTCCTTACAGTAAAATTGGGGTAGTTACTCAGCCTCTCTGAGCCTCAGTTTCCTCATCTATAAAATGAAGACAGCGACAGCATTACCTTAGAAAAAATTTTGAAGACTCTTTGAGATTATCTACGCACAATGTTTCTCACAGTGTCTGGAACATTGTAAGCCCCTAATAAATGTTAGCTGGAGTCTGTTCTTTGTTTTCATGCCTATTATTAACAGAAGCTAAAACAGAGTCTTGAACAGAGTGCTGTGGGGACATTGAGAGCATTGACCAATTTGACCCTAGGCAAAGGCTTCCCGAGCTGGGTTTTGAGGTCTGAGTAAGAGGTGAGCAGAGGGAGATCCAGGGGAAGGGCATTCTAGGCTTCCAGAATAACATGCCCAAGGTCACAGAGGCAGGCGAATTATGAAACAAGTCAAAGAACTGTCCAGGGAAGTTCTGTAAGGTGAATGGGTGAGAAGGGCCAAAAGAGTAGTTAGGAAGCCAGATAAGCCGATAGGAAGCCAGAGGAGGTCTTTTAATTAATTATTCCTTTTAGCTCTACCAACCACCAAGCTACTCAACAGAAGGCATGGCTTTTCGCAACATGCATGCACACCTGCACCCCCGGAAGGTGTAAAAACTACAGTCTCGGAAAACAGAGAAATTCTGTGGCAATAGCTAATATTTGTCTGAACTTCCTGGATTAGAAGAACTTTCATACACATGATCTGTTTTAAGTCTTATGAGATCCTTGTGGTTTGGCATTATTAAGATTTCCAGTTCGTATAGAGAGAAACTGAGGCTAAGAGAGGCTAACCAACTTTGACAAGATCACACAGTTCGGGGTAGTGGAGTTGGGGCTGCAAACCCACCTAACCCCAAGGCACAGGCACTCTGCAGAAATGATCTTGTCTACTATTAGAACTCTTTCATCGTCAATCGAAACATTTTCCCCTCACACAACTCTTCAATTGTCTGTTAAAAAACAAACTTTCTCCTCACTGTTTTGGTTCTCTAAAATCTTGTTGAAATCTCCTTTAATCTGCTTTTCCCTAGCCTTTGCTCCAGCTATTTTGTGCCCTTGATATACGGATTCTCCATTTTTATGACCATCCTATGCCTTAACTTTCTCTAAGCCTATACAACTGAGCGTGCTTGCCAGATTGGTCCACTTCCAGCCCTCTGCAGCAAAACTGCCTCTTGTTCGTTGCATCTTGTTAGTTAGAGCCCCTGCAACTCAATCACTTGTCTTTTCCCCCAATTTTTCCTGCATTCTCCCTGTGCTTTATTACCCTCTGCCTTGGGCGTCCTGTTTGCCTCCAGCCGGAAAAGCGTGGGCTGCGAACAACTTGTGTAGGGAAACCCTGCCAGGTGGAGAGGCCCTGTATAATGAACGGCCACCCCTGGCCAGGGCCTCGTGTGACTACGTATGGAGTCTGTCTGCAATTCCCTGAGAGCCCCAAAGTTCCCACTCCCACAGATGGGACATCCCACGCAGCAGTGTGGTCCTGCTGTGCTCTAGAACATGATCCCACATTCCACATGAGCCCTCCAGCTAGCTGGGTGGTCCAGGCTCCAGTCTGGGGAGCCTTGCCAACTGCTGATGCCTGGCTACTGGGCAGCCGGCGAAGCTCCCACACGTGTCGGAACCGTGCTGGCAAGGCGAGGAGGCAAGACGGGCCGGGTAACTGGGTGCACTGGGAATTAACGTAAGGAGGGCCTCCGGAGGCCTCAAAGCTACCTAGCAACGAAATATGCAAACAGTGGCTCCATCATATGGCAACAGTGCCATCTGTAGCTTGTCCCCCTGCACATCTGCCCGTCTCAGCTGTACATCAGGAGGGGAAGCAATGTGGTTGAACTTCCCACTTGAGCTTTCGGTTCAGTAGTGTAATTGGGTGAATGTTCCACCGGGAGCATTCTGGCACACCCTCAGCAGAGGTTCTTCGTCCTATCCTGACTGGTTTCCGGGACTTCATGCTCCTAAGCTCTCTTCCTCAGAACCTTAGTGCAGCTCCGCGCGTACCCCAGATCAGTCTAAAGCTTCAGCACATGCCTGCTGGTCTAGTCCGTCTGTCTACCTGTTCCTTCCTCATCACCCTGACACCGCCTTACATTAATAAAACTGTACAGCAGGCTGAGTGCTTCCTCAGACATTCTGTTAGGTGATCCTTACGAGACCCCACGCAGCCTCATTATGGGCCACATTAGGGACATTATTTCAGCTTTATTTTACACCTGAACAAATAGGCTCAGAGAGGTTGACTGGTCGTCTGAGGTCACACAGCTAGGAAATGGCGCGGCTAGCACTTAAACCCATGTTTTTTGACTCTAAATCTAGTGCTCTTTCTTTTACAGATATTAGAGGAGCAGACAGACAGGGACACTGAGAGTGGACTAAATCCAGCGACTGTCACATATGCTTATAGGGCCAAGTGACCTTTTTTAAATCAGCTCCCCAGTGTCCTTCTCTACCCTCCCCACCAGGCGAAAGACTAATCCTTCTGAAAGCCCCCTGCTCTCTGTTTGCTACCTTAATCCCCAAGATCCCATCTGTTATGTCTCTGAACACAAATACACATGGCCCATTTAACTGCAGTGATTCGGGGAAGAACGAGAAAGGCAGGAAACTGGGACAAAATTCCCTGATTGTAGCCAGGCAGGCATTGGAGTTTGGGGACAGATTCAGGACAGGGACTAGCAGTGAGATCATTGTGGCAATAAGAATACAGAGACAGAGAAGCAGTGGGAACACAGTCATTTGATCAGCAAAATGAAATTCACCACAGTGTCTTCAGGGTGCCCTGACCTGTGGATGGATCATATGGTTGGAGAAACAGGGGCAGTTGTAGAGATCCAGGCAAACAGACAGGGTGAGCTGGAGCCGATGATTAGGGCTCAGAAGCATAATCGCAATGCCCCGGATGGCAAGGACAAAGTGCCTCTCACCGCAGACAGTCTGGGCTACAGACGTGGAACTTTAGTCACAGACACATGACAGGGATCCTCCGGCCAGAACCAGCTGCAAGGTGTGAACTTGGTCTTAGGAACCAAGGCGAAAACTTTGTTTTCAGAACCAGAGACTTGGTTCAGGGCCATACCTGAAACCCAGCCTCAAAAGGCAGAGGGATGCGGAGCCTGGGAATAGGCAGGACCTGGCATTCCTCAGTTCAGAGAATCCCCGCCATCATCCGCCGTAGCCTGTGCTCGTCAGAACAAGCAAGGTTATGCCGTAGTAGCAAATACCGTCAAAACCCCAATGGCTAAAAGACGAAGTTTTATTTCTTATACGGTATGTCCAAAATGGGGGTGGGGAGACCTGTTCCTTGTAGCCATTTATGGATTAAGGGTGATAGAGCAACCACCACTCAGCATTGCCAGTTGCTGAACCAGAGAGAAAAGAGAGAGTCCTCAGAGGTCTTGCATTAGCAAATACGTTCTTAGCTGGAGAGTGACACGCACGTCAGCTCACAACTCATTGGCCGATCACACATCCCCACAATCCTGCCACAGGCCAAGGCGGATAACTGCGTTCAGGGAGCAGCCCTCAGTGAGGCCCTGATGTACTGGACTCATAATGGATTACTACCTTCCACCTTCGTTGGGAAACTGAAGGCGTGGGTTTTAGACTTTGGCATTCATTTAACAAGCATTTTCTTTTTTTTTTTTAATTTTTTTAATGTTTATTTATTTTTGACAGAGAGAGACAGAGCATGAGCGGGGGAGGGGCAGAGAGAGAGGGAGACCCAGAATCCGAAGCAGGCTCCAGGCTCTGAGCTGTCAGCACAGAGCCCAACGCGGGGCTCGAACTCACAGACCGTGAGATCGTGACCTGAGCCGAAGTCAGACGCTCGAACAACTGAGCCACCCAGGCGCCCCTAACAAGCATTTTTCAATCACTGCTGTTTGTGATGCCGTTCTGATGGCTGTGTATACAATGACCACACATAGTTCTTCCTTCGAGTCCCAGGTTAATGGGGAAAGGAACAAACCCACATAGTGTGACCAGAGATTCAATAAGGAGAAGCCCAGGATTCTGTGGAACACAGGAGAGGTGATTGGTCTAGGCTGAGCAGTGGGCAGATTAAGTAAAGGAAGCTTCATGTTTACATGTTACTGTACTCCTTAACACACACGCACACACACCCCACAAAAGAAAATGGTAGTAAAGCAATAATCCTTGGTGCTGGAGTCTATCCTCTCTCCATGTAGCACACTTGTCCTGTTTCATAGAGCATTGCTTCCGGTTTTATCCACTAAAGCCCAGCTCTAAAATTTTCTCCACCGAGACCTAAAACTCCTATCTCATTCACTCGTCTGGTTAATGCATGAAATCCACCTGTGGAACCCCAAACATTATTGGGAAGCAGGCATACAATACACCCCTACCACCTTACTTCACGGTAAGCCTTAGTATCCGCTCAGTTTGTCACCTGGCATACCCAAGAGGAGGGGCTGTGGACCAGCAGCGTCAGAATCACTTGGGAGCCTGTGAAAATGCAAAAACTCCGGACCCCAGCACCACCCCACCATGGCCAAGACCTCCTGACTAAGACTCAGCTTGTTAACCAGATCACAGAGTGATTCACATGCATATTAAAGTTGGAAAAATACTGACCCAACTGAGGACAAGAGAAATTGACCATGAGATAGATTGTTTTTTCTGCCAAAAAAGGGATCTTTCTAAATCTGAGGCACACGGTCCTAATGGGGAAGACAAGTATGGATCAGGCTTAAGAAGCCAGCAGGGGGTAGAGAGCCCAGGGTGGAAGAGAGTTGCTTAGGAAAAATGAGAATCTGATGAAAGATGGAGAAAGACTCCAGAAAAAGGAGAGTTTTGAGGGTATACTTTACCCACCTTTTATACTCTTTCGCCTAGAGATGGTCTAGGGAATTATGCTGGCCTTTGTTGGACTTTAGAAACGAAATGAGGATTCAGGCCCTTCCCTTTCTCCCTGCTAACTACATCTGTGTGTGCAAAGCTGTCCCGTCTACAGGCACCCCCCCACCCTCGCCTTCGTTGACTTGTACCTCCGGCATCGGCCGTCTGGGGAGTGAAACCGTTGACTAAAAGCTCTCCATAGCCTCATTAAACGGCACTTAACTACCAAATAGCATAAACTCCAGAACTGGGAGACTCAGAGGGACATCCAAAGTCTGCACTTTTGAGTCATGAATGTGGTGGGAAATTTATAAACCAGCAGCTGGATTTTTTGTTTTGTTTTGAACAACAATTTCACCTAAAAGGGACTGCCATGTCCAGTCACCTCCTTCCAATTTCTAAATTTGACCTACTCCCCCCGCTGAGCTGTTCCCAGTAGCTTGCCAGTCCCCTGTTTACTCCTAGGTGTCTGGATCTACATCTACATCATTATTACTATTGTTGTCGTTAGCCTTTCTCTGCTGAGTAGCCATAATGGGCAATTCAAGTGTGTTTTTATAGGGCTCAGAAAGTTGAGTTACCGTAGCCCAAATAAAATGTTCTATGCCAAGAGTTATATCTGAACTGAGCGAATGGCTAATTCTTTCCATAACATTTTTCCATTATGTGGCTCTAACTGTAGGTTATTCAAAAACTTGTCTGTGATTTTTGGAGCATATCCAGGAAGCATTTCTACCCAGAAGACCTTAAGGTGAAGCTAATAGCTTTCCGTCGCAAAGGTATTAGAGACTCAACTCTATAGATACTACATTCAAAATAATAGCTATGATCAGGATGATAACTATAAACCACCATTGGCACTATTATAACTTCACTGGTAATACTTATCAGTAATATTATTTGCTATAAACAAAACCAATATACTAAATCACATATATTGTGAAGCAGATGAAATACTGTAAGAGTTTACAATCCTAAAGCATTTGCCATTTTTCCGTAAGTGGCTCCTGGGTGGCTCAGTCAGTTGAGCATCCGACTCCTGATTCCAGCCCTGATCATGGTCTCATAAGTTCATGAGATCAAGCTCCATATTGAACCCTGTGCTGATAGCATGGAGCCTGCTTGGGATTCTCTCTCTCCTCTCTCTGCCCCTGCCCCACTTGCGCAAACACACTCCTCTCTCTCTCTCTCAAAATAAATAAACTTTAACAAAAACGAATTACTTTTATAAGCATATAAACCTAATAGACAAAAACCCTCCACATCTCATTACTACCTCTCCATTTTTTGCCATCCTTTTCAGCAATATTCCCTGAAAAATGTCTCCAAAAACCCTGACCCCCACTTCTCTTCTCCCTCTGTTTTGATTCCATTCCATTCAGGTTTTTGTCTCTAGATTTCCAGTGAAATAGCTCTTGTCAAAGCCAGCAGTGATACCCAGTTGTCCATCCTAATGGTCCATTCTCAGCTCTCATCTTACATGACTTATCAGCAACACTGATCTCTTGATCACTGTCTTCCTGGCACACCTCCCTCCCTTGGCTTTCAGGACATCACTCTTCCACGGTCCCAGGTCTCTTCTGCTGGTTTCTTCTTCATCTACCAGTTCTAAACAACGGGGTGTCCAGAAGTCAGTCTTTGGACCCATTTTCTTCGTCTGTACCTACTCCCTAGGTGATCACATGGAAATTCATGGGTTTAAATATCTCCTCTATGCTGACAACCCCCACATTTGTATTTTCAGCCTGGATCTCTCTCCTGAATACCGGACTCAGATATCAAGTTGCCTACCTGACAGTTACACTTGGCTGTGTTAAGCTCCTCAACCTTGACATATCCCAAGTGAAATTCTTTACTTCCAACTCCGTCTCTCCTGTCCTCTCCAAAAACAAAGCAAAACTGTGTTTCACAGTCTTCCCCATGTCAGAAAATGATAATGCTGTACTTCCCTTTGCTCAGACCAAAAATCTTACAGTTGCCCTTGATGCCTTTCTTTCTCTCTCACTCCACATTGTCCATTGATTAACTTTCTTGGCTCTGCCTCTGAGCCTGTCTGAAATCCAGCCACTTTCCACTGCCACCACTCTGGTCCACACCACTGTCTCTCCCCTGAACAATGCCTACTGCTTTCCTTCCCCACACAAACACAGCTAATGGAATGATCTTTAAAATGTAAATCGGGGGCGCCTGGGTGGTGCAGTCGGTTAAGCGTCCGACTTCAGCCAGGTCACGATCTCGCGGTCCGTGAGTTCGAGCCCCGCGTCAGGCTCGGAGCCTGGAGCCTGTTTCCGGTTCTGTGTCTCCCTCTCTCTCTGCCCCTCCCCCGTTCATGCTCTGTCTCTCTCTGTCCCAAAAATAAATAAAAAACGTTGAAAAAAAAATTTTTTTTAAATGTAAATCAGATCATGTCACCTCTCTGCTCAGAATCCTCTGCTGTCTTTCCATACCACTCAAAGTAAAAGTTAAGTTATGCCAATTGCAAACAAGGCTCTCCAGGATCAACCCACCCCTTCAAGCCCCACCGCCACCCCCACTCTTCCCTCGCCTGCACCAGCCACATCAGTCTGCTTCGGACATGCCAAACGTGCTCCCATCTCAAGACTTCAGGCATTCCTTCAGCTATCCCTTAACTTCAAATGTCAAATGTCATCTCCTCCCGGAGGTCTTCTCTGATCACCCTAATCCCTCCCAACCCAAACCTCCAGGGTAGCCTATGCCCCAACCCTGCTTTCTCTTTCTTTATAACACTTAGCATTATATGATATAGTATTTGTTCATATGTTTATTATCTTTCTACACTGAAATGTCTGCTTCATGAAGACCAGGACTCTGTTTTATTTACCGCCACAACCCCAGTATATGGCACAGCAGGAACTTAAAATATATTTCTTGGAAGGAAGGAAGGAGGAGAGGGAGGGAGGGAGGGAGGGAAGGAGGGAGGGAGGAAAGAAAGAAAGGAAAGGGAAATCCATTCTCATATTTTCAGAGTGGTTCAATTTTTTAAGATTTTATCTACGTGCAAGTTTTCAGATCAGGGATCACATAAACCAAGGCATACCTGTCCATTAAATGGATTTCAATTTACCATTTGCTAACTGAGGGATATTGTATAATTTAGTTGACTTCTCTAAAAGCCTCATTTTCCTCGTCTATGAATTGGGGTGGGGAGAGATAGTGAAATACTCCTTAAAAGACTATTATGAATATGAAGCAGGGTAATGGCTTTAGACTGTTTAGTGATATGCTTCATACTTAGCAAGCCCTCCATATATGTTTATTATTATTACTATTATTATTGTCATTACTGTTATTTCTCATATATTTCATCTTACTAAGTTATTTTAAAAATTCCTATAGCTTAGGGGCACTGGGGTGGCTCAGTCGATTGAGCATCTGACTTTTGCTTTCAGCTCAGATCCTGATCTCAGGGTTGTGGGACTGAACCCTGAATTAGTGACTGCGCTGGGTGTGGAACCTGCTTAAGATTCTCTCTCTGCCCCTCTACCGCTCATGTGTGTGCTCTCTCTCTCTCTCTCCCTAAAAAAAAAAAAGAGAGAGAGAAAGAGAGAGAGAGAGAGAGAGAGAACAAAAAGAAAAAGAAAAAAATTACTACAGCTTAGTATTGTTTTCACAAATTGAAAATTTTATATAGTTCCCATGTATCACAAGAAAGGACAACTGGAAATGTTTTGACTGGTTCTTCCCCACCCTACCCCACTCCCCCCTCCCCCCTTTTTTTTAGCTATTTTAAACAAATCTTTTCCATAGAATTTTTGGCTCTGTTCTTCCTTTCCGTGTTCTAATTGGAAAGCATTCTAAATCAAAGTTTCGTCTTTTCTTCTTTTTCACCATACTAACAGTGTATATAGTGTATCTACCCTTTTCTTCACGTTCCTAAAGCCCATATTTCCGTGCAAATGCACCTTGAAGGGCATTCTGGGTATCCGTATCTAAATGGACACAAGGAACCCTCTACTTATTTCTAAAAGCCCTTGTAAAATATTATGATAATTATTTACATCCCCACAATTAGTGTTCCTCCAAGAATCTGATCATCTCTGTCGGATATGATGGTACATGCTCTCTTCAAACTTGAGGAGGGAGAGTTTCAAAACATCACAGGCATCAGGTGTAAAAGGTGCAGTGGAGGGATGTCATGTCTCCTAAGGGTGCTGGATGTGGTACAGGTGGAAATTTGATAATCTGGTCACCAGACAGCTTCCTGCCCCTGAGAGGAACAAGGTGGTCAGAATGGCTCTGATCTCCAGTGCCCTTCCCTAGTCTTCCTCCCCCCTCTCCTTCATTCTCTCTCTCTGTCCCCTCCCAACAGGAACTGTGTCCCTGCCCCTCCAATTAGAGTAGGTCGCATCTGTGTGATGAGTCAGACAGCATCTCAGACTCAGGTAACAAGTTCAACTACAGCATTTCACTGAATGAAACTAAGTCTATCCACATAGACAGAGACCCAATCTGAAGTCCTGATAAGAGCTGAACCTTGGGGCCAGTCAGTTTCAGTAAAATTAACTTTTAAGCAAAAGGACTTTAGAATCAACCTGATGATGTACTTAAAGGCAGCCCCAAATGCCGGGTTTATGTGTGTTCCCTAGGCACTGCCTTCCTTGACTTCCTTCCATAAGACTCTGAAATGTCATCTCTGTGTAGACCTCTCCTGAAAATATATTCTTTCTTTTAAACTATAATGACAAAAGTTAAATAATAATTATACTAGACACTGGTATTAACTAAGCCTTGTTAATATGAAGAACTTCATATGCATTATCTCCTTTAATCCCTACATTCATGATCTCCATCTCACTAATGAGAAAAACAGAGATCTTAAGACTTGAGTAACTTGCCCAGGTTTTAAACTGGGCAAGTGCAAAATTCCTAACAACGATGCCATAATCCCTGCAGAAAATTAACTTCTTTTTCAGTTCACTTTGGTTTATGTCTTTTCTGTAGTATAAGGTATCTTCTACACATTTTGACATACAATGGTCGTAGCTAATATGCTTCCATAAAATTGGCTTTTTTTTGCCTTCTTAACACTTTCATTTTATTGTTCTTGTTCTTCCACATTTATTGGATTGGCTTAATGGAAAATATGTCTGCAGCTTCATGCTTTTATTTTACCCAACTGGAGTACAGCGTTTACAAAATTCTTTTTACATATAATATCTCACATACTACAGTGGGAATTGGGCATCACACTACTTTTGCAAATGAGGAAACTGGCGTTCAGAAAAACGAAGCAACTTGATGGCCTATTACTCGATATCGAATACAGGCCCTTTATCTCCAAATTGTATACTTGCTGCGCTACACCACATTGCTTCATATTTCCATATTATGCGCTGATAGTATATGTTTACCACTGCTTTATAACAAAGACTCTGGCTGAGTGAGTTTTCTTTTATTTATTATACTACTATTATAGCATGGCTCTGAAGTCAGGCTGCCTGAATTAGAGTTTTGTCTCCATTGCTTACTCTCTCAATGAATCATTTACCATCTCTAAATATCAGTTCTCTCAACTGTAAAATGGGAATACTAATAGGGCTATCACAGAAGGTGGTTACGGTTATGAGATGCGATAGTGCATACAGTGTCCACTAAAGGGACTGACACATAGTGAGTTCCCAATACATGTTACCTATTATCGTTATTTATGGATAATGACTCAAATAAGCATATATTGGAATTTATTGGAATTTCTTTGAAATTTTCATACCCCATGATTTAAAAATTGCTCTAATATTCCATGCCGTCTACACAGTTTTAGAGTCCCTTAATTTGTAATCGATTTAGGCATTTCCCCTAAGATTTTGACATACGCCCCCAAATGTTACAAGCTTAGCTTCTAACTGGAATAAGATTGAGGCTAAGCAAACCAGTTGAAGCCCAATATTGTGTTTTCAAAGTGATTTGTGTGAGGTGAAGACAATTTACCCTAACTCCAGAGAAATATATAGCCAGAGTAGATTATCATAAGTTAAATTAAGTTAAAGTATTCAGATGGGTTGGTTTATAAGAATGTAGCCTAAGAAAATCTCAAATCCTGAAAGTTTTCCTCCTCTGGTCCATCACTGCTTTCCTTCACAGTTCAGAGTTCACTGTTGTTAGTTTTAAATGTTGATCCCAGGAGGCTCCGGTTAAAAGATGTTCATTTTCTGAATGGGGTGTCCTAATAGGCTGCTTTGATCTTAACATGAGTCAACAACCATTATGTCATCCCTGTCACATACATTTGGGTGAAGAGCTCAGCTACCAATAATAAGGTGGTCTTTTTGTTTGTGGAATGTCATTGTCATTTTCCTTTCCTTAGTGAGTTGAATATAACTCAGGTAAAAAAAAAATTACAACTGTAAAATAAAATACCATATTTATATACTACAACATGCCAGATGCACTGGGAGAATTGCATATTTCATATTTTTGATTGAATTTCGTGCTTTAGTTTTTATTTTGTAGACATACTAGTTAAAATCTTCTACTCAAACCACTGGAGACCGGCCATTAGTGAATTCTGACTGGTTTGAAGAGAAATTGATAGGTATAAAGAATCCTTAAGACTATCCCATTTTGTTTTTATGTTATATGTGATGTTTGTTATTGAGAAACAATATATTTGCTGTTAATATAACTGGATTCCTGTGGTAATTTTGTTGACGTTGTTTCCATTAACCCTTGCCTCTCACCTCCTAGAAACTTCTGTCTCATGGCTACTCTTCCTTCTTCACCTGACCTCCTAATTCATAGGTAACGTAGTTTTCATCAGTGATATTTATATGTTAAAAGAGGAAAAAAATAGAACTTCAAGTCAGTCTATTAATAGCAATACATATACCATTGCATAACCAGCTTAGATAAATTGTACCTTGTCAAGTAATTAAAACACACAACAAAAGAGAGTATTGAGTAAAATGATGACCATGTCAGTTAACATTACAAAGCTGCTGCTTTGTGAAACAGAATTATTTGAAAGAGGATTTCTGAAAAAAATTTTTACTGCTTTTTAAAGCATGGTGCTTTGCCAACATAGAAGCTATTTTTATGTAGAAACAGTAGGGAAGGTATCTTATGTATGCTGCGCAACTAAATTGTATCAACATATTGCGTTGCTGAAGGAAACAAACATTTCAAAGGTTTAGTCCAGAAAACAGTGTTTAATCAATTTCTTATACTGTCTTTGAACAGAATCTAGTAAGCAGATGTGGAGCTAACAGCTTATTTTGTTCTCTCTGCCTATATCCATTCAGAGTCTGCCAGGCTCAGAATAAAAGTCAAGACATGTGCACATAGAAACTCTGTAGATGTTTGTAGCATTTGAAATTAAAATAGTGAGAAGGCTGCCTGGGTGTCCCTTCAGACATGGCACAGTGGAGCACAGAGACAGGAAATATGCCAGACTGCCTCTGCAGGAGGCTGCTGAGAACACGTGCATCTAGGAACAAGGAACTGCTTAATGATTAATCACTGTCAACCTTTGTTCTCGTTAAAGACTTGATTGTCGGACAAGGCTTGTAATGAGGGACTGTTTTGGTGTCTGTTGCTATGAGATTGTGTTCAGTGATCCTCAGTTGGTGTAAGCCGCTGTTCCCGGTCTGCCCAAGCCGAATAAACTGAATGAAAATGCTCTAACAGTGCCTGCTAGTGGTGCTTTAAGAAGAGGCTCTGGACATTCTGTTTACTGAATGTTAGTTACTCCAGCCCAAAAATAGACAACAGATATCCAAGAGTTTGGCTCGGCTGAATCCCGGCATACAAGATTTCAGCAAAATAATTTTGAGGAACTTTGACAATGAAAGAAATAGATAGAAGGAGATTTTATGAAGTAATGGGAGGAAGACTCTTTCCCAACCACAAACACACACACACACACACACACACACACACACTCAGACACATAGACACCTTTTCTTTTTGGCAAACACAGATATGCAGAAATCAAAATGTAAAGTTGTTACCATTTTTTTTGCCTTCTATAAATAAAATATTGAATTGTGCTTTGCAAACCAAATCCTTAACCACCAAATCATGTGAGACGCTGAAGTGTGTGTTGGCGTTTTTCTAAAGGCTAAGAAAAAAAAAACCCCATTTATTCTGTCGTTGACTAGCTTCTGGACTTTTGCGTAACCATTTTTGTATCTGTATTTTACTGCTATAAAAAGATCAATGGGACATTTTAAAGGCGGGAAAAAAATACTATTTTTAAATGTAAAAAAAATGATTCTTCTGGGTTGATATGACCTTAAAAAAAACAACTCTAAAGTTCTTATAAACATCGTTGGATCATTATCATGAAATTATTTCTAAAATACATCCTTCTGTGGAAGTACTAGAAGATAGGGAATAACTAAAACTGTTGGTGATAATGTCAGATTATTCCTACTAGCCAAATATATTTCTAGCCACAAGTATTTCTCTCTAACAAATAAAGCCTGCTATGGTTTTTTTGATATCTGCATGAAACCACTTTTCTCCTAGTTTGCATCTTATGTAACTGGTTCAAAATATTATGTGTCCTTCCCTCTCTTTCCCCCTGGTCCTCCTAACTCATCCACAGTATAATCAGGGAAGTTGAGAAGGGATCGTTAGACCTCTAGCAATCTAAAACGTGGCCTCTGCCAGCATCCTGTGTTCCTACATAGTCTGCAGGTAACTGAATGTTGTGTTGATATCAGAAATGATCCTATATGGCCCAGGGAGCTGCCTCTCCAGAGTGTCCCCCACATGGAAAGGTAGGCAGCGGCTTGGGAAAGGCCTGTTGGTCTGCCCCTGTATCTCTCAGGAGGTTCGCTCTAAATCCTCCCAAATAGGAAAACCTGTTTTTATTTGATTTTTTTAAGTTGTATTTATTTATTTTGAGAGAGAGAGCATGAGCAGGAGAGAGACAGAGAGAGAGGAAGGGAGAGAGAATCCCAAGCAAGTTCTGTGCTGTCAGCAGGGAGCCCGATATGGGCCTGGAACTCATGAACTGTGAGATCATGACCCGAGTTGAAATCAAGAATCGGACGCTTAACCGACTGAGTCACCCAGGCGCCCCCAAACCAGTTTTTATTTAAATCTCTAAAGAGAAGGGCGCCTGGGTGGCGCAGTCGGTTAAGCATCCGACTTCAGCCAGGTCACGATCTCGAGGTCCGTGAGTTTGAGCCCCGCGTCAGGCTCTGGGCTGATGGCTCAGAGCCTGGAGCCTGTTTCCGATTCTGTGTCTCCCTCTCTCTCTGCCCCTCCCCCGTTCATGCTCTGTCTCTCTCTGTCCCCCCCCCAAAAAATAAATAAATAAATAAATAAACGTTGAAAAAAAAATCTCTAAAGAGAAATCCAGTTTGCTTGGCAAAATGGTGAGTATATAACCTATAAACATTTCCATTTTCATAGTCTCACCTCAACATTTATATATGTATCCAGATATTAAAGATTAAAGAGAGAAAATGTAAATGTTCTCTGACCATAGTATTTATCCGCTGAAGTTACAATGAGGATATATCCTAAATTAAGACAGAAATCAGGAGGTTTACAATGATAATGATAATTATAGCTGGTTTGGTCATTTAAGACGTATTACAGTTTGCAGTAAGTAGATCATCTCCCGTGCTACAAATTGTTCCCCATTCAGTTCATGGAACTACAGCCCTCTAAGGAATATCATTCAATAAGCCATGCTTTATAAATCCTGGTAGGCCTGATTGTTTTTCTATCCTTGACCACAGATATAAACGTTAAGGAATACTCGACCATTCTGTGAGGTAGAGCCTTGAATAGATGTCCTTGGACAGTATTTCTAGTGGCTAGCCTAAAATCCTAGGGGAAAAACACATAGAAATAAATCACTCTCTATACAACACTGTGAATTATTATTTGCATTTAAATAGAAACACAGCAGCCTTCCTTTACTATAATAGATACTTACAGGTAAATTACCATACTTTTCATGGCTTCCCTAAGAAGTGAAGGGATCATGTATCAATATATCAATGCCCCTGTTTTCTTCTACCCTCAAAATACCAGTGTAGTAGTAAGCACACAAGTTAGTTCCACTGATGTTAACTTGACTGAAAGTTACTGACCCCACATAAATAGCCTCTCTTTGATCTCTGTAAGTAATAAGTATGATTAAATTACTAAAATAAGCTATATTATCTAAATGTATTGCTTTTCCTCCTAAAAGCAGTGACCATCTCACTTTCTTTTATAACCAAAGACAGATGAAATCCAAAGATTAATATCTTCTTAGTATGGAGAGCTATATAGCAGGGTATGTGAATGAATGGTATATTACCTAGGAGAAAACCATGAACCCACCTGCCAAAATAGAAATGATTCTGGTAGAGTAAAAAAAAAAGTGTGAGAAAATTGTTCAGATTTAATTGAGAAGTAATGGAAAAGTTGTAGCACTAGGATATAGAAGGACTGCCATACATGAAGACAGCATCTTCAGCATCAAGTGGGATATGTATTTTTTTTAAAGGAACTGAATTGTCTCCTTTTATGCAGTCTCCATAACTGGTCAGTTGTACATTAACATTACATCTAACAATGTTACTTGGTTTCTAAAGAGGCCAAAATACTTTAGCTTGATTAACCCTCAACATATTGATCAATTTCATCACCTTTCTAAAATGGAATACTAATGTTTGCCCAATACCTTGAAAAAAGCAACTTTGAAAAATGATACTAGAATCCAAGTGGTGTCAATGCAGCTGTGTCTGTAAGGAGAAAACTGAAATTAAGACCTGGCAAGGATTAGATAAATATGGTGAGCTTCAACTAAAGATCTATCAGGTAAATCGGGTCCTTAGAAAAGATAATCACGCTGTGCCTTACCAAAAACAATTGCTTGATTCGGCTAATTTGTTCAGTTAAGTAACATTCTCAAGCCAATTGTTTGCTAATACTGTAAGCAAAGAAGATAGCTGACAGGTTTTAAGTTTCCATGATATCCAATATTGTGACATTTCGCATACTTGGGCCAAGTTCTGTTAAGTTTATGAACAGGCTAGAAATTTTAAAAATTATTTTTATAGGTTTTTTTTTTCTCCTCTAGATGGCCAAATAACAATATTTTTAAATTATAAAGCGATTCCAGATTGGCTCAAATTTAGTCACAGTTTTGATTTAAATATCCGGAAATGCTCAGATATATGCTAAATGAACTGTTTATTTGGATCCAGCCGGCAGCCGAAGAGCTGTAGCAGTCCCAGATGTATATACCCTTTTAAAAAGTACCACATGGAGCTGGAAAACACAAAACGATGTAAACACTGGTGACTGTATGACATATCAGTCTCCCTTCATGCATTCTCTCCTGATCAGCCGTTAGGAACGTAAGCCACAAATGTTTACCCAATTTTAAAATCACTGGACAGTTATGTTCAAATCAAGGATCTGTTTCCAGTTACAAGTAACAGAATCCAATACAATCAAGCTACCCAAATTGCTAAGAAAAAAAAGTTTAAAAGTTCACAGAACACTGTACATGCTAAATTTAAGTTGAAGGTATTAATTATAAGCAAAAAGACTCATATAGTGTCTTGAATTAACAAGTAATAATATTCTCAGAGGAGGCATTTTATATGATATTTTATATTAATACTTGTTATTTCACTGGAAGCTTTTCATATATATGTTACTTTCTTAGTAACACCTAAATAATTGCAAATCATGTTATAAATTAAGCTTATCTGATTGTCAAGTTATTATTTATTTAGGTGTCTACTTTAGGTCAGGCTTATGTGTGCTGGTGGAAATGCACAGATGAATAAAAAAGTCCGTGTTCTTGAAGTAATAACAGCCTAGTAAGAGAAAACATACATGTAAATAAATAATTGATAGATCCTATAACAGAGATAAATACAAGATGCGATTAGAATTCAAGCAATACCAGTCACCTATGTTGGACACTACCAAGATAGACCTGCCTTATTCTGAATTCTCTATTCAGATGAATTAATGTAAAGAGTTAGCTTATGAACCCAAACTTATACTAGAAATCTTTATAGATGAAAAAAAATGTCTTAAAATTGGTTGATGTCTAAAAATAATTTAATAATCTCCACCATTTTGTAATCCAAACAGAGAAGCTAAAATACGGGGTGTGTGTGTGTGTGTGTGTGTGTGTGTGTGCATGTAAGACATCCCTAATCTTATTACTCAACAGAATTAATAAAACTTTTTGGTAATTTCTCTCTGAATTTATAAACATAAAGAAATAGCAGATCTGGTAATACTTGTACAGCTGATTTGATGAATGTAGACAGACAGATAATCAGACCAAAGAAAGTTGACTTTCCCCATTCTTTTCCACGGTAGACTTTTTCACTTAAGGTTATCATTTTTCTAAAACATTATTTTGGTACTCTGCAGATCAAAATGTGTTTGTATAGTTTGCATAAATAAGATTTGGTAAATAACCTGATTTTCTGGGAATTGATCCAAGTGAAACCTCTAATCTTTTGAAGTTCATCCCTTAGTGATTCTTAGGGAGAACTCAGCTTTTTTGAAGTCCCACTGAAGTATTTAGTGGCTTGCTTTGCTAATTCAAGGGAGACTTCAGGGCTACATTTAACAGAGAACAGATGGCTCCTTTTTAAACGTCCTTTGTGGTCATTATAATAATACATTCGAAAATAGCTAATCATGTTACATTAGAGTAGATGGACACATTTGAAGATATTGACCACAGTCACTGTGCTGTGTCAGTGCATCTAGATTTCTATGTTTATTAGATAACCTGCAATAACCAAGATATTCTCTCATTTCTCTTAAAAGGAGATATGTCAAGAATATGTGGGCTACTTTATAGGTCAATATGTTTTATATATTTTAGCACAGATGGATATAAAAATCACCTCTAGCAAAATAATTTGTAGATTTTTTTTCTTACAGAATCAGGGGGGAAAACCAGACTTTTTACAGAATCAATCAGAAAAGTCCAACACTATCAAACCTGTATAGTTCTACATTATGCCTTGCACACTGAAGTATCTGAACGGATGCAGAATTGAGTTTGAATTTTTTCAACGTTCCCATTCCCAAGCTTCAGTGCATTTACCTCAGTCACTTCAGAAGAAAATAACCAGTGTGATTTCCTGCCTCTCACCCCCAACTGCGTCAATCTAGTATTTGTACATTATAGTGACAAAACCGCTGCAAGTTGTGCTGTTAAGTTGCATTCTAGACTCAATGGAAAAAAAGAGAAATTGAATTATTTCATTACAGTGGTATTTATTGTTAGCTTGATTCAATAAAAATGGAATTTCAACAATTCTAGCACTGGAATGGAATTTAGAGATTATAATCTAATTTCCATATCTTAACATTGGAGAAAGTAAGGCCTAGAGAGGTGAAAAGAGAAGGCTACGAAATTAACAAGGTTCTTCTGATTCTGTGTCTCCCTCTCTCTCTGCCCCTCCCCCGTTCATGCTCTGTCTCTCTCTGTCCCAGAAATAAATAAACGTAGGAAAAAAAAAAAAAAACACGAAATTAACAAGGTTCACAGGTCACATGAACCAGATTCGTACAAGAATCAATGAAATAATGTCAATGTGTATAAGTAAGAATAAGTAAAAACTGTTAAGGAAAACCATAGTTTAAAATAAATGCTACCTGTTTTTGTATACTTCCTGTGAGCCAGAGACTGCCACATATTTTACCTAATCTTATTTAAGCCATACAGCAATTGTATAAGTAAGGCAGTGTTATTTGCCCCTCAACAGAGAAGAAACTGAGACATAGAGATTTTTATAACTTGCTTAAGAACCATTAATAAGTCATGGAGGAAATATTTAAGCCTAGGCATTTTGACTACAAAGCTTACATTTTTCATCATTACAGTATTTTGTCATGAGATACCACATAAAATATGTGAGGATTTTCTTAGATTCCTCATTTCTCAATCTTAAAGAGATAAGAAGCTAAAAGCAGTCTATACAATTTTCATTAAAGAAATTCCAGAGTCAAAATTCTACATTTTTTTTTTTTTTATTATTTCCAAAGGAAAAATCTGGCATTACTTCCCAAGTGTTAGAAGCAACCTCTGGAAATCGGTTTTTAAAAATTCCAGATTTGTTGGGGCACCTGGGTGGTTCAGTCAGTTGAGTGTCTGACTATCGATTTCAGCTCAGGTCATGATCCCAGGGTCAGCTGGGATCGAGCCCCACATCAGGCTCCACGCTGAGTGGAGAGCCTGCTTAAGATTCTCTCTGTCTGTCTGTCTGTCTCTCTCTCTCTTAGATAAAAAAAAAATCAAGATTTGTTTCATATATAATTTGGACATCCTTTTGATTTAAGAACCAGCCCCTTAAGAAGTATTTCCTTCCTTTTGAACTGTAGTGTCCTCTACCCCTTCTTCCTTCTCCATTACTACTTCTTTACTGGATTGCCTTCACTTTCAAGAACAGAAAATGTTGATATTTATCTCATCCCAAACCAAGCGCTTCTAGAGGAATAGCACACTTTTAGGGTATAAAACTGGTTCCTGGGGCGCCTGGGTGGCTCAGTCGGCTAAGCATCTGACTTCAGCTCAGGTCATGATCTCAAGGTCTGTGGGTTCGAGCCCCGCATTGGGCTCTGGGCTGACAGCTCAGAGCTGTTTCAGATTCTGTGTCTCCCTCTCTCTTTTCCGCTCCCCTGCTTACACCCTCTCTCTCTCTCTCTCAAAAATAAACAAACATTAAAAATTTTTTAAAAAAGCAGTTCCTAATGTGTGTCCTTTGAAATGAAAGTTTTTGTACAGAGGATTTATAAGCCTAAGGGAGAAGGGAGAAGAAGAAGGGATTAGTATCAACACAATTTATAGAATAAACTCAACAAGGGTACGGTTACCCTTAAACACAATCCCCTAATCTTGTTTTAATTGGTAGAGGCAGTGGTGAAATGCTTAGCTAAGTGACTTAACACTGATCATTGTTGCTTGTTGGTTTATTGCTAGTATTATTATAAACATCACGCTATCCTCACTATGTGATGATCAGAAATTATATTCTGTTTAGTCCAGTACCTTAATATGTGTGTCTTTGATATTCATCTTTGATATTCAATAAACATCAAATTTACTTAAAAGGAGACATTAACATTTATTTCATGTCTATTCCATACCAGATACTACTATACTATACTACTCACCTCACTTAACTTTTTGCCATTTATTGGGGTAATATTGAGATAAATATTATTACTCCCATACAAGTTGGAAAAAAGCAGAGGTGGGATTTGAACCCAGCTCTGTCTGATCCCAGAATCCACTTTTCACTATTGCTGCCTACCCACTCCAATTGCTTTTAGAACAGAAGAATATTTTTAATATATTTTGCCAATAACCTTATTTTATTAAGCCTTTAAGGTACTTTGCATTTTAAAGGCATATGTGTAAAATAGAGAGAGAGAGAGAGAGAGAGAGAGAGAGAGAGATTTCTTAATCTATCAAATGGGAATCATAGGGGCACCCGGGTGGCTCAGTAGGTTAAGCATCTGACTCTTGATTTCGGCTCAGGTCATAATCGCACGGTTTGTGAGATCGAGCCTGTGTCAGGCTCTACACTAACAGCACAAGGAGCCTGCTTAGTATTCTCTTTCTCCCTCTTTCTCTGCCTCTCACCTGCTCGTGCTTGCTCTCTCCCCCCTCTCAAAATAAATAAATAAACTTCAAATAAATAAAACGGGAATTACAATTAAAACAGAATTATTGAGGAGATTAAATGAGATAATCAATGTCAAACCCTCAACACATAGCCTGGTACATAGCTTTCAAAGATGGTAACTATTGGTAGAAATTATTCTCCACCGGTGTGCCTTCTTCTTGCCTTCCAACGTATCTACTACCCATCACCATCACCACCACTATCATCATCATCATCATCATGTTCTCCACCATCCCTCACCACTAGCTCTTTCCTTCCTAAAATATTCTTTATGCTGTGGGTCCTTCTAAAGTGGTGCACTTATAAATGCAACACTGGACTTACCAGTGCTACTCAGCCTTTGCCTCCCTCTCCTATGTTGGCTTTCCAGGTGCCTTTGAAAAGAGCTAACATTTTTATCCCATGTGCCTTATGGCAGGAGGTTCTGTCCCCATTTTCTGCTTCACATGGATTCTTCATTTATGTATGTATTTATTTATTCCCCCAAAACCCACAGACATGTATGGAAGGTCTGCTGCATACTGGGAAAAACATGGCGAACATCCGAGCCTTCTAAACACTTCTATTGGGAGGTAGATATAAGCAAACAAGCAGTTGTGATACAGAGTGAAAAATGCCCTCCTATGAGCAAGTACCAACTGTTATGGAAGCACAAAAGAGGGGCAGGCACTGAACAGCACTGGGAGGCCGGAGGAGACTTCCTGAAAACGTGACATCTGAACTGAGCAAAGAAAAAAGAGTGATCCCTTGGTAGGGAGGAGCAGGGGAAGAGGGCTCCCGGCAGAGATGTTGTGAGCATATGCGAAAGTGTGGAGAGGAGAAGGAGCTCTGTGGGTTTGAAGAATTGCAAGTAGTTTAATATCACTAGAGTAGAAAGTGAAGAAAGCATGTGTTGAGAGATGAAACTGGAAAAACATGCAGAGACCAGATCATGGAGGGCCTTCTGTGCCATACTCAGGAGCCAGGACTTGATTCCAAAGGCTGAGAGGAACCATAGATGGCTTTAGGCTGGGGGTGCAGTGTAGAGAATGTATCCAAGTGGAAAATCATTTCGTTACTCTCATCAACACTAACCTTTGAGGGGTAGGAGGTGGAGTTCTCAACGTGAGGTCAACGGATGGTCTGTGGATGTTTAGAAAATTTGTAAACTCCCTGAAAATGTAGACACAATTGTTAGTTGTATGTGTACTTGGGGGTAAGAAAAGAGAGGCAGAATCCATAGCTTTGTGAACCCCTCAAAAGGCACTGTTATCCAAAGAAGAGCTTGAAACCACTGCTCTAGGGATAAAAAGCTAAAAGCTAACTTACAGAGCAGAAATTTCAGGTCCGCCACAAAGAGCCCTTCTAAAGTTAAAGAGTTTCTCTTTTAAGAAAAATTTCTCATTCCTTCCCCTGAGTTACCAAACTCTTCCCACTCCACCCTGACCCACTGACGTTTTGTTCCTGGCCACTCTCCCACCTAAATGCTGCTTCCTCGCTCATGGAACTGGTCTTCTGTGCCAACCCATAATAAGTGTCCACCCCAGAGGCTTAGAATAGATGCAGTGTCCTGGTGACTTGAAAATTGGGTAACATCTGAAGGATGAACTCTACAGTGACCACAAAATTCATTCTAATCATTTGAACCAAACAGATTATAAACATATGATCAGGGTTTCCCCGCAGGGTAAGTGGGAAGGTTCTGAGCAAGTGAAGAAAAATGCCCTATTAACTAGAAAGAGAAAGCAGCTACTATTCGTAATTGCAAAGGACAAAGAAAAATACTAACTCAGATACAATCTTCTGTGTTTGCATACTCCACCTTGCAACATTTGCCCTACCCCGCCCCCAACCCCCACAAGCTAGTTCTTTTTTTTTTTTTTTTTAAGGTTTATTTATTTATTGTGTGAGAGAGAGGGCAAGCATGCGCACACAGGCATGCAAACAGGGAATGGAGAGACAGACAGACAGACGGAGACAGAGAATCCCCAGCAGGGACCACGCTGTCAGGACACGGGGCCCGAACTCATGAACCCATGAAATCATGACCTGAGCCGAAATCGAGAGTCAGACACCGAACCAACTGAGCCACCCAGGTGCCCCCAACAAGCCACTCCTATCAGACAAGCTAAGGTTCTCCTAAGCAGATACATTTTGTTCCATGCATCCCTCCTTAATGTTTTCCTGGATTGGGATATGTGTTCTTCATCTTTTAGTGAGGTCTGTGACCTCGTGCAAGTCAATTCCTTAACCTTTCTGGGCAACGTCTTCATCTGTAAAATGAAGTCGGATGAAAGATCTGTAAGTTCCTTTTCAGTTCCCACAGTTTGTAATCGTGGCTGGAGTGGAGGGCGATTGTGAACAGACGTCATGATAGGTATTTCTCACTGCCGACTTGCCAGTTCTTTCCAAGGATTGCTGGGCACTTTGTTTCAGGCATTTTATCAATTTAATATAAAAGACCAAAGTACTTAGCATTCCTTGGCCAGTACAGCCAAATAGTGCAAGGGTCAGCAAACTTTTTCCATTAAGGGCCAGATAGTAAATATTTTAGGCTTTGTGCACCATAGATCTCCATCACAACTCTTTAGCTCTGTTGTAGTGTGAAAGCAGCCACAAACAATATACAAATGCATGTGCATGGCTATGTTCCAATAGAATCGTATTTACCAAAAAAGGTGGCAAGCTGTGTTTGACCAGTCTTGCCATAGTTTGCTGACCCTTCAAATAGAAGACAGGCAGCCTGAAGACAAGAGTGTTTTATCCCTTCAGTCTTTGGGTTTGGAAGTTGTTTCCTGGACGATTTCCTGGTAATTGTTTTGTGGTCATTGTTGTTGTGTCAGAACTATTCAATTATTTTAGCCACACAGAGCCAGCTCACTATCTGTGCCCCAAGTAAATAACTTAGTGGGGCTGCCAGCTTGCAGGGAATCTGAAATGGTTAAGGCAACTTGTTTCTCAGGCATAGAGATAAATAAATGGCTTCATAAGTAGACAGTTCAGAAGATGAATAGCCTGGAAGAACAGTTGAGCAGTTAGTTCATTGAGACAGGGAAAGAAGAGGGCAAGAGAGAAGGGGGGTGGGGAGAAAGATTGATTGAATAGCAAACCCGTTTATGAGATCTACTGTACAAACTTGCCCAGCTGGGTACTTTATCTTGAATTTGTTTTGCAAATTGCAGATGCCTAGCTCTGGAAGCCAAGAAAAAGAAAGGGCAGTCATCCCACGCCAAAATACTCTCATGGATCCCAAGTAACTTACATTACTTCATTTTTGTGGGGGGAAAAAATCATTATATGTCCCCTTCCAAAATAAGTTCAGAAAAACAGAGAGCCATTTTACCCAGATGCCCAGAAGAAGACAAATATTTTTTAGAGTGTTGTTGTTTTTTTTTTTTTTCCTTTTAATATTAAAAGAACAATACCTGCCTGGTAACTTTGCTTGCTTTGTGAAACTTACCATGTCGCACTGTTCAGCGCATTAACAGTAAAAATGGCTGAATTCAATGAGTCTTAGTATTTCAACATATTTCAATGAAACCAGGGATATTTTTGTTTGCTGCTTTAGGATGTGTCTAGGTGGACACTGTTCTACCTTTTGCTGAAATCCTGCTTGACAGAGACTTTGCATTGTATTAAATGAAAGAAAGAGGTAATCACAGCATTTTTATTAACATCTTTTAGAAAGATCTCTCACGTGTTAAGCATGACTTACAAAGACATTTTATCAAAGTAAGACCCAGTGGCCATGCCTATCCTCTTGATGTTGGTTACTAAGATTTACAAGATTGGTTTCATACAGTGTCTTTACATTTTTATCCCTGAAATATTAAAGAAGAGGTTTTGGTGAAAGAGCAGTTATGGATGGAAAAGTGGAATTTATTTCTAATTTTTTTAATTTGGACATTTTTTCAAAAGGACCTCAACCTAGCTTTGAGAGAAATAGAGTTAATAGCAGGAAGAACAAGTCATTTGCCCCTTAAGGAAAGGGGTGCCCATTTACAAGAGTTCAAGTATCTCCTTAATTTTCTACCAGGTCTTGTAGACATAGTTTACCTCCTTGTTGAGTTAGTGCTTCCTGTAGTAATTCATGGACATGATACTAAGTCAACAAAGTAACACGTTTGGGAAAGCATTCTTTTACCATATTTTCCCGTTAAAACATGCTTCCAGCTTCCTATGAATGTAAATCAACTTCATATGTTTGGATTGCCTTTGGCATGACAAACTGGTTTCATCATCACACACCTGATTTACCAATGGTTTTCTAACATCCTTGAGACCATTCTGGAAGGTAAATTTTCCATCAGTAGTCCAGCTTGAAAGTATAGATGAGCTGCAAGGTTTTTCAAGTAGGCTACATGGACTTTGATCTCCAAGGCATAGAAGAATGCATGATACATAGTAGATGCTGAACAAATAATTGCTGAATAAATGAATCATTGAAGAACGAAGATAACAATTCTAAAGATATAGCTTAATTATTGGGAGAACTTTATTAAAAGAATACGGATATGTTTTATTGGCCTGGCAGTCCTACGCTAGATGAAAAGAAGGATCAAGAAGCTTTAACCATATCTCAACACTCTAATTCAGTGGCTTAACTAATACTATAACAGGACTTTAAACTCTTAAACACACACACACACACACACACACACACACACAGATGTGAAAAACTTTAAGTGCATATTCAATGTACATGTATATTAAATCCCAGGAGGATAGGATCAGAAGCCTAATTTGTCAGTTAGCATCAAATACTAACCTAGAAACAGAAAACACACAGACACAAAATGAAAGATCATTCAAATTCAGGATTTGAACCAATCACGTGGCTATTGTTTGCTGTTAAATCAACCTTGAACACCAGTTTCTCTAGGAAACTGGGTTTTCTGTCATATAAAAGATGACATCAATGGAAGTGGCCTAATTCATTCACAACCACACGCGCGTGTGCACACACACACACACACACACACACTTTTCATCGATAGGCTGAGGGTGTGCCATTTTTACCATGGCCTTCACAAGTTCACAAGCTCTTAAGGATAAAATGAGTGTTGAGATAGAAACAGATTGATTTCTATTAGGCCAAGTTCTACGGGAATGAATGTAAGGCAAAGAGCGAGGCCGAATCTGGAAATCAAAGCCGACGCATCAGAGCATATTTTTCTTTCAAAATATTATATGTACTAAAGTTTGCACAACATCTTGGCAATGACAGCAAGCCTGTGTAAGGAGGTGTTTCGTGTTTCCTCGCTAACATAAGGGCAAAAGAATGTAGCAGCAGCCAAATATTACTTCAATCATGAACTGAAGGAATGTGTAGGGTAGAGTACATGGTAAAGCCTGTAGGCCAGAAGCTACGAGGCTTCAAAATCTTTTACAAAATTCCAAAAGAGAGCTTATCTCTTATTTTTATACCCTTTGGTATTGCAAAGGAATGAAACTAAATTTAGCACAGTCCATCTGTTTGATTAGAGAAAGGAACATAGTTACATTTTCTTGGTATGCAGATCTTTTCTGAATCTTAGAAGGGGCTAGTTTTCCAGATTTCACTGGAACTTATTTTGAAGTTCGCTAATTTTGCCAACACTAAGCACTCTGCCCACCTCTTTCTCTGCATTTGTCCCCTTTCTAAATAATTTTTTAATGTCTAGAAAATAGAAAACTGCCTAGCATACAGGAGGTAGTCAGTAAAATGTATCAGATTCCCTCATGGACGGATGGCTGCATAGGTGACTAGACTAGGCACTGGAAGGTCTGGAATTTAATCTTGAAGCACTCGTGGGTATCATACCACCTGATGGAAGTCATACACCTGATGGCTGTAGGAAATTTGAGGTTCATGGGGTACGTAGTGTGTGCATCTTAGATTCCCAGATAAACTATAAGCCAGAGATCTGAGTCTCAAATGCCTACATGAGCCAGGCAAGTAATAGAAATGAGGAAAATGGGGGGTGCCTGGGTGGCTGAGTCGGTTGAGCATCCAACTTCGGCTCAGGTCATGATCTCATGGCTCGTGAGTTTGAGCCCCACATCAGGCTCTGTGCTGACAGCTCGGAACCTGGAGCCTGCTTTGGATTCTGTGTCTCCCTCTCTCTCTGCTCCTCCCCTGCTTGCACTCTGTCTCTCTCTCTCTCTCTCTCTCTTTCTCAAAAATAAATAAACATTAACAAAAATTCAAAAATGAGGAAAATGGGCAGATACAATAAAATAAGAAATAGTGGGGACTGTGGCCCATGGAGAAGCGCAAGGGCCAATTTATGTTTCAAATATGATGGGAGCACAGGGTGTGCTCAGAGCAGGGGGCCTGCAGAAATGGCTCCGCTGTTTATAACACACCCAACAGCAATCTGGGCTCATTATGACAAGGGGCACAAAATGTGTGGCCTTCCTATGAACAGATACCCTACACGTGTCCCACCCTGCACCTCCATGTGGCTCTGGGCAGGACAGGCAGCCTAAGGCTTTGTAGGCCTCAATCCCGGAGGCAGAAACTCTGAGAGTGAGCATGAGAGTAGGCAGGGGCTGGAGAGCAACCCTCCCACAGGACCCGAGCTGCAGCATCAGGGCTAGGAAGGGGCCCCCTGGGAACCGCTGGTGCAGCCCCAGGTTGGCAAACGTTTACCTTCCTCTTGCACGGAGGTACCTGAAATACAAGGCTCCCAGTAGCAGCCGACCGGAGGATGAACTCCTCTGCGGCCTGAGAGCGCACCACGAGACCAGCAAGATGAGGGTGCAGAGACTCATCACCCAGAACCAGAACCAAGACCCCCAGGAACAGAAGGCTCGGTTCTGGAAGGCCGTGGATGACAGGTTCACGACGATGGGTGTGGATATGGCCGAGGAACCTGCCAGGGCCCAGAGGAGCACCCAGAGAGCATCAGGGAGGAGGCTCTGATCGGAAGGTGGAGCCAGGACGACATACAGGGGGAGCCCCTGACCTGGGACAAGGAGCAAGGTTTTACTGATCCCTGAGCCAGATCCAAGCGGTGCCTTCTGAACAGCACCCGTGCCAACAGGGGAGGCACTTGGAGAGCTGGCGTCAGCAGTGGCACCAATGATGGGGACAGCACCAGCTCCACCATCCAGACCAGAAATGCTGCGAGAGCGAGTGCCAACTTCTGCCGGATCCAACAATGCTGACGATCCGCGGCAGAACAGCTCACCACGCCAGAGCGCCTCCACGGAGCCCCTCTTAACACAGCTCTCTAGGCAGCTTCTCCCTGCCCATCCAAGATGGCATGCAAGGCGAAGCTGTCTTTGCCCTTCCTGCTTTTGTCGCGTTTTCATGTTTTGGGTATCAGTGTTCAAGTTGCAAAATGAAAAAAAAAAAAAAAAAGCTAAACTAAACTAAACCAAGATGGGAGCTAAACACACTCCATCCGCAATCCAAGTACGCTTACAGCACAAGCTCCATCACAAAGATGATTGTGTCTAAAACATCTCTGGCCTATACAAAACAATAAGTAAGTAAATAAGAAAAGTACTAATCACTCAATTTAATAAAGTACCTCCTAAGTGCCTCGGACTGTTCTAATTTGGTCTGGTTTCATTTTCTGCCGTTAGTGTCATTACTTCTAATTTATGATGGAAGAAATGAAGGCACAGTAATTAGTGCATGTATATTGGCTGCGCTATTAATAAATAATTGGATGGTAAGAAATAAAAACCAGCACGGAGAAAAGCCAAGTGTCAGGGCCCCGGGCCAAGGCCCTAACCCAGATGAAGGAAGCACCCTCCAAAAGACCTTCCATCGGAGAATAGCACTCGGTTCCTCTTCTGACATCACCAGGTAGAAGGATAAAAGTCGTTCCCTGAGTCTGTCCGTAGCTCCATCTCGACGATGTAGATGACCTCTGCATTTCTGGAAGGGTCGATGCAGAACGACTTCCTGCAATCTGCAAGGCCTGACTTCCTTGCTTCACAACAAACAAACAAACAAACAAACAAACAAGATGACTGCTCCCGTGTGTTGAAATAATGCAAACAATTATAAGCAGCTGCTGCCTATGAAGTGCTGACTCTGTGCTCGGTATTATTGGCCTTGTATTATTTCCTCTAATTCTCACAGGGACCCTAGGAAGTGGGCACTGTTATTGTGCCCACTTTCCAGACAAGGAAATTGAGGCTAGTGGAGGCAAATTAACTTCTCCCAGATCACACAGCTAATAAGTGCCAGAACAGGGAAATGAATTGCAGCAGGCTCATCTGCGGAGCTCATGATCTGGAGCACTGTGTGGCCGTGCAAAGAAGGCTGAGAAGAAAAATGCATTGAATTTTTCTATGCATGTTTGTCAACCGGGTGTTTTTTTTTTTTTGTTGTTTTTTTTTTTTTAAGCCCAAAAGCTTGCACTAAACTTCACATTATTATAGAAAAGAGCAGATGATTTCGATTCTGGTTGACAGTGGAGAGTGGAGGGCCAACCACCGTCTCCACTATATTCTCTCTCACCCTGATTTCCTCTGGCATCACTTCTGGTCATCTTTCTCTGACCCCACCTTTTCCCCCCTGTCGCGGGCTCTGCTTCCCTCTCAGCAGTGTGGGTGGGCCAACAATTCAACACTCAGTCCTCCAGATACTCCCTTTTCCACCTGCCCTCCGAGAGCCCTCAACCCACAGATCTTCATCCACTAGCATTGTGGTAATGACCCTCTGCGCTAGTCTCCAGACCCACATCCCTAGTGGCTTGTAGGACATGTGGGTTGAACTTTTTCCCCCAAGAGCCAAGAGGGGTTGAACTTTGAGAGGACTGGGCATTGTGTGCAGACGTGTTAGAGGATGGTTTTTTGCACAGAGGATGTGCCTACCTCCGAGATGGCTCCCCTTATTTTTAGTTAACTGGTGAGGAGGACTGCCCCTCTCCCAGACCCGACAGCCCTGCCCTTCTGTCCGACACACTGCCTTCCACGTGCCTGACTGAGGGTGCAGGGGGTGTTCAATAAACGCTACATGGACAGGTGGGTTTGCAAAGTTTTGAAGTATAAGCACCTTCTTCTTCAACACTGCTCATCTTAGCTGAAAGACAATTGGTATAGTGACTGAGAAAGAGAGTTCCGGACTCAGACACACCTGGCTTCAAATCTTCCTCAACTACTCGCAGCTGTGTGATCTCTGAGCTCAGGTTTCTCATCTGCAGAACTGGGACGATAAAACTAGCTCTTGCTCATTGTTTCCTTGGGCGGCTTCAATGAGATAAATCACGTAGCACACTCAGCACAGTGCCTGGCTTATAATAAGGCTCAGTGCATGGTCATCTTTAAGATTATTTCGTATCGCTTTGCTTTTGAAGACGTGGGCAAGCTCTGTAGCCCCGGGGATTACTAAAGCGAGGCCAAGTTTTCTACATCCCCAGGCTGTGGGCTGGTGGCTTTTATTTTTGTTTTTAGTTCAGTAGATAACTAAAGAGAAAGAGGGAGGTAAAAGGGAAGACACTTTCCACAAATGGAGTGTGTGGGCTACTCATCAGGCATCACGAGAGTTGCTTTATCTTTTCAATCTCTCGTAACTTCCGACAGCCCAGTTGGAGAATGAACGTTGGGTTTTATTGCTCTCATAATCCACTGTTCCTCAAAGAGCAATTCCTGGATCCATGAGTATTAGAATTACCTGGCCAGGTACCTAATTTGTAGCCTCACAGTTTCTGGAGCAAGGCCAGAGCATCTGTTTCCCCAGTGAATACCATCAAAGTGTGAGGACCTTTGACTTAGTTCTTGTATCATATCTAAGACTCAATTCTGTGCTTTCTTGTATTTTTACATGTAAGCATGTAATTTCCTCCTTACTTGGACACATTCTTCAAGGTGGGAAGAGTCCTTGTAACTCCACCAGTATACAGCTCAGCCTGAACACATCATCGGGAGTTCATGAAAACATTTGACCAGGTTTAGCTCTCTGCCCTGCAAGGCCCTGACTTTGTCAGTGCCTAAAGATTGGTAGAGACCTTGAGTTAGAATGGCAGTTCACCAATACCCAATATTACTAATATACAATGTTGAATTTTTAATTAATACTTTCTCATTGTCGGCTGGTTGGGTGTTCTTTTACTGACTGATACACTGAAATTCCTGGCTTACTTACCAGGGAGCAAAATTAACAAGTCTCTGTAAGGGCAGGTCCCTTCTACGCTCTTCGGAGTGTTTGTAAAACAGAAACTCACAAGTCTTCCTGCCTTGTCACAAAGAGTGGGGCCCCTTCTGACCAAAATGGTTTATTCAAGTTTTGAACCTATGAATTGAAACATAATTTTCGTTGCAGGATCAGCAATGATATGTGCTAACTTTAAGGAAAAGGAAGAACTTGTTACTTTATGATGTGTTTGTTCCTGAGCAATTGAGAGGTTTGCCATATGTTTTTATGGTAGTTTTCTTTGAGGTTCCATAAACGCCTTCTGGAATGTGGAGCGTCCACCATTAGAGTCGTATGGGAGCTTTTCCAGTGCCCTAATGTCATTAACCCTGCTGCTTTGGTTGCCGTAATATGCATTTATTTCTCTTGCATTTAGAAAGCAATTCTCTGATCCCCAACCCATTTAACCATGTTTGATCTTAACAAGATGAAAAATGTTTGGAATCTAAGCTTATGATCTTTGTGCTACATTTTTGTTTCTTCTAATTCACAGTAGCTTCCCCCACCCCCCTTCTCTTCTTTAGGATCAACACTCTGTGGTAGGCCAGAGCATAGGCCCCAGTCCAAGTCCCAACCCCTGCTCAAATCCAAACACCGGAAGTGGTTACATGAACTCCCAGCAATCACTGTTGAATCAGCAATTGATGGGAAAGAAACAGACTCTACAGAGGCAGATCATGGAGCAGAAACAGCAACTTCTCCTCCAGCAGCAGATGCTGGTTGATGCGGTAAAACTTTCTCCTAATTTCTTCCTGCACGTACCTGTGGGCCTAACAGGGAATTCGTTGTTGCCCATTTCTATTTACTGCCCTTTTCTCTGTGCCTACTTCGGTGATAGCAACAAGGGTGTCCTGGCTATAAGAGAGGCTTCAACCACAGAAGTTGAAGTGCTATGGGGGAACAAAACAAAACAAAACTTGATTTATCAGCTGCTGGACAGTTGAAACGCAGGGCACCCCACCTCACTAGCCCTGCCCAGCCCAGGAATGTTAAGAACTACCACCGTGGGTATTTGAATCAGGCAAAAGGAATCATTCTTGTGCTACTGCCCTGAGGGGCAGAAGTAGTGGACAGAACTTGAATCAGCTCGAACCCCAACTGATTTTAGAGATAGAAGCGTTTCAAAAACAGTTGTGAAAGCCAGCATGGAGTTTCAGACCTTAAGATTTGGCTTCCAACATAAAGCATCTCAGAATGGAATATATATTCCCAACTTCCACCATACCTAAGTGGCCTTAAAGAAAGGGCAGGTGGTTATTTCCCAAGCATTGCCCAAGCTTTAACCCTGCTTCACTATTTATCTGCTGTCCCTTCGTATCCTCAGACATACATTCGGGCACTGGGTCAAACCTTTCCCACCTCCGAACAACAAGCCCCGTCTCCAAGCTTCATTCTCTCCCTTCAAACGATTTGGCTAAATGAAGGAAAAAAAAAAAAGGGCAAAGTTAACCATCTCCAGGTTTATAGAGCCAAGGTCTACAAAAATGTGAAAAACCAAATAAAAAATATTTATGCTCAAGGAGCTTTGTAGTAAAAGTCAGAAATCTAGGGCGTGATAAGCACTATAATTCATTCAGTAAATATTAACTAAATTTCAGTCAGAAAACAGCTATAAACAAGACAGACCCTGTCTTTGTCCTTAAGGAGCTCAGAGCCCACAGGATGTCAAATAAATAGGCAATTGTAGGGCATGTGATTAAATGCTATGATGTGGGAAGTACATCAGAGAGGAAATATGTCTACTGAAGATCTGAAGCTGACATAGGAGATGGGGGAAGGAGAAGGAGGATATTCAAGACAGAAGAATCAGCATATTCAAAGACTCAGAGACAATAATGTATACTACATATCACATTCGATGTAAGGCATAGACTATGCACAAGGATTAGCAAGTAATAGTCAAGGAGGCCAGAGAGGAGAGGCCAGAGGATAGAGCTTGATACATCAGAATTTACACTGTCTGAAAAGCAATGGAGAGGACTTTAAACAAGGGAGCACTAGACTCATATTTACAATAAAATATAAACAGGGTAAGGGAAAATGTAATGGAAGAAAGGTAAAATCCAGCCAGGAGAGATTAAAGAAAGTCTCTGAGAAGATGCAAAATTTGACTTTGACTTTGACTTTGAAGGACTGTAGAATTCTGATGAATACAGTAGGTAGCGTCCGCCATTCCAACATGAGCTTGGGCCAGATACCAAAAGGTACAGCCTAGGTGTATATTTGTTGGTGGCTTTGAGATTGTAAGATTGTATTATGAACTATTTAATACATAATGAAAACTATAAATAATCACATAGTCATTTATTATTTTTAAGGAATGACAAATGGAAAAAGTCTGGAGTCCAGAGCATGTGAGAAGTAGTGAGGAATGAGTAAGGAATAGTGAGCACTAAGTTTACAGGTGACCCTGAGTATTGCCCTAAGGTAAAAGGTGAAGGGGTGATACTGACTGGATCACAAAGTGACACAACTAATTTATTCTATAAATCTTCTAGAAGTTTTCAAAACTCTACCTGTCCCATGTACTCTCTCCCTTTTTTGATCTTCATCAACTACATAGCTTGAAAACAAGGGCGATGGAAGAGAAAAACATACAATCTAAGACTGATGCGCTAGGCACACTTTTCATTATCCCCACCAGTACTACTAATGTGTTGAATTCCAACATGCAGAGTTTGAATTTCTGGATTTTCAGCTCTGATTAAAAGGCAAGGGAACACACCATGAGGGTTTTGTCCTGGCACTGGCCTACCTCTCATTGGACTCCAGTTGAATCACCACTGGGACAGGTGCAAAAGGCATCGGCATAAACTGTGAGAGATGAATGACAATGAGCTGTTGGTTTTGTGATTTTTATAAACCTTTCACATTTCTCTTTGTTTGGATGCCATTGACGGTGCCTGGGCTTTTTAGCATATCCAGGAAGAAATAGTCTTTGATACCGCTTTTCATTAGCATATGCTTTGTAGTCATTTCCCGTCAGTTGGCAAGGCCAGAAAGGCGCCTAAATTGAGACATTTTCTCATGAATGTGTGTTATCCTTACTCTCCATTATTCTCCCACCAATGAAGAAGAACAAAGAGGAAAGATGAGTAGTACTTAACACAATGGGCATCACAATAACCAGTGCAGTTTGTGTACCTACTGTGTGCCAGGCGCCATGCTGAGCTTTTACAGAAGTAGAGGATTAATCCTTATAACCAGAGTACCAGGGAGGTCGTAGCATTATCTGCATTTCACATTTTTGAGATGACAGTACCAAAGCAGGACAGATGAGTGCAACAGCATTTATTTCTTTGGTAGGTTTTTAGGTCCAAGTTATTGGGTTGAGTTATAGGGTCCATGTCCATGGGATATGAGTGGATAAGTTACATTTCATGTTGCACAGAAGTAATCTCGGGGATGACCTGTGAGTTTACACTTACACAGAATGGGAACGTGCTCCTTTTGCACGGAATGGGCATGGGAACAGTCTGCATTCTGTTCTGGAGGCTGGTCTTTGCTACTCCTCAGCAGGAAGTGACAGACAAAATGACAGTTCCATGATAGTCCATACACAAGGCCATTAAGTCTAACTCATTTGTGAACAAGTAGTTTAAGTAACTCAAGCTTCCAGAGATGTATTATTAACCCTTTGAACAACCTAATTGCTCCCGTGCAAAAAAAAGTCAGTAAGTAGGTTGAATACACATAAAAATAAGTCCAGATTTGAGATCTAGTCTTTCATGGGGAACCGAGAGCCTGATTCTTTCCCTCTCTCTCTCTCTCTTTCTCTCTTTCACATACACACATGCAAACATGTGCGTGAATGTGCAAATCCTGTTTTCTTCAACTCAAACAGCAGAAACGCCTAATTCCATAAGAAAACAAATGATAGATGCTTTTGAAAAAGAGAAGAATTCAGAAAGTCTCATGCTTGGCAAAAAAATCAAAACTGTCAGCTTGCACAATAGTTTATAACAAGAATGGTTGAACATCACCACATTTGGGTTCATGGAACATCTCAAGCTGTTTCTTAAACATTTAGGGTTTGGGAAAAACCATAAAGAGTTTCACCAACCACTTTTTCCCTTAATTTGTAAACCCATATTTAAAAGAAATGTAATCCATATGTTTCTGATTCATTTACACTTAGCTCATCAAAATTGTGTTTTATACGAATTACTTGATGCCCCAAAACCCTGTGAGTCTTTCAAGTTTTTTTTCTTAGAAACAAGAATTGGACCTTAATTTGTTGTTGTTTTAAGGCTATTTTTTTCCTTTATAGTAGATTTGTTCTACTTGGAAGGTTTGGAATTTGACGGGAAACTGAGAAATACATGGTTAAGTGGGATCTAAGTTAGCCAGCTCACATTTGGCTTCCATCTAATTTATCTGTCTACCTTTACAAGGTTTTCTTTTCTATTTATTGACTTTTCTATAATGATATTGTTCTGTCTACCTATGCTGGTTGTGCTTATCTTTGAAAATGGAAGTTGCTTTGGGGTTCACACAAAGTTGCAGTAAAGCAATTCTAAAAACTTCCTGATCCATGCTGAGAAAGAAAAGAACTGATATGACACTCACAGCCAGGCCATTAAAGACATGAACAATCTTATAGCAAACTGACCTTAGATGGGGTTATTCTGAGACCACGATAAAACGAGACAAAATAGGCCACTTCATAACTTCGTCTAACTATAGACACAAGGCCATTGAGAAACCCACAAAAATGCCAACCTACCTTTTGCTAAATGAGTGATGGCCACTTCTTTACTCAATGATGGAATCAACCTCCCTTTCTGACAGCTTACAACCTAGAACAAATCCTTGCTTCCTTAGACCCTCCCTAAATCACCCAAGCAAAGCCCGAATCCTATAATAGCTTCTTTCTAACATACTGGTACCAAGACACCACTTGGACCCCCATGATGTGCATCCTCCCTCACTGCAATGAGAAATAAACCCAGTAGGTGTGTTCCTGGCGGTCTTTGGCTAAAGGCATTGATAATATAGAAAGAATGTGCCTACTTCCTCTTTTAGCTCCCAAACTCACCTACCATTAAGAGCTAATGGTGACTAATTCCAGTGGGAAGAAAAGAAAGGGGCCTGGGAAAATTCTGTGCTTTGAGAGAATGGGACACAGAGAAACAGAGAAGCAAGTATTGTATTGTGTGGCAGGAAAAGAGTCCGAGTCTTTGACCCAGGATTCGATTTCTGTTCTCCCATTCTGTGATCTTTGTCAAGTTACATGACCTATGGAAGCTTCCATTTCTTCATTTATTAAGTGGGAATAATCACACCTATCTTCAAGGGTTGTTTTTGAAGGGGGGGGGAATGATGTAATGTGCTTATAGTGTCCCTACCAGTACCTGATAGTTATCTCCCGGCATCTCCAGATTTAGCAAATAAAAATATAGGATTCCCAAGTGTCCTGTATTTTCTCTGGCAATCCTACTCCAATAGGCTTTCTACACCCTGTGGGACCAGAATTAAATAATAGGTACCATAGCATATCAGACGTGCTACAAAATGAAACCAGAAACACCCTCTCAAGAAGCACAGGAATTTAGTTTTCACTGAAATCTAATTGCAAAATAAAGAAAATGAGATTAGTTCCTAGACTCAAAACACATAGTGAATGTTAAGGAGAAGTAGAAATTATACTGCCCTGCAGGAAATTTATTGAAACTGAGAAGACTTGTCTCTGAATTAAGACCTACTAAATAAGGTCTGCGATACATAGCTATGATGGCAAAATTGTTCTTATAGTCTTACTTTTTTGAATCGACAGTCTGTGAATGTTTGCAAGTGGGAAAGTAAGTATGCGACTTAATATGTTTTCGCTTGTGTTTGTTTTCAAGGAGAAAATTTCTCCACAGGATCAAATCAATAGACATTTGACAAGGCCACCCCCAGATTATAAAGACCAAAGAAGAAACGCAGGCAGCATGCAGCCAACTGCCCAGTATTCTGGTGAGTGTTCTTAAAAATCGGTGAAAATCATTAACTGCAGAAGAAAGAAACTTGTTCCATTTTGATGTTTCCTCCTCTTCCCACCTCATATTGAAATATAACATCTTTCTTAGAATCCTTCATTAGATCCCATTTAACTCTCAGATCAAGACCAAACTGGGTATTTTTTTTGTCTTTCCATCAGTTCTTGATGATTCTTGGCCTGCACTCACCTAGTTCACTGCCCTCCAGAGTACGCCTTAGAGTTCAAAAGAGCTTAACTATTTCCTAACCGCTGTGTTCAACCATTCTGCTCCCAGCAAATATCTGGAACCAGATCATGTAAGGGAAGCAGACATTTCTCCCTCTTGGGACTTGCGTAAAGTCCAGCCTCTTGTCTCCGCTTCTGGACTCATCTCTCTGGAACAAATAGTCCTGCCACCAAGACATAATTGAAAAGCAAATGAGGACTCATGAAGTCTCTCAAAACAAACAAGCAAACAAACAAACAAAGGTGGACCGCATTTAGAATACAAAGTAAAACTTCCTAATTTTGCTCCATGTAACATAAGTGGTGGACACTACCACTAAAATCTCTCTGCTCCCTCTCCAAACTCTAAAAGAACCTCTCCTAGACCTAACCCGGACTGTTCCTGCCTTCTCCTATTTAGAATGGATTCAAGTCCCATCTGCCCAGAACTCTGCACTTTCTCATGTAAATTAAGCTTGTCCTCAATTTTTCCAAGTTCTCTCTCTTTTGCCTGTTACCTTCATCTATCCAGGAAGGCATGCAGAAGATTATCTAAAGGAGGTGCCATGAATATTCCTGTTTTTAAAAAATATTTTCTGGTCCTGTTATGCATGGTAATAACTATATTGTACTAATGTATTTAAGCTCTTTAAATGTACCAGACTGTCTTTCACCACTAAAATTTGGAATGAGATATATGCAATCCACTCTCTAAGATTACTTTGTCTCAGGCCCCAGACTGGATTCTCTATTTGATTCTGTCTTCAAGGTAGTTGAAAGACAAGATGGAGGTTCATTTGGAACATGGCTTCTCAGTGATAATGGCTTATCCGTGGTCATGGGGAAGCTAGGAGCCCTTTGAAATATTCTGAAAAATTCAAGATGCATGTTTGGACTTTTCCCATTCATATAAAAGAATCTCAAGGATGGTGGTTTCATGGTGGCTGTACCATGTTGTCAGGGATCCAGGTTTCTTTTGTCTTTCTGTTCCACCTTCTTTAACATGTAGCTTCCCTCCTAAGGATGGCCTTTTGGCCACCACACTGCCATCCTTCAGATCCATATTCCAAAAAGAAAGATAAAAGGAGGGAAAAGGTAAAATGGCCTCCCAAATGAGTCAGATTCTCTTTTTTTTTTTTTTAATTTTTTTTCAATGTTTTTATTTATTTTTGGGACAGAGAGAGACAGAGCATGAACGGGGGAGGGGCAGAGAGAGAGGGAGACACAGAATCGGAAACAGGCTCCAGGCTCCGAGCCATCAGCCCAGAGCCTGACGCGGGGCTCGAACTCGCGGACCGCGAGATCGTGACCTGGCTGAAGTCGGACGCTTAACCGACTGCGCCACCCAGGCGCCCCGAGATTCTCTTTTTAAAATAGGCTTCTTGGGTTCTCACCTAGTAACTTCTACCTTTAGTCAGAATTTATTCATCTGGATCCCTCCATCACCAAGGAAATTCGGAAAATGTGGCTTTTCAGCTGGGCACATTGCTGAAAAATCAAGGCTCTGTTTTTCTAAGGGCTACAGGGAGGCTGGATACTTGGTAGGCACCCGCAGATCACTTTCACAGGGCATTTTCCCAAGGGAGGGATCTTGAGCATCCAGTTACTGACCCCTAAATGGTTAAGAACCATTGCTCTAGAGCATTGAACTTCCCATGACTTCTGAGAATGAAATAAACAACAAGCACAACACAAACTCTTTTATCATTTTTTATTTTAATCTCAGTACAGTAAGAATTACCTTGCCCAGATGTTAACATAAGAAATTATGTATGAAAATCACATGGAACAATTTTAACCACGTATTAGGAGCTTCTAAATATTAACTGTGATTGATATTTTGTGATCTTTATGGAAATTCTCCCAATTCTGGTACTTTAAAAATATTGCCCTCCTCATAAGTCTTCTCAGGGCATATTTTCAAAATAGAGAACACTAGAGGGAATGATTTTTAAAATCTTTAAATTTTTTTCCATAGCACTTTCATAGTGTCACTCCACTTCTCATGAAACCTTTAGACCCAACAGGATGTTGCTTATCCTCATCAGCTGTCTGTGAACTCTTTGCTGGTCAAGCATCTCATACCTGTGCTCCCTCTTTATCAAACTCTCACTGCCCTACCAGTGCAGGGCTCTGTGCTCAGTTTGGACATACAAGGAGATACAAGAGACTGATCCTGCCTTCAAGGGGAATGTAGTCTAGTGGAGACATATTTTAAAACAAATAGCAAGGACTTCAGTCTATCCAGCCGTGTGCCTTGCTAGCTATCCCCAAGCAGTCAGGGTACCCTAGGGCTACAACTACAGTCATGCTCTCTTCATACACTCCTGTTCTGAGATTTGTATATGTGTCTAATTCTTGTTTATTAGTATTTCTGATTCTCTGAGTCTCCCTGCATCTCTGCAGGGAGAGTACTTTAAAAGAGTGTCTTTCTCCAAGTTACACATGTACTTCAATCTCCCATTAACTCATTCATCCAATACCAACTGAATACTGACTTTGCGCCATCCACTAGGCTTAGAGAATATGACAGTGAACAAAACAGGTGAAAATGTTTTTCCCCGTGGAACTTATCATCTACAAGGCACTTATTTTCAACTTTTTGGCATACCAGTTTTGCTTCCCAAGATGTTTTCCCAAGATGACTTCAACCTCCCCAAGTCAGGAAGATTTTAATGTGTTGACTAATCACTCTCTGATATGTGGAAGCTCACTATTCGACAGCCTATGATTGATGGTTCTACTTTGGGGTTCTATGGATTTCCTAAGATGAGGGCTAACTAAGTGCTGAATGAAAATTTCAAAGAGCAAATCCTTCTGGAAAAAGCAGGCGAGAATATCCGGGAAAACTTAATGAAGGAGCTTAGACCTTGGCCTGAGCCTTGAAGAAAAAGTAAGGCTCAGCAAGTTAAGAAGGGCATCATGGGAGGGGGAAATAGCATGAGCAAAGGTAGCTCAACGTACGTGGATAACAGTGCAATAGTAACTATACCTCCTGGAGCAGAGGGCTTTCCACATGGAGATAATCAGCGAAGCACGGAATGCCTTGAATTCCAGATGTTTAAATAGATGGGAATTTACCCTTTGGACACTTGGGGGCCACTCATGGAAGCTTCTCGAGTGGGGATAATGCAGATGGATAACTGGACATGATTTTCAAGGCCACAGGTTTGGAATATTAATCTAGTAGCCACCTATGGGATTCATCCACACTTTCTTATTTGGACCTGAGGTAACCAGAGGCATGGATTTCATAACAGCTGGTTAATCACAGTTGTAGTCTGGTCTCAGAACAGAGTAAAGCCAATTCCGAATGAAAGAAAGATTGACTATCACCTCTTCTCAAAGACTCCAGAAGAGGAATAAAGTAAAATCTAAAAACCAGAGCCATTTTAGTGTAGCCTTTTTTTCTAGAATGTATAAACTCTTGACCAAGGGATGACCTGAGTGATACTTCCCTTGCAAACTGTCTCACTTCTTTTATATAATACCTGTGATGATTATTTCTCTTTATTTGTCCCCTCACCTGAAAACAGTGTCAGAGTTGGTAAGTTACTGCAAATTGCTATAATAGAGGAGATAACCTATGGTTATAAACTAATATAACTGTCTTCTTTTTCTCAGGTGGCTCATCAGCAGTGACTTTAAACTCTAACCAGGCTTTGGCAAACCCAGTTTCAACGCATACCATTTTGACTCCAAATTCCAGCCTCCTGTCTACTTCCCATGGGACAAGAATGCCATCGTTACCCACAGCAGTTCAGAATATGGGGATGTATGGAAATCTGCCTTGCAGTCAACCTGGCACATACAACGTCACTTCAGGAATAAATCAGTTGACCCAACAGAGAAACCCAAACCAACTGATAGCAAATCAAAACAACCCTCTAATGCCACGGCCACCTGCCTTAGGGGCAAGTAATAATAACAACGTGGCTACTTTTGGAGCTGGAGCTGTCAGCAATTCGCAACAATTGAGACCAAATTTAACCCATAGCATGGCAAGCATGCCCGCACAGAGAACATCAAATGTTATGATCACATCCAGCACAACCGCACCAAACTGGGCCTCTCAAGACACGACAACCAAACAACAGGAAGCCCTGAAGTCCACGGCAGTCCGCTTCCCCACAGGTGCACCTGCAGCCTACACTCCAAACCAGTCACTGCAGCAGGCAGTCGGCAGCCAGCAGTTTTCCCAGAGGGCAGCGGCCCCTCCTAACCAGTTAACACCAGCAGTGCAAATGAGACCCATGAACCAAATGAACCAAACATTAAATGGACAAACCATGGGTCCACTCAGAAGTCTGAATCTCAGACCCAATCAGCTAAGCACACAGATCTTGCCTAATTTGAACCAGTCGGGAACAGGGTTGAGCCAGCCGAGGACAGGCATGAGCCAGCCACCATCTATGACACCAGGCAACTTTCCTTCACCCAACCAAAGCTCCAGGGCTTTTCAAGGAAGTGACCATGGCAGTGACTTAGCTTTTGACTTTCTCAACCAACAGACTGATAACATGGGCCCTGCCCTGAACAGTGATGCTGATTTCATTGATTCCTTATTGAAGACAGAGCCCGGTAACGACGACTGGATGAAAGACATCAATCTGGATGAAATTCTGGGGAACAACTCCTAAAGGAGAAGAGAGGGACAATTAATATACTCTAAGCACTAAAAGGCAGTATTTTACGAGGACTCTGTAAAGGCCAAACTGTTGACTTTTAGTTGGATGATATGAAGACACCTTGGCTTAAAAATGGAAGCGGAAAGTAACTGTAGTGCTCGGTTCAAAGGCTTGTTTTAAATCTCAACCCTGAAAGTAAAATATTGGGATCACTTTTCCCTGTCTAAACTCCAGGACAGAGTATCCAGTTTGCCCAAACAGAACTGTGATGTTGATGTGTAATTAGTTGTGTAAAATAGGCTTTCCAAGCTCCTTTCCTCCCTGAAAGAAAAGTAATAGACCTTGTAGCTCATTAAACCCCATGTCACACGGAGGTACTAGTTCCAAGCAGCAAGCAACAAATTCCTTAATTTGCTCGAATAGATAGACGGAAGTGTGATTGAATCTTTCCACTCTGTCTTTTCATTTAGTTTCACTAAGACTTCCAGGGCAGATGGAAATGTTATAGGTTTGTTTGGAGTCACCAGTGTCCTAAGTAGAGAAAAGCCAGAGAAACTAGAGAGCGGCCAGTGGATTATAGAATTTCTTCCCCAGGTTCACCTCTCACTTTGTCAATATTCCTACATATGCTATACTTCAGCAACATGCTGTGTTGAGTGATGAAACAAGATTGCAGGGCTATCCAACTTTATCTGGGCTTCCACAACCAATTTCTGAATGCATTTCCAAGTCTTAGATACAACCACAACCTGTCCTAATCATACTGAAATATTAGTGCATCCCTGTCGGCATCAGATTTCACTATTTAAAAAAGAAAACATCCCATTGGACAACGCTATAAAGGAGATTTATTTAGCCCCCAGTGACCTGGGGTGTTACCTATTGTGATGATGCCTACTGGTTAGTTTCCTCACTGAGTGAAATTGAGCCTTGTCTTCCCTGCTTATGTCGATGACCAGAGACAGATTTGCAAGCAAACTGAGATAAGAAAGTATCTTGTTTTGATTGGAGATAAGACACAGAAGGTCAGGACAAGAAATGGTGGGGATGGATGGGTACAATCTATTTCATAGGGTTTGAAGGAAAGCATAATTGAGAGAGAAAACAATCTGTCCTGATTTGGGCATATTGTTTGGGTAAAGAGCTAAATAGAATGTAGCAATCCATACATTCTTTGCTCCCTGATGTGATGTGTCTTTACCACATGCTAGATGGACCCTTCATCTCTAAGCCTTCTCCCTCAGGGCTGAGCACTGTATCAAAGAAAGAAGTTTGGTTGAGTCATGTAACCTCAGTGCCCACACACAGACCAGCTGTAAAATCAGGAGGATGTGTGCTGATTCGGATCAGATGAAAAATATTGCTATTATCTTCCTCATTACAGAAGAACATAGGTTGTCTTCAGCCTTTTTAGTTATACATCCACATATTCAATCATCAAATGTAATTTAACTGAAGTTGTTTCACAACTAAGTCTTTAAATATCTGTCCTAAAAAGATCATATTTTGAAAGTTCCGCAAAGCCCTCTCTCAATCTTTAAAATGTCTAGACGCACTCTCTTTCTTTTACACAGTACCAACATCCCTGGCCCAGAATCTCTTCTGTGCTGGGTTGTAAATATGAATAAATTACTTGTTTTGTAAACTTTTGTAAAGAATATTTTGGTAGAAATACTTAAAACATATTCTTTGGGTTATATTTATACATATGTGAAATAAATATACTATCAAAAGGTTATATTTTATACAAAAAGTAAATTGTTACCTTTTGTATGCTAATATACAAAGTTTTGTATAATATGATGGTTTATTTTTAGCTCTACACTTAAACCATAAGAGGTCAAGTGAGAACTTTTGAAAAACTATCAAGAGGCTTGTTTAGACAAAGTTATATTCTGAAACCTTCATAAGAAAGCATTCCAGGTTTCAATTTTTTCTTTTCTTTCCCTGCTCCCAAATTCTTTTTTAAACCCATAGTTCTTGTGTCTTATTTGGTTATACTGCTGTGCACATTGTATTGGTTCTTGCTGCATGTGGTCTACTGTGTGTTTTCCCATTTTATGAAACAGTGTTTCTCCACGCAAAAAAAAAAAAAGGAAAAAAAATATGTACATATAAACACTCTTATTTTATGACTCCTCCCTGTTGCTGTATATATCTGCCAGCATGTCCCAGGTACACTCCTGTGATTCAGCTTATTTTCACCCTAACATAAATAGTATGTTTTGTAGTAGCTATCAAATTTAAGAGATAAAGCAATCAGAATGTTCGGATCTTCTTCTATCTTAATGTGAATTTCATAATTAATGTCTATTTATTCAGCTATTCATTAAAATACAGGATTCTTTGGGAAAAAAAATGGTGTAGTCCATAGTTTCTGTTTTTTGGCAGCCTATTACCAAAGATGACGTAATTTTCCGGAGAGCTGAGATAATGACAATGTGATAGACATACTGTAGCCAAAACTTTAAGATTTACAACTTAAAAGCTATTGGAATACAATCTCCCATTTATACAAATACCAGACTACTTAATTGTTGGCATTGTTTATCATTCTGACATATTATACAGGAGGTAGAAGGCATTTTCCTTTTTTTTTTTTTTTTTTTTTTTTTATTCAAAGACTAGAAAGCAATTTAAGCAAATAATTCATTCTTGGCTTTGTGTTAAGCCCAATGAAGATAAATAACTCTGCTCTAAGTGAATGCATTAATACTACTTGCATTACTGTAACTGTACCCATAACTGTAAAGACTTCAACTTGTAAAACAAGTACTTTGTATTGTGTGTAATTTCATGTGTTAAAAAATAGTTTTAAAAAATTCAGCAGTCGTTCTCTTGTATGAAATCATACTTTCAGTCACCAGCAATATTGTTGCCGTATCACAGAAAGTTCTGAGAACTATTAATAGTGAAGGGCAGATCTATTCTCTGGGAAGCTTCTCATACTAGTGAAATACTGTCTCGTGTCCTTTCATTGTTCTTTAGTTCACTTAGAAAGTTTGCATTAAGATCCTATATGCACAGGACTGCTCAATACTAAAGAAACAGTCCCTAATTATCAGGCATGGTGGGCCTTTGGGCATTTTTCAGACCAGTCTGAGCAAACGCAAGGCCAGGTAAACACAGCCTGGCTGAACATATTTACACATTCCCTCTTGAGAGTCAAAGAGGTTAACAAAAAGATGGGTGGAGGCAATGAGAACCCTCCTCACCGAATGTTCTTGCTCCCCTGTGGAAGTATGTTGCTGGGGTTCCATTGTCCATTTCCCCTCTGCCAGAAAGATGTGAGATACTATCCTTTTCATTAGTGTTATTAATGGAGGAATAATAAACTTGACATTTTATATAGTCCCTCTCAAATGACTCTGGAAAGTTCAATAGTAAACAGATAAAATTGACATCAATTAAAAAAAAATACACAAATTAAGAGAAAGAAAGGTATAATTCTAGGATTACCTATGAATCCTAGTAGGTACCCATGGAAGTAGACCCGAGGAGAGGAGATGCGAGAGTGAAAAAATCAGCTCTGCTTTTTCCCTGGCTGCAATTGCTAAAGGCAGTTCAAAGTCTTCATTAATTAATTTATTAATGTATTTATTTATTTATTTATTTTAGAGAGAGCAAATGCAAGTGGGGGAGGGAGATGGGCAGAGGGAGGGAGAAAGAGAATCTTATGCAGGCTCCAGGCTCAGTGAAGAGCCCAATGTGGGGCTTGATCCCATGATCCTGAGATCGTGACCTGAGCTGAGATCAGGAGTTGGTCACTCAATCAAGTGAGCTACCCAGGCACCTGGTAAATTAAATTCTTAAACATTTTATCTTCTATTTCCATTTTATAGCTCTGTGACTGTGTTTTCTCACCCAGAAAAGGAGAGTGTGGGGTTGAAATAGCTCTTTATTCCTTTTCAACTAGAAGCCTCTGATTGATTTTTTTCCAAAGCTAAGTGGAAAATTAACCCCCAAAACCCTCAAATAGCATTATTTTTAAACTAAAGAAATCGCTGTTCAACCTTTTGAAAATCTTCAGGTTATCAGTCAACTTTACTTAACAGAGCAGCAACCTCCTTAATATTGTCATATGAAAAAGAGATTTCATCACAGGAAGCCAGAAGTAGGCTGTCAACAAACAGGCAATGTAGATGATGTAGGTCCCTGAAGATCACCTACGTCTTCATTAAACTCAGGAAGTTTAATGAGTTTAAATGATAGTGTAACATCTTTTAAATATACTTCCTACATTGCTATCATAGAGGAAGTCAGTTCCCTAGTATCAACTCCATTGGCGGCAATAGCATACAACTAAAATATTGTATCATGAGAATTAACAAAACACACGGACTTTAGATTTTTAAAACCAAATACTGGGGGCGCCTGGGTGGCTCAGTTAAGTGCCTCTTGTTTTTGGCTCAGGTCATGATCCCACAGTTGTGGGATCGAATCCCTCGGGCGCCATGCTGAATGTAAAGCCTGCCTGGGATTCTCTCTCTGCTTCTCTCTGCCCCTTCCCCACTCATTCTCTCTCACTCTCTCTCACTCACTCTCTCTCAAAACACAAACGAATGATCAAAACATTAAAACCAAATGCTGTCGTCACTGCTTTGCATGCAGTAATGATAAAAGAGGGCTTTTGTTTGTTTACATAAATAGCATTTTAAGTTCTCTTTTAACCAAATTGATGTTATCTTTAGCTCCAGAATATGCATGAGCATAAAGATGCTTTTTATGATATTTAAGGTTCTTTCAGCAAAAAGGAGTGAAGGAGGAAGGAAAAAAGAAAGAAGAAAAGAATACATGTCAAATGGACTTAGAGAAAGGAATTCACTGGTTGACATAACTGAAAAGTTTACAAGGTAGGTCTGGGTTTAGGCACAGCTGAATCCCACAGGTCAATCATGGCATCAAGAACAGGTTCTTTTCTGTTTCTTTTTTTTTTTTCCTTATGTTTATTTATTTTTGAGAGAGGGAGAGAGCACAAGCAGCGGAGGGGCAGAGGGAGACACAGAATGCAAACAGGGTCCAGGCTCTGAGCTGTCAGCACAGAGCCCGATGCAGGGCTCAAACCTACAAATTGCAAGATCATGACCTGAGCCGGAGTCGGACCTTTTACCAACTGAGCCACCCAGGTGCCCCAGTTCTTTTCTGTTTCTTACCTTTGCTTTCCTGTGCCTTGACTACATTCTCCGGCAGGTCTGTCTCTCTTGGTGGCAAGATGGTTGCTAGAAGCTCCAGACTTCTATCCTCACGACTCCCAAGTCCAGCATCAACCATATGAAAACTTTTCTTTCAAAAAATCGAGCTTTGCATCTCACAAGCTTTAATTTGGCCAGAGAGATTTGGTGTTCTAATTGGCCAGGCCTGGATCTGATGCCTATCTCTGGAGGCAGAGTTAGTGTTAATACCACCAAACCATACAAACTATGAGTGGGAAAGAGGTGATTTCTCCAAAGAAAATCAGGTTGCTATTGTTGGGGGGGGGGGAACGATACAAAGAAAGAAGGAAAAGAAGAAAGAAAGGGGGAGAGTGGGAGTAGAGGGAGAGAGAGTGAGAGAGAGAGAGAGGTATAAAATAAAACCATGAATCTCTACTATCCCTTTCTGGCTGTTCTATTTCCACACACACTGTTTTTCCCTTCTTTTCAATTTCAAAATGTCACAACCCAAGCACTCACTTCCTCCCCATAAGGAGGCAATCCAAATCTCACCTACTTACTGCATCACCTCCTATTCCATCACACCTAGGTGAGGCAAACTCTTTTCTGCCAGGTCAAGATGAACCAGAAATCTAAGCCCCAAAGATGCTTATCTATTCCCAACATATCCAAGTGGAGAGTGAAAAAGATAATGGTAATAATGAGAACTATTTGGAAGAGAAACTAACATGTATAGATCACATCCTTCTGAACCAGAAGAATAGAGACTATTTTGTCTCTGGGCTTTCAAATGACCCAGGGGAGAGAAGCATTAAAAACTCCCCTCTTTCCTCAGGATGCATGCCAGCTGCATTTTACAATGGGAATAATCACCCCTTCCTCAGGGAGTATATTACATTCGGTGCCGGGGAGGGGCCCAGGGAAGCAGACTTGAGCTCTCAAGTTCCAATCATATCTCCTGCTCCGATTCCCATCTGTTTGATTTGGCATGCAGTAATTTTAACCTACGATGGAGAATTCAATTTTTCAAAAAGTAGCACTGGTTTTTAGTCAGGGAAACAAAAAAGTCCTTTAAATAGTCCAAGTGTCAGAGAGATTTTAATGCAAGGAGTTGGTTACACAGATGATGGATGAGCTGAGAAGCCCAGTAAGGGATGGTGAGGCCATCCGGAGGGGAGCAAAAGCAGGAAGCTGCTACCACTCCTAGGATGGAAGGACAAAAAGACAGAGGGCCACGATCACTAAGCAGGTGCTGCAACATTCGATGACCTGTCTGGTAGGAACCAGATCAGTGAGGCGTTTCAGTTGCAGAAAAGCCAATCGTGACAGACAGGAAGGAGAAGAAACACAATTCTTCCCTCCTGTGTTCTACCACTCTCCAGGCAACGTGTCTCACTGGCTGCACTCAGCAGGACCTAGCTCACCCATAGGGCTGGGGACCATAGCCTGGAGACTTATGTCTCAGACTAGCAAAGGGCAAGGAATAAATCCGCCAGGCAACAGGCCCAGGTCTGACATGACATGCCGGCAGATTTCTTGATTCTCAGCCATCCTTAGATTGCTGACTTAGGGCAAAAAGTAGATTACTTAGCAAAACCTGATTTTCCTCCCTGCTTTCAGAGACACGAATTTCTATCTAAATTTGTCTATTTGTTATAGAATGGTATCCTTTAGGAAACTTCAATTGCAAGCATTTGAGAACTCAACTACTAGAGGTTTAAAAAAGAAGGTTCTCAAAAAATGGTTTACTGACTCTTGGAAACACATGTTTTTCAAATTTTCTTGTTTATAAAGTTAGGTTATCATTTCCAATAATGTGAAGAGAAAGCATTATATTATTGTATCAGCAAATTTTTGTTCCTTAATGGTACAAAAAATACATAATGATTGTGTCTTACAATCTATGACATCTTGGATTTAAAAAAATTTTTTTTCAACGTTTATTTATTTTTGGGACAGAGAGAGACAGAGCATGAACGGGGGAGGGGCAGAGAGAGAGGGGGACACAGAATCAGAAACAGGCTCCAGGCTCTGAGCCATCAGCCCAGAGCCTGACGCGGGGCTCAAACTCACGGACCGCGAGATCGTGACCCGGCTGAAGTCAGACACTTAACCGACTGCGCCACCCAGGCGCCCCTATGACATCTTGGATTTAATGAAATGCACTATTTGCCTCATGCAATGAGGGGTCTGAGGTGAGCAGTCCTAACAGTCCAACAAGGCTGTCAGATACCCAGGCTATCTCCATATTCATTTCTTCCAGGAGAAAATGTAGAAATTTCTTCCTCATTCTTGTCACCTTGTGACAAGCCTTTACTTTTCATTTGAGAAAGATCGCCCTACCCAGAGACTTTTATTCACACCTCACTATCCATAATGAGTCTGTGGACTTTCAGATCTTCAAGAGAAGCTAGATGTCAAGTATTTAGTGTTATATCCTCTATAGCAGAGGATGGCAAAGAAACAGGCAGTTGGAAATATAAATAAAAGTATAAGACATTCTTGTGAATGATAAACATGAATTCAAGATGTTGGTCCTCTTTGAGTGAATGTAGGGAAATGTGATTGAGGAGATACAGACAGAGATTTAATGTTATTTTATAAGCTGGGTGGATACTATACAATTGTTGTATATATTTTAATGTCTTTTTGTATACCTGAAATTGATTATTAGAAATGAAAAGAAAGTTCAGTTAAATTATTTGAAGTTTAGGGGCACCTGGGTGGCTCAGTCACTTAAGTGTCTGACTCTTGATTTCGGTTCAGGTCATGATCTCACAGTTGTGAGATCAGGCCCTACCTTGGGCTCAGTACTGAGCATGGAACCTGCTGGCGATTCTCTCCTCTCTCTTTTCTCTGTCTGCCTCTCCCCACCTCTCTCTCTCACACACACAAAATAAAAAGAAATAAACATTAAAAATTATCTGAAGTTCTCACTAAAGGCATTCTGCTATAAATAAATGAACAAATAAATAGTGATTGATTTAGATTTATGGCAGTATGCAGATGAAATGTACTGAAAGGTCCTCCTCACTAAAATAACTAAAATGCTAGATTTAAAAATAAAAATGAAGATTTCAAAACTTATTAAAAAGCTACAAGAATAAAAGCCATGTGGTACAGGCATGAGCATAGACGTAAAGACCCATGGGAAGAATTGAGACTCCAAAAATAAACCCTAACATTAATAGTCAAAAGATTTTCAACAAAGTGCCAAGATAATTCAAAGAGGGAAAACAGTTTTCAAACATGGTGGGAGGACCAGTGGATTTCCACATGCAAAAGAATGCTTTTAGACCCCTATCTCACACCATGTACAAAAGTAAACTCAGAATGGTTCACATACTTAAGAATTAAAAATATAGGGGCACCTGGGTGGCTCAGTTGGTTAAACACCCGACTCTTGATCTCAGCTCAGTTCTTGATCTCAGGGTCGTGAGTTCAAGTCCCAAGTTGGGCTCCACGCTAGACATGGAGCTGAGGAAGAAGAAGAAGAAGAAGAAGAAGAAGAAGAAGAAGAAGAAGAAGA
>NW_024412411.1:23677867-23784145 GCF_014898765.1 Herpailurus yagouaroundi | reverse complement strand
GAAGAAGAAGAAGAAGAAGAAGAAGAAGAAGAAGAAGAAGAAGAAGAATTAAAACTATAGAGTCCATATAAAAAAAAAAAAAAAAACAGATGTAAATCTTTATGACCCTGAATTAAGGAATGATTTCTTAGATAGGACATCAAAAACATAAGCAACAACAAAAATAGATAAATTTAACTTCATCAAAATACAAAACTTTGGTGACTCAAAGCCACTATCATAAAATGAAAAGATATTAGGGATCTCATAGTAACAGACCCACAGAACTAATAGGAGATATATCTATATGTCTCTAGATATATGTTTATATCTGTGTCCATATCTATCTATCTATCTACACATATCCAGAGAGAGAGATTTATTATTATGAGAAATTATTTCATGTAATTATGGCAACTGAGAAGGCCCACGACCTGCCATCTGCAAGCTGGAGACACAGAAAAGCTGGTGGTATAACTCAGTCTGAGCCTGAAGGCCTGGGAACTAGGAGAATGATAGCGTGAATCCAAGTCCAAGGATGGGAGAAGATGAGATGAGATGTTCCAGCTCAAGAAGTGAGGCAGAAATGGGGTACCTGGGTGGCATAGTCGGTGGAGCATCTGACTCTTGATTTCAGCTCAGGTCATGATCTCAGGGTGGTGGGATTGAACTCCACGTCAGGCTCCAAACTGAGTGTGGGGCCTATTTGGGATTCTTTCTCTCTCTCTCCCTCTGCCCATCTCCTTGGCTTACATTCTCTCTCCCTTTAAAAACGATTTTTTTTTTTTTTAAAAGAAGTGAGACAGAAAAAAACAGGAGGCAGGGGATGAATTCATCCTTCCTCCTCCTTTTGTTCTACTCAGGCTCTGGATAGATTGAATGATGCCCACTCACATTGGGGAGGGCAATCTACTTGACTAAGTCCACTGATTCAAATGCTAATATCATTCAGAAATGCCTTCAGAGACACATCAAAAATAAAGTGTAATCTGAGTACCCTGTGGCCCGGTCAAGTTTACACATAGCATAACCTTTAAAATAACCCATAGAATGGGATAAAATATTTGCGACTCATATGTCTGATAAGGGACTTGTATCCAAAATATGTAAAGAATTGTTGCAACTTAATAAAAAGACAAATAGCCCAATTTTAAAATGGGCAGTCTCAACAGACATTTTACCAATGAAGATATACAAATGGCCAATAGCACATGAAAGAAAAAATACTCATTAGGGAAATGCAAATCACCTCACACATACTAGGATGTCTAAAATCCAAAAGACAAATGATAGCAAGTGTTGAGAAGCATGTGGAGGAATTGGAAACTTCATATACTGCTGTTGGGAGAGTAAAATGGTAGAGCCATTGTGAAAAACAGTCTGGAAGTGTTTCAAAAAGTTAAACATAGCATTTACATAAAGACATGTATCTGCTCAAAAACTTACACGCGGATATTCATAGCAGCATTATTCATAATGGCCAAAAAGCAGAAGCATTTCAAAGTCCATCAGTTAATGAATGGATAAACAAAATACAGTTGATTCTTTTTTTAAATTTTTTTTTTTTAACGTTTATTTATTTTTGAGACAGAGACAGAGCATGAACGGGGGAGGGTCAGAGAGAGAGGGAGACACAGAATCGGAAACAGGCTCCAGGCTCTGAGCCATCAGCCCAGAGCCCGATGCGGGGCTCGAACTCACGGACCGTGAGATCGTGACCTGAGCCGAAGTCGGACGCTCAACCGACTGAGCCACCCAGGCGCCCCAAAATACAGTTGATTCTTATCAGGGACTGTTATTTGGCAATGAAAGGGATAAATTACTGATACAACATTGAAGAACCTAGGAAACAGCTCAGTGAAAGCAGTCACAACAGATCACATGTTATATGATTGCGTTTCTAGGAAATGTCCAGAGGCAAATGCATAGAGACAGAAAGTAAATTAGTGATTGTCTAGGGTTGGGGGTAGGAGGAAAGGAGAATGACTGCTAATGGGTATGGGATACCCAACAGCATACTTCTTGGGGTGAAGAATATGTCCTAAAATCAGATGGTGGTGATGGTTGTACAACTTTGAATTGGACACAGTAAAGGGATACATTTTATGATCTGTGATTTATATCACAATAAATCTGCTTTTGAAAGAAAAAAATACAGAGGCATTTAAAAAATAGATCAGAGGGGCACCTGGGTGGCTCAGTCGGTTGAGGGCTCGATTTCAAATCAGGTCATGATCTTGCCATTCATGACTTCAAGTCCCACATGGGACTTACTGCTGTCAGCCTGTCAGTGAAGAACCTACTTCAGATCCTGTGTCCCCTTTTCTCTGCCCCTCCCATGCTTGCACTCTCTCAAAAATAAATAAATATTAAAATAACAATAATAAATAGACCAGTGAGTTGCTACCAAAGTAACACATATACCATGCCCAGAATTGAAGTAAAACCAGGAATCGTTGGACATAGCTTTGCCCCTGACAGTGTTTGTTGAACTCTGGAGAACTTGACCCTGCATTGTGACAACTTCACAGGGTGTGGGGGATAGGATATACAGACTAAAGCATGTTGAAGGTGAAAATTCTATTATAACACCCCTTATCAAAAGTTGGTAGATTAAAAGAATATCATCACAGAGGAAGAGTGAAAATGAAATAAATCCTGTTATGTTACAAAGGGGAAACATACTTCCCTGAAAACATATAGCCAAAAATCAGCATTCATATGAGTTTGGATTTATATTCATAAAAATTTGTGTATTCAACAACAACAAAACCTGAGTCAAGAATTTCATTTGAAGTGCTCCCCCTATTAGGGTGCACCCTCAGGAAACAGAAGAAAAATGCAGTTGATCTTCGGAGGCTTCACAAAATGCCCACAAACTTTCAGAGACAATCAGCATCAGATCCATTATCAGAAATTACAACACATATATAAACAAAGCACCATGAGGGAGAACCGGCATAAGCGACAGATACCAGCAGAAGACTCATAAAACTTCAGATACAGGAAATAAGAGACGTATATAAAATACCTACCTTTAATATATTTTTTAAAAAAATAAATAGAAGTTTAGAAATATCACTGTGAAAATATATTGTCCCTAGAGAATGGAGACTAAACATTCTTAAGCATACATAGAATATTCATGAGAAGTGATAACATTGTATGCCAAAAAATAGACTCGTTACATTTCAAAAGATCAGTATTGTACTGACCACATTCCCTACCTCTAATTAGTAAGTTAGAAATGACTTTTAAAATTTTGTGGGTGGCTAAGTCTGTTGAGCGTCAGACTCTTGATTTCAGTTCAGGTCATGATCTCACAGTTCATGGGTTCAAGCCCTGCAGTGGGCACTGTACTGACAGCGTGGAGCTTGCTTGAAATTCTCTCTCTCTCTCTCTCTCTCTCTCTCTCTCTGCCCCTCCCATGCTCTCTTTTTCTCTCAAAAATAAAATTAAAAAAAATTAAAGATAATTTGGAAAACTCCATGAAAATCAAATGGAAATTAAAAAATTAAAAATGCAAAAATGGAAATTAAAAAAAACTCATCTATACAACTCATGGGACAATGAAAAACTGTAAGAAAATATAGAAAATGTTTATAACTAAACAATAATAGAATATGTATACTGCTTAAGGAGTTCTGAGAGAAAAGTTTATTTCCTTAATTGCTTTTCATTGGGAAAAAAGTCTCAGAATGAATATTTAAAATCCAGCTTGAGGAGTTAAAAAAAGAATGCCGGATAATCTAAAGAATGTGGGGGTAAACAATACAAATAGAAAAGAGTAATTAAAAATAATAAAAGAAACAAACATACAATTGAGAGAAAATAGCAAAGCCAAAAGTTGGTTCTTTAAATTAACAACTACTGGAGAGACTGACCAAAGGAAAAAATAGTATTAGGAATTAGAAAGAAACACAATTATTAAATCTGTAAGGATTAAACAGATAATAGGATACTGTGAATAAATTTATGGCAATCAATTTGAAAATTTAGTGGTTATTACCACAAAACACAGCTCACCAAAACTGACTTAAGAAAAAAGAGAATTTGGGTAACCTGATAATGTTAACAGGAGACTTGTTCAACATCTTGGTATAAGGAAAACAACAGGACAAAGCAGCCTAGCTACTAAATAGTCAAAGAATAGTGATGTCCAGTCTTATGTGCATTTTTCCATAAAATTGAGAAAAAAAGTAATACTTTCCAACTTATTTTTTAAAGCTGGCAGAACCCCTTGATATCTAAACAAGACATAGATGGATGGCACATGATAGAAAATTACAGACTAACCACACTCATGAACATAGTTTTAAACCAGATTTTAGCTGACACAATCCAGTAGTATATAAAAAACACAGTACATTATGACCAAGTTGGGTCTCTCCCAGAAGTACAAATTTGGTTTAATATTTAAAAATTGATAGGAATAAGACAAAGACGCCCACTATCATCACTTCTACTCAGTCTACTTAGTGCAGTAAAACAAGAAAAAGAAATAAAATTCACAAAAATTGCATGGGAAGAACCAAAACAAATATTTGAATAATCACAGATTGATATGGCTATCCATTTAGAAAACTCTCAAAGAATCCAACAAGTTTTCTTGATACTAAATCAATACATAAAAGCAATTTTTATATACCACCAACTATTAAAAAGTGTAACTTGAAAAACATGTCATTGATAACATCAAAAGCAATTTAGAAATCTAAGAGAGATATATACAAATAATATATATATGAGAGAAGTATCTATGTATATATATGAAGTTGTACATGAATAACATTGACAAATTCTATTTAAAAAAATTTTAAAGACCAAATAAATAGAAAATTATCCATGTTCTTAGCCAGGAAAATTCTATATTATAATATCTTCAATTGTATATAATGCTGAGGAATTTGCTAGGGTATCTCTTGCTGCTTCCACACCGAATGATATCAGCACATAGGCAATTGCAACAATCTAGTCTTGAAAAAAGTATGATTACCAAAGATTCAGTTCCCCCAAAGATGAAGGACAAGGTCATCCTACCAAGCAAGCATCCAAGAGCATTTCTTGCATACCAAGAGAAATCTGCAATAGGTGGTTAAAGGACCCGGTGAGTATTACTTACAGCTTTAGGACCAACCACACAAGCAAGGTCTATTCCCTTTTTCAAGACCTGTATCTTGAACCTCAAAAAATTAGTGACAGGATAAAGTAAACATTAGTGGAGCTTGAGTGTATCTGAGTGGTACAAGGGGTGCATTGTAGCAGATCCAAAAAGGGTTCATTCCACCTACATTCACTTAACCTATCCTGGAGAGTTTCTGTACAGGATGAATGCTTCCTGCCTATCTCTGCCTGGGGGTATCCTCATCTTACTCTGCCCACTGGTGGGATGTGGCAGGGCATTAATGTGCCAGGGATGACTAACCAATTGTTGTGCAGGGATGACTCCAACTCCGTTTGGAGGATAAATACTCTAGCTTCCTCCTCCCTTAGTGGATAAATCTGATGTGTGTTTTACACTGTCTTTCAGAGGTCCTGGCAAGAACAAGCCCACATAGCAATAACCAGATCATTAACAGACACTTTTCTTCTCTCTGGGTCTTACTTCCTCACTCCTTCCCAGTGCTTCCCAGTATCACCTTCTAAATAAGCTACTTAAACCCAAATCTTTGTCTTAGGATCTACTTCAGGGGCAAGTAAACTAAAACAAAATGAAAATGTCAATCAACAATGGAATGGGTAAGTTGAGATATTGTCATAAAAGTGAATGATACATTACAGTAGAAGGGAATATGCTAAACACATCAGCATGATGTTGAGAGGAAGAAGCAAGTCACAGAAAAATATGGCTCTAGTCCACTTCCCTTAAAATGTCTTAAAAGGCAAAACTAAAAATATTATTTAACAACATATATGGGACAGCAAAACTGTAAAGGAAAACAAGAGAATGATTATAAAAGTCAGCCTCTGGGGTATGGAACAAAAAGGTCTTTTAAGGTACTGGTAATAATCTATTTCTTAATCTGATTGTGTATACACTAGTGTTTGTTATATTATTATTCCTTAACAGATACATAGGTTTTTTATTTCTGCTTTGTGTAGCTGATGTGTTTCATAATAAACAGCTTTTAAATGCTATCAAATTATTATGTGAAAGACAGAAGGGGAGTTGCAGTCCATCAACCAATCTTTCATTAAGTACAGGGATTTTGCACTCGGATTGCTTTGAAAGTGTTTTAAGTTTTCATTCCATTTTAATGAAATCAGAACTTGAAATCACAGAAGATACATTATGTATGTGATTCATGTAAGAAAGACTTCAGAGACCTCCCATTAGCAAAACCATACTAAAAGGAAACGCCTTGGTACTAACATCAAAAGATTTATGAATGAAAGCACTTTATAAGCTCTAAGTTAAAACATTTAAAATTCATGTTTTAAGTCAAAACATTTAATGTATGTATATTTGTACCCATGTGGTGTCTGTATACATATATATATATATATAAATTTATGTTTAATCCAATTTTATTTTCTTTCTTAAATTAACTGACCAACTCTCAGTTCTATTCACACCATGTAAGAGGATATCTACTCTATTAAACCTTAAGGAAATGAACTGAAGATTTTGATTTGCGTATGGCTTTGTTTAGGACCTAATGGGAGGTTAGAATAGAAGGCATAGAGGTTATGCATGCTTGAAAAATAAGCTTTTATTCCTAAGAAATTATAAAACTTAAATATTAAGAAAGATTATCTCCAATATGAGTGAATATAACATAAATAATCTTCAAAGTAGGTTTTACTCATTACTCATTCATTATACTAACTTGAAAGCAATATGTCACTTTTCAAAGCACTGAAGAAAAGCTAAATATATATAGACAGAGATAGACCTATAAATCTCATTTATATATGTGTGTCTCCATTTGTATAATTCTGCCTTTCAACACTCACTGGAAAAATAGAAGATTATTCTACATCTGGTCTTTTGGTTAAAGTTGGCAGTGAATTTTTTGTTAATCTTTGGAATGATCAGAAGGTTTGAAGGATGTCTTAATCCTGCTCTGAGTGTGTCAAAGTAGATGTCTTTGTTCATTTCACAAAACCAATAGGAGTGGCATTGCGAGGATTAGATTTTGACAATTCGATCCAGATGACTACTTTATTATGGAAAAATATTCTGCATCCCTATCTAATCCAGAAAGTATATTCATAGAGGAGCCACCATAGCTGCACTATAATACAGTTGCAAGTATTAAAATTAAAGGTTATAAGAGGAAACACAGCTGTTAAAGGGCAGTGACGGAGTGAATTCATTTCAATGTTACATATCTATGATGATGTGGATTATTCAAGATTTTTTCCAAAACTCATTTCAAAGTCCCTCACTTTAGCATTTCAAAGGTAGCGGATAATATTTGAAAAAAAAAAGTTTCTCTTCTTTTAAATACAATAATAATAGAGTTTGAAAGCTAAATATGCAAAGGCTTATAAAATAATGTGTACTGGGGAGTTCTGAATGTCAATTGTGTGCACAGATGTCTCAGTTGGAGCATGAAATATTGGCATATTTCATGGTAGTTTCTCTTTCTTGAAGAACTTACTTGCACTTGTGCTGTGACATGGGCTTTCTTGATGACATCGAGGAAAGCTGGTAATCTCAAAAAAAAAAAAAAAGGTAAAAATCTGGATCTCCAAATTTAACTGATACTGGGTGTGAGTTAGTAAACAAATAAAACGTTCCATATGAGTATCATTTGCTTTTATTTTAAAATACAAAACATATCAAGGCATATTTCACTTCAAGGAAGTATATTCAAACGATGTTAAGGTTTAAAGTTAAAACATGTGGTGCTCCATTCCTGAGAGTCCAGATTTTAAAAAGAAAGCTCATTTAACTCTATATTCTCTCAAAGATATGATGCTTCTCTTTCCATTGCAGTATAAACTCAGACACTTTATGAGTACTTGCTATTAGTTGGTAAGTGACACAATTGGATTCAAAGATCGTAGAGACTGTTCGAGAGCTAGATTTTCCACTTCTGTGCATAATTCTTCCTCTTGAAACTGTGCTTCCCAAGATGTATTTCATGAACTTCTGTTTTGGGGCTTTGCAACACATAGGCAAACAGGTTTCCATTGTCAAAGTAGTCTGGGAAGTACTAGAATGCATTTTTAGAGGGACACTGCATTTTAATGAGACACTGGTGTTTTGAAATTTTTCTGTAGCAAAACTGTTTAACTTACTTTTAAAACTTGAATTTCCTCACTCACTTGACCTTTTTCACATAATCCCAACTGATATCGTACGGTATGGTTAGGCAAATGCTGTCCCATGTAATTTAACCTAAGAGTGCATTCTGGCTGGCCTTTGAAAGAGTAGTCATTTCCACAAGATGCAGACATTGATATATTTGTGTTTGTAATGAAAAAATACTTTGTATGTGATCATTAATAAAAGCCTGATATTTTACCGATTTCTCTTCAAGATCGACACTAGTCTTCCCAGAGATTATATGTGTTTGTTTGCTCTCCCTGACTACAGTGGTACAGAGACTAAAGAAGTTTGGAGAGTATTGTCTCATTCAATATAGGAGATTTTTCAAATAATAATATCAATAAACTGAGGTTTTCAAATGCAAGAACCAGAATGAGGGAAACTTGAAGCTCTAACATGAAGCGTTATCCCCTAAAAAAGGACCCAATTTGTGTTCCTTTGAGGACTCCATGCTGTCCTAAACCCATCTCGGGACCTTTTTGTATTTTAGGAATCTTGCAAGGGTTTCAGCGGAAGCTGTGAGCATATTCTAGTGTGTGACCCACGAGTAATTTTTTTCCAATTTTCATCTCTTCTGATAGGAGCCAAGCCAAATGTAGTTTGAGATGGGATTACTCAGGTGAAGTTTCTAGAATGGTAGTGGCTGCGTCTTTTGTTGAGTTACTCATATAAACAAGAAATCACTCTTTAATTATGTCATAAGTACAAGAACACCAGAGTACTCTAAGAACAAGGCACAGACGTACAGTTTGCCCTGTGGCTATGCCCTTCCTGCCTTTCCTCACCTGGATAACTCAAAACATCCCAAGTTCCTTTTTTATCTTCAGGAGGCATCCCAGACCTATCCCTAATTATCCCCATTCAATGCTCCCAAAGGGACTTGTACTTTTTTCTGATCATGTCACCCGTTTTTATTTTAAAAATTATTATGAGAAATAGTCATGTAAAATAAGCTATTGCACTTACCGCAAAAATGCTATTGAGAGTGTTATTGTATAAATCACCTTATAAAATTTGAGTGAGGTATTTCTTGTATAATTCAGTGCTATAAACAGCTTCTGTCTCTTCTGAAAAACTCATGATTCCTCCTTTCTGATAATGAGAATGTTGTAACTGGTTATGCGTTTACTTTAGATATGGCTGCCAGGAGGCTTAGGGCCAAATCTAAGGTTTATTTAAGAGAACCTTTTAAGGTTCTTGTAAGGTTCTTTTTGTATAATTTTTTTGGTCCTTTTTTGCCATCCTGTTTGTTTAAATTTCATGTACCTTTGTTATATACCACCTCACAACCTTTTGCAAAAAAAAGTAGGGCTTTGGTAAATATTTATAAAAATAAATGCAGACAAAGAGGGCAGCTATGCAGTGGATTCCTTTATTCTGGAGAAAACATGGATTATTAAGTCAAAGTCCTTTATTTGTTTCCCTTTTTAGCTTGGGTTCCTTGTTTCTGAAGTCTATTGCATCATTTTAGACCTGTTCGAACATTCCTAGCAAATCTGGTTTCAGTAAGGAATACATTTATTAAACCTGAAATTGTATTCTGAGAGTTTAACTACATAGATTTGGCCTTGTACAACTCCTCCTGAAGGCACACTTCACGATTAACCTCCCTCCAACCTATTTGCGCTCATCTCTCTTTTTCCCCTCAATTTCACTTCTGCGAGTTTCCTCTACATAAACCTTGCTGACCTGGGATCACATATATAAATTCTCCATATTTTCAAACTATAGCCCTGAAATGCTGGGGTGTTGTGGGGGCACTTTTTGCTGGTGTTTCTTCTCTGTCATTAAATTGCTTCTAAGCAGGTCGCTGTTTTATTTTGGTTTTGGTTTTGAGATTTCCTATTACTCCACTTCTTAATTAAAAAAAAAAAAAAAGTCAGTATTTAATTTGCCTTAAGCCTTTCAGAGTCTATGAGTAACATTTAACAACACATTGTGGTGATAGAATCCAAGCTTTGGAATTTATACCCAGAGATCCGAAGATCTCTATTTGGGTAACACAAAGAATGTTGTTAGTTTTTTCCTCTTTGTTGTAGCGCACAGATGTTATATCTTGAACTATAGGGGTATTATAAATCATGAATAATGTGAAAGCATTACAAAGAAATGAACATGTATTTTAGACTTAAACCTAGTGGTGGACAGATTGCCTGGAAGAAGAATACAAACATATTCTGCCAAGAGAACATATTCTTCATAAAGTCATCACTCACCCAAAACACTGTTAAAAGTGAAGAACACTTTTTCTTGTGTTCTCACAAGCACTTACCAAATCAGATCAAGAATTTTCTTAGGGGAACCTATGAGACATATGCATTTATTTACTCATTCAAATATATATTTATTGAATGCCCACTTTGTACTAAGCACTCTTCTGTGCTTGGGACCTATCAGTAGGCAAAACCAACAAGGATTCCTAACTGAAGGCGACAGATAATAACAACAGAGTAAATACGGAAAGGATATGGCAAGCAGAAGGTAATAAGTGGTAAGAAAAAAATTAGAAGAGGATAAGGGAGATATGAATCTAAGGGTGTATGTGTAATTTTAAAAGGATATTCAAGGTAGGTCTCGAGAAGGAGACATTTGAACAAAGATTTGAAGGAGGTGTGAGAACATTAACAGGAGGATAGAAAAGTTGTTAACAAAGAGATGTCAAAATCATCTGGCTCTGATAAGACGGTAAGAATTGCAAAGAAATGTCACGTTATTTTGACCCCATTTTATCTTCAAATCTGAATGTTTCAAAGTGATTGCGGCCCTTAGTGAAGACAAGTAGGTTTTTGATCAGTTTTCAGTCCCAAACGCAAACTTTATTTAAAGTCAGGAGGAGGTGGTTGTTCTCAAACACCCCCTACAGTTACCAGGCGTTGGAACAGAAGGGCAGTAGATGACCTTGAGAGTACATACAAGCAACCCCCACCACATAAATGTGATGTACATTAGATACCTAACGTTAGACACTGAAAACTGGTACCAAAGCTTGACAGTTCATACAACATTTTCCAGGAGATTCAATAACAATACATCAAGATGTAATCTCTTCCAGGACAAATTCATCCTTCCCAAGATGCCAGAAATCTTTTATCTGCTTCCCAATGCCTGAAGTAATATATCAAGCAGTCATGAAAATGCCATGAATGCAAAAGTAATTTTAATGAATCAAAAACAGAAGGCAACATGTCCACAGGCGTGTAGTTTAGGAACCGTGATCAAACTGACAATTTAACGTACTCAATGTAAAAGTGACAGTTGCTAGATTAAATCACAATCACAGAGATTATATTATCTGAAAATATGAGATTAATAGATTCAAACGCAGAGATTTTTTTAAATGGATTTTCAGATAGTCTAGTCTATTGATATTGTTTAATATGTCTCCAAGGTCACTAGAAAACTCTACACTCTGGGGTCTTCAATTACTGCCAAACTGCCGGGAATCCTCAGTCTCTGTTCTTTCATCTGACCCATGCTATATGTGTCTTTATTTTTTTAATGAATTACACAGAGAACTACCACTTGTAAAACATGTATAACGTGCCAGGCACCATCCTGGATGCTTTTACATGTATCATCTCAGTTAATTTTCACATTCTGATATGTATGTGTGTGCAGTCACATGCACATAATGGAGGAAGAAGGCGGGGAGAACAAAGAATCTGAGCTACATTTTACAGGAGCTCAGAGAGATTAGATGACTACTCTGAATTCACACATGTAGGAAGTATAAAGCCAGGATTCTGCTTAGGTTTTCTAGCCCTGTTAAACCATGTGCTGCCACTATAATAATCACTATTTGCATAGCATTGTGTTGTTTATAAAGTACCTTTATTTTTTATTTATTTAATTATATCACGATCCCAAGATTATTCTAATTGTCTTGGTTTTCTTGAAAATTATCAGTCAGTCGTATTGATATAATTTTGAAAACCCTGAAAAATGCACTAATGCCACATGCCTGTCTTTTGTGCATGAACTTCAACAAACTATACTTATATTACAGACTCTTTAGATTGCCTCTATCTCATGATGAGGAAAAACTGGACTTTCAGTAAATACAATAATACAAAGTATGGCAAATTACTCAACAATACTTCCTCAGCTATAGGGGCACCTGGGTGGCTTAGTCAGTTAGGTATCTGACTTAGGCTCAGGTCATGATCTCATGGTTCATGGGTTTGAGCCCGCATCAGGCTGCGCTGACAGCTCAGAGCCTGGAGCCTGCTTCAGATTCTGTGTCCCTCTCTCTCTGCCCCTCCCCTGCTCTCTCTCTCTCAAAAATAAATAAACATGAAAAATTATTTTAAAAAAGAATATTTCCTCAACCATAAAATGAGGGTAATAATATTTACCTACTTACATACCTCACTGGAGTATTGTAAAGACAAAGTGTGATAATATTGTCTAAAAGATATATACATACAATCAATATAAAGATAATGTAATATAAAAGAGCTTAGAGAATTGTTTGTTATAGTAATGTTTCACATCACTTAATTGTTATTATTATTATTATTAAAGGTTATTTATGGGTACCTTTATAATACATTTGCTTCTTTATTTTCATTGCTTTTCAACTTACATAAACGTATGCTTGATATTAAAAGTTTATGACATATAAAAATATATACAGTAGAAAGTTAAAATTTCTTTTCACACTTACCTTCCCCAATCCAACCAATTTTCCTTCCCAAGAGATGATAAGGATTACTAATTTGATACTTGTTCTTGCAGAACTTTTTTTTTTTTTTTTTTTTTTTGCAGGGATGGGGAAGGGAAGAAAGAGAAGGAGAGAGAGAACCTTAAGCAAGCTTCACACTCAGCAAGGAGCCTGATGTGGGTCTCGAGCCATGACCATGAGATCATGACCTGAGTCAAAATCAAGAGTTGGACACCTACCCGACTGAGCCACCCAGGCACCCTTGCAGACCTTTTAATACGTATTTATACTCAATGAATTTAAATGTATTCAATTTTTTCTAAATACGTATCAATCAGATATATTTTAGTTGACAATTTTTGTTTGTTTTTGTTTAACAATGTGTCCTGAGATCCGGATAGCTGCTTAATAGTGTGGTACTCTATAATGGACAGTTAAGCTATGTGTGTGTAATAAGTCGAATGTCTGAATCAAAGACATATTATTTATTTTATTTTATTTAAAAAATTTTTTTTAACGTTTATTTATTTTTGAGACAGAGAGAGACAGAGCATGAACGGGGGAGGGGCAGAGAGAGGGAGACACAGAATTGGAAACAGGCTCCAGGCTCTGAGCCATCAGCCCAGAGCCCCATGTGGGGTTCGAACTCACAGACCTGAGCTGAAGTTGGACGTTTAACCGACTGAGCCATCCAGGCGCCCCCATATTATTTATTTTAATAGATACTGCCAAAAAAATCCTCCAAATAAGGCTGTGCCAACTATATGTTCTCCAGTGGGATATGGGTTTCTCTGGATTTTTGCAAACACTAGTTGTTATTAATGAGTCCTGTGAGTGAAAAACAAGTCATTGCTATTTTATTTCATTATGCTGTTTTAAATTTATTTTAGAGCGAGTGCAAGCAGGGGAGCAGCAGAGAGAGAAAGGGGGACAGAGGATCTGAAGCGGGCTCTGCCCTGACAGCAGCGAGCCTGATGTGGGGCTTGAACTCATGAACCACAGGATCATGAGCTGAAGTCAGACGCTCAACCGACCGAGCCACTGAGGTGCCCCAGTCATTGCTATTTTAATTGTCATCTCCACCATTATCAGTGAGGTATATATTATTGGCTAGTTGTATTTTTTCATCAAATTTTTTGTGTGTGTTCTCTGTCCATTTTTCCCCTGAGTTGTTGCCTTTCTTATCTCATGTTCATTTTTTTTCCTTTTTTTGGTATGTCCAGTCCATCAACTTTCTTTTATCTTTGTTTATGTCTTCAGTCACCAGAAACAAATGATGTATTTATATAATCAAGTTTGTTAGTGTTTTCCTTTTTCTTTTTGGTTTCTAGTTTCCTGTCTTGCTTAAGAGACTCTTTCTTGGGGTGCCTTGGTGGTTCAGTCAGTGAAGCATCTGACTCCTGATTTTGGCTAGGTCATAATCTCATGGTTGCTGAGATCAAGCCCCCCAGGGGACTCAGATCATGATCTCACTGTTCCTGAGATCCAGCCCCACATGAAGCTTTGCACTAAGAGCGTGGATCCTCCTTGAGATCCTCTCTCCCTCTCTTTCTGCCCCTCCCCCACTCTCTTTCTCCCTCAAAATAAATTAATAAACTTAAAAAAAGAAAGTCTGTGTTTTCAAAAATTATACATACCCTATATATTCCCCTCCCCCTGAGTGTGGCAGGATGTGTGAATGTGATGGACTTTTACTCATGTGATTAGCTTGCATTATGCAGCAAAGCCAGAGGGATTTTGCAACAATCTGAATTGTCTTGGAAATAGATTCTTCCAGTCAAGCCTCCAGAGGAGAACACAGCCTGGCTAACACCTTGATTTCAGCCTGATGAGATCCTGACCAGAGGACCAAGTGAAATCTTGCCAAGATTGCCTGATCCACAGAAACTGTGATAATAAATAAATGTTTCATGTTAGGCTGCTAAATTGATGATAATTTGCTACACAGCAATAGAAATTGAATAGAGACACATATCTAAACATTGTATTTCTAATCTTCTCTTACAGTGGGATGGACCGTGGCTAAGTTCTGGCCAATCAGATAAGAGCTGAATTCAGGTGTGCAACTTCTGGACCAATATCATAAAATTAAGTGATGGACATACTTTCAATTCTTTTGGATATGATAGAATATGGATCATACGATAGTTATACTCTTATTTATTTATTTTTGTGGTAAAAAGTACATACACTTACTATCTTAACCACTCTTAAGTGTAGAGTAGCGGTAACTATATACAACTTATTGTTGTATATAAAAAAATCTTTTGGGGCGCCTGGGTGGCGCAGTCGGTTAAGCGTCCGACTTCAGCCAGGTCACGATCTCGCGGTCCGTGAGTTCGAGCCCCGCGTCGGGCTCTGGGCTGATGGCTCAGAGCCTGGAGCCTGTTTCCGATTCTGTGTCTCCCTCTCTCTCTGCCCCTCGCCCGTTCATGCTCTGTCTCTCTCTGTCCCAAAAATAAATAAACGTTGAAAAAAAAAATTTAATAAAAAAAAAAATCTTTTCATCCTGCATAACTGAAACGCTATACCCATTGAACAGCAACTCTCTTTTTCCTTCCCTTCTACCCCTGGAAACCACCCTTCTACTCTTTGTCTCTAAGAGTTTGATCACTTTGATTACCTTGTATAAGTGGACTCATATAGTATTATCTTTTTGTGACTGGCTTGTTTCATTTAGCATAATATCCCAAAGGCTCATCCATATTGTAGCATGTGACAGAATCCCCTTTCTTTTTAATAATTTTCCATTGAATGTATTTACCACATTTTGTTTATCCATTCATCTTTTGATGGACATTTAGGTTGCTTCCACCTCTTGGCTATTGTAAAAAGTGCTGCTATGAACATATTGTACAAATAACACTTTGAGACCTTGCTTTAAATTCTTTTGCATATATACCCAGAAGTGGGATAGTGGATCATATGGTAGTTCTATTTTTAATTTTTTGGAGGAGCCTCAAATATCATTTTCCATAGCAGTTGCACCATTATAGCAGTGCACCAACAGTACACAGGATTCCAATTTCTCCGTATCTTCATCAATACTTCCTTTTTGGGGGGAGTTTTTGATAGAAGCCATCCTAATGGGTGTCAAACAGTATTCCATTACGGTTTTGATTTGCATTTTTTCAATGATTAGTGAAGTTGAGCTTCTTTTCTTTTACTTATTGGCCATTTGTTTATCATCTTTACAGAAATGTCTATTCAAGTCCTATGCCCATTTTCTAATACAGTTATTTGATTTTTTTTGGTGTTGAATTGTTAAGTGTTCTTTATGTATTATGGATATATGTCATTTATCTTATATATATGTATATTTTAATTTTTTAATGTTTATTTATTTTTGACAGATAGAGAGACAGAGCATGAGTGGAGGAGGGGCAGAGAGAAAGGGAGACACAGAATCCGAAGCAGGCTCCAGGCTCCGAGCTGTCAGCACAGATCTCCACGCGGGGCTCGAACTCAAAGGACCACGAGACTGTGACCTGAGCAGAAGTCAGATGCTCAGCTGACTGAGACACCCAGGGGCCCCTATCTTATATATTGATTTGCAAATATTTTCTCCCATTTCATTAGTTGTGTCTGCACTTTATTGATTGTGTCCCCTGAAGCACAAATACTTTAGGTTTGACATCATCCCATTTATCTATTTTCTTTTATCTTTATTTATTTTGAGAGAGAGACTGCATGTGAGCGGGGATGGAACAGAGAGGGAGGGAGACACAGAATCCAAATCAGACTCCAGGCTCTGAGCCATCAGCACAGAGCCTGACACAGGGCTTGAACTCACTAACCATGAGATCGTAACCTGAGCCGAAATAAAATGCTCAACCGACTGAGCCACCCAGGTGTCCCCCATTTATCTATTTTCATTGTTGCCTGTGCTTTTGGTATCGTATCCAGGAAACTATTGCACTTACTTGAGGCTGGCCTGAACTTATTCTCTGCCTTGCAGAAGTACCTGGCATATATTGTGCATGTGCAAACTTTCTGCTCTTCACAATGAAGGCATCTCAAGCTGTTCTAAGAGAGGGAAGTTTTTCTTTTATCTTTCTTTTCTTTTCTTTTTTTTTTTTTTTTTTTTATGTTTGTATGGAGGCTTCACACCCAGCATGGAGCCCAGTGCAGGGCTTGAACTCACGACCCTGAGATCAAGACCTCAAATGAGATCAAGAGTTGAATGCTTAACCAACTAAGACACCCAGGTGCCCCTAGGAGGGAAGTTTATAGCAATACAGGGCTATATCAAGAAGCAAGAAAAATCTCAAACAACCTAGAAAAAGAAAAACAAACAAAACCCAAAACCAGTAGAAGAAAGGAAACAAGAAAGATTAGAGGAGAAATAAATGAAATAGAAATTTAAAAAAATAATAGAACAGATCAATAAACCAGGAGCTGGTTCTTTTATTTTTATTTTATTTTATTTTTTTTAATTTTTTTTTTCAACGTTTATTTATTTTTGGGACAGAAAGAGACAGAGCATGAATGGGGGAGGGGCAGAGAGAGAGGGAGACACAGAATCGGAAACAGGCTCCAGGCTCTGAGCCATCAGCCCAGAGCCTGATGCGGGGCTCGAACTCACGGACCGCAAGATCGTGACCTGGCTGACGTCGGACGCTTAACCGACTGCGCCACCCAGGCGCCCCAGGAGCTGGTTCTTTTAAAAGATCAACAAAAATGTTAAATCTTTAGCCAGACTCATCCAAAAAAACAGAGGACTCAAAAATCAGAAATAAAAAAGGAGAAATAACAACTGATACCACAGAAATATAAAGAATTATAAGAAAATATTATGAACAATTACATGCCAACAAGTTGGACAACCTAGAAGAAATGGATAAATTGCTAGAAACGTATAATCTTTGAAAACGGAATCAGGAAGAAATAGAAAATTTGAACAGACTGATTACCAGCAATGACATTGAATCAGTAATCAAAAAACTCCCAACAGGGGTGGCTGGCTGGCTCAGTCAGCAGAGCATGTGACTCTTAATCTCAGGGTCATGAGTTTGAGCCCCATGTTTGGTGTGGAGCTTACCTAAAATTAAAAACTAAAAAACAAACAAACAAACAAAAAAACCCAAAAAACCAGAAAAAAAAAAAAAAACCACCACCAACAACAGAAAAACTCCCAACAAATAAAAGTCCTGGACCAGATGGCTTCACAGCTGACGTCTTCCAAAAAATTAAATACTATTCTCCTCAAGCTATTCCAAAATACAGAAGACGAAAGGAAACTTCCAAATTCATTCTATGAAGCCAGTATTACCCTAATACCAAACCCAGACAAAAGCACTAAAAAAAAAAAAAAAAGAAAGAAAGAAAGAAAAGGAAAGGAAAGAAAAAGAGGAAAGAGAGAGAGACGGAGAGAGAACTACAGGCCAATATCTCTAATAAGCATGCATGCAAAATCCTTAACAAATTATTAGCAAACTGAATCCAACAATACATTAAAAAGTCTTGATCTTGATCAAGTGGGATTTATTCCTGGGATGCAAGAGTGGTTCAATATTCACAAAAATCAACCAACATGATACATCACACCAATAAGAGAAAGAATAAAAACCATACAATTATTTTCATAGATACAGGAAAAGCATTTGACAAAATACATTTATTCATGATAAAAACCCTCAATAAAGTAGGTTTTGAGAGAATATACCTCAACATAATAAAGTCCATATATGAAAACCCCACAGTGAACATCATACTCAATGGTAAAAAACTGAGACCCTTTCCTCCAAGATCAGGGACAAGACAAGGACATTCACTTTCACCACTTAAAAATTATTTATTTTATTTTTTAATGTAAACTCTACGTCCAACATGGGGCTTGAACTCACAACCCTGAAATCAAGAGTTGAGTGCTCTACCAACTGAGCCAGCCCGGCATTCCCACTCTTACCATCTCTTTCAACATAGTACTGAAAGTTCTAGCCACAGCAATAAGACAACAAAAATAAATAAAAGGCATTTAATATTGGTTAGGAAGAAGTAAAACTTTCTTATTTGCAGATGATATGATACTATATACAGGAAACCCTAAAGAGTCCACCAAAAACTACTAGAACTGATAAATGAATTCAGTATGGTTGCAGGATACAAAATCAATATACAGACATCGGTTGCATTTCTATACACTAATAATGAAGTAGAAGGAAGAGAAATTAATCAATCCCATTTGCTCCACAAATAATAAAATACCTAGGAATAAACTTAACTAAGGAGGTGAAAGACCTATACTCTGAAAACTATAAAACAATGACGAAGCAATTGAAGATGTCACAAACGAATGGAAAGATATACAATGTTTATGGATTGGAAGAACAAATATTATTAAATTGTTATACTATTGAAAGCAATCTACAGATTTAATGGAATCCCCATCAAAATAACAATCAGCTTTTTTTTTTCACAAAACTACAACAAATAATCCTAAAATCTGTAGGGAACCATAATGACTCCCCAAAGCCAAAGCAATTTTGAAAAAGAAGAACAAAACTGGAAATATCACAATCCCAGATTTCAAGATATACTACAAAGCTATAGTAATCAAAACAGAATGGCACAGTCACAAAAATAGACACATAGATCAATGGAACAGAATAGAGAGCCCAGAAATAAATCCATGATTATATGGTTAATTTTCAACAAAGGAGGCAAGAATATGCAATGGGAAAAAGACAGTCTCTTCAACAAATAGTGTTGGGGAAACTGGACAGCTGCATGCAAAAGAATGAAACTGGACCCTTTTCTTATGCCGTACCCCAAAATAAATTCAAAATGGGTTAAAGACCTAAATATGAGACCTGAAACCATAAAAATCCTAGAAGAGAACACAAGCAGTACTTTGTCTGGCATTAGCTGTAGCAACATTTTTTAAGATATGTCTCCTCAGGGAAAAGAAATAAAAGTAAAAATAAACTATTGTGACTACATCAAAATAAAAAGCTTCTGCATATCAGAGGAAACCAACAAAACTAAAAAAATAGCTTACTAAATGGAAGAATATATTTGCAAATGAAATATCCAATAAAGAGTTAGTATCCAAAATATATAAAGATATAAAACTCAAAACCCAAAAGACAGATAAACTAATTAAAAAATGGGCAGGGGACGTGGACAGACATTTCTCTAAAGAGGACATCCAGATGGCCAATACACACATGAAAAGATGCTCAACAAGACTCATTATCAGGGAAATGCAAATCTAAACCACAATGCGGTATCACCTCACACCTAAAATAAAAAATACAAAAAACAATAAGTGTTGGCAAGGCTGGGGAGAAAAAGGACCCCTTGTGGACTGTTGGTGAAAATGCAAACTGGTGCACCCACTGTGGAAAACTGTATGGAGTTTCCTCAAAAAATTGAAAATAGAATTACCATATGATCCAAAAATTCTGCTCCTGGGTATTTACCCAAAGAATACAAAGACACTAATTTGTAAAGATATATGTACCCCTCTGTTTACTGCAGCATTATTTATAATAGCCAAATTATATATATACATATATATACATATATATGTATATGTATATATATGTATATGTATGTATACGTATATGTATATGTATATGTATGTATACGTATATGTATATATATACGTATATCTATATGTATATATATATATTCCATTATATATATAATGGAATGTTACTCAGCCATAAAAAGAATGAAATCTTGCCATTTGCAACAACTCGGACGGATCTAGAGAATATAATGCTAAGTGAAATAAGTCAGTCAGAGAAAGACAATACCATATGACTTCACTCATATGTGGAGTTTAAGAAACAAAACAAATGGGGGCGACTGGGTGGCTCAGTTGGTTGAGCATCCAATTTCAGCTCAGGTCATGATCTTGCAGTTCGTGAGTTCACGCCCTGCATTGGGGTCTGTGCTGACAGCTCAGAGCCTGGAGCCTGCTTCGGATTCTGTGTCTCCTCTCTGTTCCTCCCCTGCTCACACTCTGTCTCTCTCTCTCTTTCTCTCTCTCTCTCTCTCCCAAAAATAAATAAAGATTAAAAAAAAATTAAAAAAAGAAACAAAACAAATGAACAAAGGAAAAAAGGAGACAAATCACAACACAGACTTTCTTTTAAAGGTTTATTTGTTTATTTTGAGAGAGTGGAGGGAAGGGTAGCGAGAGAGGGAGAGAGAGGGAGAGAGAGGATCCCAAGCCGGCTCCATGTTGTCAGCACAGAGTCCAACGCTGGGCTCCATCTGATGAACTGTGAGATTGTGACCTGAGCCAACATCAAGAGTCAAACGCTCAACCTACTAAGCCACCCAGGCACCCCCCCAAAACACAGATTCTTAACCATAAGAACTGATGGTTACCAAAGAAGAGAGTAGGAGGGAGGATGTATGAAATAAGTGAAAGAGATTAAGAGTATATTTACTATGATGAGCCCTGAGTATAGAATTGTCAAATATTGTACACATGAAACTAATATAACACTGTATGTTAACTATACTGGAATTAAAATAAGGAAGGAAGGAAGGAAGGAAGGAAGGAAGGAAGGAAGGAAGGAAGGAAGAAAGAAAGAAAAAGAATTTTGCATGCATATTATATTGCTGTAATGAATTTATGAAATATAGCTTTCTTGGGAAAATGCACAGATTACAGGGTGATTTACTCAAGTAGCATAATTTGCCAACATCATTTGTTTTCTGGAAATCTGGGAGAGGACCATTAAATATATGGTAGGTGAGTTCTAAAACTCCAAATTAAAACTAGACTTCCAGACTAAAGAGGAATTTAACTAAGAAGCTTATAGAAGTACACAATAGCAAAGGAAAGTTTATGGCCAATCCCTAATCAACATTTAACTGAAAGGACTGTCATGAGAATTGCATGAATTTTTCATGAAGAATCACAGCATAGTGTGATTAAGAAGATGGGCATCAGAGTGAAGTAGCCCTAAACTCCAGTCCCATTCTGCTTCGTGTGACCTTGATATTTAAACTTCCAAGGCTTCAGAATTTTTTTCATCTATAAAATAGAGATAAAAATAATACCTTAACAATAAGATTGCTTAGAATTCATGCTGAACCACTTCACATAAAATATACAAACTTTGCAATTATTTAGTTCCATTTACAATGAATCCTTGACAAACGTTATGCTCTAATTTTCATAGGTATTACATACACATACATTACAAACTCCACAGAAAGTGTAATTTTCACTTTAAACAGTCTTATACATTTTAAAGAAATTAAAAGGGAAAATATTCTTACATTTACCTAAATATTTCCCATTTGTTTTACATTTATTTATTTTTGAGAGACAGAATGAGACAGTGTATGAGTGGGTGAGGGGCAGAGAGAGAAGGAGACACAGACTTGGAAGCAGGCTCCAGGCTCTGAGCAAGCTGTCAGCTCAGAGCCTGACAAGGGGCTTGAACCCATGAACCATGAGATCATGACCTAAGCTGAAATCGGACACTCAACAAACTGAGCCACCCAGGCTCCCCAAATATTTTCCATTTTTTATCTTCCTTTTGAATGTCCAAGTTACCTTTGGTATCATTTCTCTGTAGCCTGAAGAATTTTCTTTAGCAAATTTTGTATTTCTATTGGCAACACATTGTCTTAATTGTCCTTCATCTATTTTGTTTTTCTAAGTAAACTCTATGCCCAACATGGGGTTTGAACTCATAACTCGAGATCAAGAGTCACATGCTCTAACAACTGAGCCAGCCAGGCACTCCTGTACTTCACCTGAAAATGTGTACTTCACTATCATCTTTGAAAGATGTTTTTGTGGAACCTAGATATATTGTTTTGACTTTTCTTCTTTAAGTACTTTAAAGATGTTTCTCTATGGTTTTCTATCATCCATAATATCTGCTGAGAAAACTGTGACTCTTAGAAATGTAGTCCCCCATATGTAATGTGTCATTTCTCTCTTGCTGCTTTGATGTGTTTCTCTTTATCTTTGGTATTCAGCAGTTTAATTATGATGTGCCTAGGCATGGTTTTCTGTGTATTTATCCTGTTTTGTGTTTGCTGAGCACTCGAATCTGTAAATTTATGCTGTTAGATATATTTGGTAGGATTTGGCTATGGTTTTTTTTAAAAAGTTTTTTCTGCCTAATATTTTCTACTTCTTCTAAAACTCCAATTATTTGCGTATTAGATCTTTTGATATTGTCCCTCATGTCCCCTGGCCTCTGATAATATATATTTTTTATGATGATGTTTTAAAAATACTCTCTTTTTCATATTGGACAATTTCTATTGATTTGTCTTCAGGTCTCTGACATTTTTATCTGTTAAATCCATTTTGCCATTAGGCCCAGCCAGTAAATTTTTTTTTTCTTCTTCTCAGTATTGTACTTTTCCTAAAGTTTGTATTTGGATCTTTTTTATGTATATGAGTCTCCTGCTGAGTTTTACTATCTTTTCATTGATTACAGTATATTTTCCTTTACCTTACTGAACATAGTTATATTAGTTGCTTTTGAGCCATTGCCTGATAATTCCAATACATGTGTCATCTGGAATTTAGCCTCTCTTTAATATCTTTTTCTTTAAGAATACATTCCATTTTCCTATTAGTTTTTATGCCTAGTAATTATTTTTATTTTTTTATTTTTATTTGAGAGAGTGCATGAGCAGGGGAAAGGGACAGAGGGGAGAGAGAGAGAGAGAGAGAGAGAGAGAGAGAGAGAGAATCTCAACTAGGCTCTATGCTCAGCATGGAGCCCAAGTGGGGCTTGATCCCATAGCTCTGGGATCATGGCCTGAGGTGAAAATCAAGTCTGACACTCAACAGACTGTGCCCCTTATGCCAAATAATTTTAAACTTTGTACTTGACATTATGAATGTTGTTTTGGCGTCTCTGGATTTGGTTTTATTTCTGTGTAAACTATTGATGCTTTTGTTTAGCAAGAAATTAACTTAGCTTAAAATTGAAAATTTTGACTTGTGTATAGTGGGTAACAGCTCAAATCTTGCTTCAGTTCTTTTATCTGGTAGAAGGATATTCTATTTTAAGTTAGTTTATAGTAGCTCTTTGCATTCTGCCTTTGTTATTCAAAATGAATTAGGGCTCAGCCAAGGATTGTCTCAGTTTATAAACAGAGTTTAAAGTTCTCTGGTTCTGTTTTTTGGATTTCCTCCCTCATTCTCTAGCTGCCCTGGGCTCCCTTCTCTTGGTTCCTCAGGCCAGAAAGATAGCAGGCTTTCTTGCTTTCTCTTTCTTTCTTCCTTCCTTTCTCCCTTCCTTTCTTTTTCTTCTTTCTTTCTTTCTTTCTTTCTTTCTTTCTTTCTTTCTTTCTTTCTTTCTTCTCTTTCTTCTTTCTTTCTAATATTTTTTTAATGTTTATTTATCTTTGAGAGAGAGAAACAGCACAAGCAGGAGAGGGGCAGAGAGGGAGGGAAACACAGAATCTGAAGCAGGCTCCAGGCTCCAAGCTGTCAGCAGAGAGCCCAGTGCAGGGCTGGAACTCATGAACCTCGAGATCATGACCTGAGCTAAAGTCAGTGTTCAACCGACTGAGCCACACAGACACACCAAGATAGCAGGCTTTCTATGTGAATTTTTCCCACCTTGTACCACACCACAATTCTGGTTTGTCCATAGGTCAAAGCCACTCAAAATGGAAAAGCACTCTGTACTGGTCACTTCCTATGCATTTTGCTTCTGTGTACTTCTGTCCAGTCTCTTTACTCCTCAGGGTGTTGTTTTATTGTCTGGAGTTTCCAGCTGTTATCTGTGGAAAGGTCAATCTGTTAGAAGCTTACTTCTCCGTACTAGAAGTGGAACTCTCTAAACCAAAGGAATAAAAAGATTAAATATAAATAATTATAAGAATTATGCATGCTTGATCTCAGGATTATGCTTTTTTTTTTTGGCATGTGTGTTTTAAGAGAAGAATCCCTCTACTTGTCCATTCCTAACCCACCATTTTACTATCTCAAGAGGTTTATTTCCTTATTCTGATTCTGATTGTCTAATAAGCAGCCTTTGATAAGCTGACAGGCAACAAGCCTATAGATCCAAATCAGGGCTACTCAAATACATGAACTATTTATTGACTGTCCATGAGATGAGAGTAGAATTGAGAATACCTGTTTAGAAACATTCATGCAACTTTTATGAAGTAATTTCGTATCTGTTAAATATAAGAAAAATAATTTGGCCTTGTATTTTGCGTGCCTTCAGCTTTTGCTCAAGTTTCATTTATCCAGTAATTAATTTTCTTATATTTTAAAAAGAGCATTAGTTGATGATGGCTTGGAAATTAAAAGCAAAACATTGGTTCTTCTCAGAGAGAACTTGAGAAACTCTGGCCTAGATTTCAAATAAGAAAATTACTTTCGGGAAGATCTCAAGTTAACCATTTAATAGGAGAGATTGAAAGAGGACTTCAACTACCTCCATTTTCACTTCAGTTTATACTTTTTAATTGGTCAAGTTCTTTCTAGCATATTTCTTCTTCATTAAAAAAAAATGTTTATGTATTTATTTTGAGAGAGAGAATGAGCAAGAGTGGGAGACGGGCAGAGAGAGAAAGACAATCCCAAGCAGGCCTCACATTGTCAGCACAAGTCACCAACTGTGAGATCAGCCCTGAGCCGAAATCAAGAGTCAGATGCTTAACCAACTGAGCCACCCAGGAGCTACCTTGGTGTGCCCCTGCCCCACCCCCACCTCCAGCTTGTTTCTTACTCAGGCAAAAGACCCCATGGGCAAAGCATTCCCTGATGAGAACCAAAACTACTCTCTCAGGCAGTAAGGACTGCTTTGAACCAGCGAGACCCTGCCCATGATTGACTCAAAGATAATGATTTAACCTTTACTGCCCACCTGCACGTACCCACCCTTTGTCTCACACTTTCCTTATATAAACCTGCAAGTATTTTCAGCATTTTGGAGATACTCAAGAGGATATCCTGCTGTCTCCGCAGTGTTGGCCTCACTGAAATAAATTCCTTTCTTGTTTCACCACCAGTCATCTCTCTGCCTTTGGATTTTGTCCACAGGGAGTGGCTGAACTTGGTGTTTGGGACCTCTGGAGCCAGGTGCTCTTGCGCCCTTGTGCCCCAGCTACAAGATGAACCTACACTATAGTTTAATTGTAGCAGTAGTTCCCGAAGACCTGGGATAGGCTAACATGTTCTTTTAAAAGATAAGGAAACCGAGGTGCAGAAAGTCCTAATCAAGGCGACTTCTCTTGGCTATATGACATAGCAGCCAACATGTCAGAAAAAGAATTAAGCACTAATTTAACTTTCAGCTGAGATTCAAGTATTTTTTGCTTGTTGTTCACTCTCAGAAATCACTGCTTTAATATTTAGAAGCAGTTAAATTCAGAGGAAGCACAGATGATAATAGCAAGATCCATTTACTGAGATCCTACTGTGCAACCAACTCTATGTAGGTAAAAACGAGTGATTATGTGGAGTTTTGTACTCCCATTTTAGAGATGAGCAAACAGTATTGGAGAAGCAACCTAATCAATATCATAGAGCAAGTAGGTGCCAGAATCACGATTCCAATTCAGATTTGTCTGGTTACAAAGTCTCTACGCTAACGTTATTGTTCTTTATTAATCACCAGATAGACTCATATACAAATTATGACATCATCAGGCAGATGGTTTCAACTGCTCTATTAATACAGTGATAGAAACAAACTGGGTAATTGAGAGTGCGTGGGTCTCCCATTCAAGGATTCATCGGCATTCACCAAATTTAGATTAGAAAACCTACGTCCAAGTATCATGTGACAATGAGTCAGCATTTTGGAAGGCAGGTAGAGACAGGGAATCAGTAAGTAAATTCTTTTATGAAACACTGTAGATGTTTATGCTTGTTAAGTGTTTGTGACTGCTTATTCTCTTTGACTATTAAAGGAGTACAGTTGAAGACCTCTTTAAAAACTATATAAACTATCAGCTGCCGTCCTATCCTTGCCAAGCTAGAGAATGGAAGAGAAAGGCAAAGTCGTTTGTGCTTAAACCCATTTTATTTTAGTAAGTATGCTGAACACAAGGTTAGGTTGTTCTTTGGGGGAGTGTACTTGCATGTTAATATTCCACTGGGGCTATACTTTAAGATTTTCTTAAAAAACATCAGTTGTCACTATGAATTAAACCTAGTTTGGGGCACCTGGGTGTCTCAGTTGGTTGAGCATCCAGCTTCGGCTAAGGCCTTGATCTCCGGGTTCGTGAGTCTGAGCCTTGAATGGGGCTCTCTGTTGTCATCGCAGACCCTGCGTCAGATCTTCTGTCCCCTCTCTCTCTGCCCCTCCTTCCTGGATCATGGTGTCTCACAAGTAAACAAACATTCAGAAAACAAACAAGCAAATCAGTTTAAGTGAACAGAATTCTCTTCATCCTAGCAAGGACTTTTCTTTTTAAATTATTCACTGTTATTTTACAGAAATAGTCTTTGCATCATTTTAGATTTCACACATGAGGTAACTGGGATTCAGTCTCAATCAGAAAAATTCCTTTATGCTTTCCTGTTTTTGTCCTTCCTGTGTCTTCCGTAACAGAGAATTACAGCAGAACATTTCCCCTTCGCCCAGTTCCTATTCTCTCATCACAATTCTATCTCTCTACCCTCCCTTCCTGCTCTACAAGGGAATTTGTGAGGGCAGGGCAAGATTGTTAGTTTGTCCCCTATCCAACACAACCACATACAATAGTATAGAGATGTGTCTAATTCTTTTCGTGCATTTCTTGGTTCCCATTTTCCTCTTCCATACCCCCTTGTGTGTGCCATGGACTAACGCCAAAGCGCTTCTCCCCTGCACACTTCCAGACCACACAGACTTTAACCCAAGTTATAGCAGGACTTAAAATTTCTGCTTTTCTAGTGCCTCTTCTACAATGTTGGGCCGGTGGGGGAAATGGAGATAGAATGAGGAGGATTAATTTCTCCCTACCTGTCCTGTACTTTCTCCACTACCTTTCCCATACCAATCACTTCTCTGCCACCCTTCCTGCATGTTCCTGTCCGTTTCTTGCAGTTGTATTAGAAACTGTTCATATGCATTAAAACATTACACGCATCCTAACAACCTTTACGAAGTAGGCAGTAATACTGACATCTAATATTTGAGTGCTTACTATGTGCCAAAAATTGTTTTAAGCATTTCACCTGCATTAACTCATCTAATCTGTGAAGTCATTAGTCTTCCTATTTTACAGCTAAGGAAGCCGATGTTCAATGCCTTGGGTCACACTGCATGTAACTGGCAGAGGCAGGACTTGAATTCATGTCTGACTCACAAAACCAGCCTTTAATCGCTATTTAATAACAATTAATTAGTATTTTCAGCCCCAAATCTGGTGAACACTTTTGCCATTTCGAGTTTCCTCATCCTTTGCGTTCCCGTATGTTCTTTCTCTTCGTGATCCCCCACGTCCTTTCTGCCCCTTCATCCTACCGTTGGCCGGCATTCCTTTATTACTCCGTCTTCTCACTATCCTTGACCAGCACCGTGCCGGCCTCAGTCATCCCCATGCCCATCAGCCCTGTCCCTTTCTTCCCGGAGACGTTCATCCCTAGTATTCCCTTATTCCTCTCTCTCCTTTCTAAAATTCCCCCTCCTCCCACGGGGTCCTCGTCCCTCCAGCCTCAGGGGCCCCTCTCACCCCCCGTACGGCCACCTCCTTTCCCAGGGTCTAGAGGCCGCGCGGGGCACGCAGCGAGCGCACGCAGCGAGCGCAGCGCGTCGGGGATGCAGTCAGAGGGGCGCCGCGGGGTCCTCCGGCTCCCCGGCGGCCCCCGGGCGCGGTGCAGTCTGGGGGAACATGGCCGCTTCCGGTCTCCCTCCCGGGCCGGCGCTGGCCTGACCGCGGCCCCTGCCCGGCGCACTCCGCCCTCCGCTCCTCCCGCCCCGCAGCGGCGGAGGTCGCTTCAGCCTTTCCCTCCCGCTGCCCCCGCCGCGCCATGGAGAAGAGCTCGAGCTGCGAGAGTCTTGGCTCCCAGCCGGCCGCAGCACGGCCGCCCAGCGTGGACTCCCTGTCCAGGTAACCAGGATGCCCACGGCCCCGCCCAGCGTCCGAGAGGGATGGAGAGGGGCCGGGGACCCGCTGGATGGTGCCCCATCTCTCTGACTGTGCTTCCGAAGGCTGCGCCGAAATTCCTTCCCTGGGACTTGGGAGCCACTTCTTCCTCCCTCTTTGGGGTTTAGAGGCTGGGAAAAGGGAGGTTAAAACTCACTGCCGCCTTATCGGTGATTCTCCCTTTCGTGCAACGATCTCGTTTTATCCCTGGTTGAGGCAGCCCCAGTTCATTAGTTTCTCTTGTTTCTCATTCCATCTCGAATTATTTTTTTTGGACAGCCCTTCCCCCAGCCACCACCCCTCATTTCCTCTCTGCCTGTCTTTCTTTACTATTTTCAAAACCATCCTCCAGTCTTTCTTCCGTCTGTCCGTATGTCTTTGATTTTTGGATTCTTGCCCACCCTTTCCTCTTTTTTTCCATCACTTCACTTCCTTATCGCTTTCATGATTTTCCCTATACTCTGAGCACCCGCCACCCTTTTCGTTTTAAAAATGTAAATAAAAATGCCCACTGTACGTCTCTTTTCTAAATCTTCCAGCTGAAAGTCATTATCTAGGAATCTGACTAGTCCTTAACCCCGAGTGAATAATGAGTGGTAGTTTTCTTTCTTGGACTACCGGTTCTCCTGGTTATTTCTCTTGTACCAGATGGGATTTTTTTCTCCCTGGAATTTTGAGGAGGACTTTAGTATGCAGTTTTGCAGACAGCTGTTGCGAATATTAACTAGACATGTTTTCGATGAATTTTTTTCCTTTGGTTTTAAAACAGTGATTTAAAATTTCGGGAAGAAATAATAGAAGACCTGTGTATATTATATATCCATAACAAAATAAGGTTCTTGTCCATCGAAAAATAGTCTAATTGTTATTAGAGAGTTATTAGATACTGATCTGCTATGTGAAAACATCATTTTCATTATCTTCTGAATAAACTGAAGTTTCTCTCTTTTAATTCGTTTTGGGGTTTCATTAAATACGGGTGATACTGCTGTGTTTTCCCATTACTGTTCAGATCTCATTGGGAAATGATTAGCTGATATCATCATTATAAATTAAGATTCTCTTCCGAAAGCATTCATAGCAGCCTACCCACACCTTTTCCAGAGTTCTTAACAAACACAGTGTAATTGCTTGTTTAATTGTCTTTTTTATTAGGCTATAAGCTACTGGAGGACAAGGACCTTACTCATTTTCTTATCTCCAGCATTTAACAGAGATGCTGTGTGTCAGAGGTGCTCAACAAATTTTTTTTTGAATTTGTAGATTTAATAATTTTCCAGGAGAGAAGAATTTTTCTTTGCATTCAATTACATATATTGTACATTTGTTTCAAGTATTTTTAAAATTTTATGTTTATTATTCTGAAATTTAGAGAGCTGAGGATTTAAAATTAAAGAGAAAACAGGTTGGAAAATTATATTTTATAGGAAAGTTATAAATGACAGCTATGGTTCAGAATAGAATGTAAAGAAAACAAATGAGGCAACCAGTAATCTCACCCAAGTAAGAGGATTTAGAACCACAGGAGGCAGCATAGTCTGTTAGAATGAACAATATACTGGAAGTTAGGAACTCTTAAAAGTCCCTGGCCCAGCTAGCTCTTTGGCTTGTATCATAATCTTTCTAGTCTACATTTTCTCATCTTTCAAAATAAAAAAAGTTGGTCTAGAAAAACTATAAGGTCTCTGGGTGCTCTAAAATTCTATCATTCTTTATCTTAATGATTATTAAGATGCATTCTTATCAACTACTAATTCCCTTTACAAATACTCTTTGTTAACGGATTTTTGAAATTATACTAAGTAAATGTCTGTTATTATTACAAATTAACGTACCTAATTATGCCACTTAAGCACATTTATTGCCCCCCCAAAAGAAAGCCCAGTAACTTTAACGTTTATACATACATTTTAAGTTTTAATTAAAGAATTGTTTTTTTTAATTTTTAAAAAAAATTTTAATTTAATTTAATTTATTTTTTATTTATTTATTTTTTTTAATAATTTTTTTTTTCCAACGTTCATTTATTTTTGGGACAGAGAGAGACAGAGCATGAACGGGGGAGGGGCAGAGAGAGAGGGAGACACAGAATCAGAAACAGGCTCCAGGCTCTGAGCCATCAGCCCAGAGCCTGACGCGGGGCTCAAACTCACGGACCGCGAGATCGTGACCTGGCTGAAGTCGGACGCTTAACCGACTGCGCCACCCAGGCGCCCCTTAATTTAATTTAATTTAATTTAATTTTTTAAATGTTCATTTATTTTTGAGAGAGAGAGAGACAGAGTGTGAACAGGGGAGGAGCAGACGGAGAGGGAGACACAGAATCTGAAGCAGGCTGCAGGCTCTGAGCTTCGAGCTTCTAGCACAGAGCCTGATGCGGGGCTCGAACTCACAAACTGTGAGATCATGACCTGAGCCGAAGTCGGACACTTAACCGACTGAGCCGCCTAGGCGCCCCTTAATTAAAGAATTGTTACTGACAGATGAATATGAGAAAAGTAACTCCTTGAAAGAGTTTTGACTGGAATATGTTATCCTCATCCTCTCTGGAAAAAATATAAGTATGATCTACTTTCCATAAGAGAATGCCAGCTTTCATTCCTCTCCCCTGGAAAGTAGAAAAAACTAACATTTATTGAGTGTGTGCTAGGTAGAATTCACCCTGCTAAATTTTTTCATATCTTTTATTGTATGAATCATTACACTTGTTTGATCAGTGTAGAATAGCTGCGTTGGAGACACTTGTTAGAAAGCTGAAATTTAAACTTAATCTAGGCTAACACTCAATTGTAGGTGAGTCTAATACAGAGGCAAGGTAGACAACCGTGATTAGAATAGCTATGCTAAGTGGCTATCCAGTAGCTTAAATTTTTACTTTGATAGCTTATGGTAAAGCCAACCATCAATGTTTGGTCTGTATTATCTCAGCCTTTTGCAGAAACGTTGCCCTTAAAGTGTAGTTTATTTTTATGCCTTCTGTTTTTTACAGTTAGGACATTTTTAATTTCATATTTTCAATTAGGGAATTGCCATGTGAATTTTTTTGATACCTCCCATACAATAATAGTTTATATGTTCAATGTGTTTCCTCTGTCTTTTCCAGACTAGACAGACTGACACAGATTTCTGCTGAGTTTGGCTCCAAGAAAAATTGTTTATGTAAAAAATGTATGCTTCCCATTTGTTTGAAAATAGAAATTATGTAACTACATTTCTCTTCAATTTAGCAAAAAGATTTCAGTCAGATTTGTAAGTGAAGTTGGTAATACACCCCTCTCTAATTTCTTCAAGTACTTCTACTATTAGATGAATTCAGTTTAAGTATCATGTTATATTCAAATGTGTTAATTTGTAAGTTTTTTAATGCTTTTCTGGGATATCGGGGTAATATAAATCTGAAAAATAATACACTAGTCTTTCTGGTTGCCCATTGTTTTTGTGAAAATGACACACCATTGCAGTGGGGTGACTGGCTTTTGTGGGATCTGTAGTTCACACTAAATGCATGTTGAATCTTGATATCTGTATCTACCTATCTGTCTGTCTATATCTTTAGTCATCTCAGAGTTGCTATTGCAGCTCTAGGCATTGCCTTCTAGGTCATCATTGACTTGATACTTTTTGGCCAGAAAAGAGTGATTTTATTTTTCATATGATATCCGGATGGCAGTTTCCTAATCAGCTATGGTCATGTCGTCTTGCATCCTTAAAAAAAGTAATGTTCTTTGGTGAGTCTTGCTTGGAGTTGCTCAACTTCAGTAGGCTGTTCAGTAGCTCTTGTATATTCTGCTGTTGTCCATTCTTCAATGCGTCCAGCTGATAGAGAGAGAGCTGGGAGCAAATTCACTTCAGCACACTGACAACCTGGCTGTATTCCATAATTTAATTCTTGCTGCTCTTTCTCTGATTCTTGACATAAGTATGACTTATACAGGATAGAGTTAAAACAGTACTGTGGGCTAGATATGATAGCTAGGGTAGGCCTGTGCCTTAGAATTGTGTAAGTTATGCAGCAGGATTTGACACTATCCTGGTGGTATTCTGCCTTCTTAGTCTGGTTTTCCATTTTTTTCAGTTTGTACGCTGTTATAAAATGTACTGCTTGAGTGGGTTTCTTTGATTATTTTTTACTATGCATAATCAAATGCTGACACATGTGATGCCAAATAGGTGCCCAGTGAACGTTTAAATAAAGAATGGTTGAATGTTCATTGCTATTTTATATGTTGTGTCCACTCAAAGGATTAAAAAGGGTTTTCTTATGTTGAATTTGGCCTGTAAAGACACAATTTCAGGTTCAAGCTAAAGTTATTCTTAAATGAAGTCTCTTGACACACTGAGCTGATTTAATTGACTACATTATCTTTTCTTGTGCCCAGTCCTATGTATCTTCACAACATTGTGTTCCTGTAGCCTACCTGCTTTTCCATCTGCTACTCTTTATCATTTTGGTTTCTTCCTGTCTAACTTATCTTGTCAGTCATTTTATTTAATGCCTATTTCTTTCATCCTTTATATACCCTCATGCTGGGCACCACTTGTTCGTCTCAGATTATTTTGGTGTATAAATTGATTTCTAGTCTGTAAATTCATTAGCATTTATATTTACATATTTATATGCACATATTTACATTTAGCTTAGATAAAGATCAAAGGGTGGCACCCAGAATATACTCAAAAAATAGCCTTCAACTAATTACATTTTTAAGTTACCTGTCTTCCTTTAAAATTACCATCATCTGAAAACAGCAAATCCTGGATTTTTGTTTCCATGAATTTTGACGGTACTTATAATCTGAAAAGGGAGAAAAGTTTTTGAGATTTCTGAGACACATTTTGTTGTAAGGTCTGACCTTTAGTTTCAGCCTCAAGGTCACTTAGAGGTAATATGTTGGTAGGAAATATGCTTTTGGGTTGTTTTCCAGTAGTGGTGATGGATTTGTATCCAATCACACATTCTTACCCACTTCCTTGTGACTCTTGGCATGTCTTCGGAGGCAGCTGACCAGGATTAGTGGTAGACACTCACTGTGGAACTTAGTGAAACTCACAGGTTGAACTTCAAGCCTTGGCCATATAATTAGCACTTTGTGTCAGACATTGAGTGTATTGGTCACTTAAAAATTACTTATTTTGGATTTTATTTTTCCAGGACCCTAAAAGAACTTTAAAGTTTTGTCAGAGGAGATCCAATATTATTGTGAACTAATCAGTAATTACTGTGTAGATTTTTCTGAAAGAGCATTTAAAAAGATTAATTACTAGTCAAAAGTATACAAGTATACTAAAGCTGAGATTGGGTCCCCTGTATGTTTTCTTCTTTCCTCTTTATGCTATCATCAGTAGTCTTCTATTAACGTAGACCATTAGTTCCCAGATCAGTAGTATCAGCATCCCTTGGGGATTTGTTGAAAATACAGATTCCTTGGTCTTACCTCAGATCTAATTGGATAAAAAACTCTAGGGGTAGAGCCTGCGGTTTGTTTTAATATGTCCTCCAGGTGATCCTAAACTAAAAGTAAGAGTTTGAGAGCCACTGCCTTAGGTCTTTTACTAATTGTTTTCTAGTAACTCCATGAAATTTGCTGAAATAGACTAAGTTAAGGTCTGTGTTACAGCTACCATAAGCCTATTACTTGACAGCATTTTTGTACAAATATTGATTGAAGTAGTGGAAGGTAAAAGTCATCTTTTGTGGATTTATGATATCTAATTTTAGGAAATTTCTTGAGGGTTTTTTTTTTTTTCTTCTTTTTCTCAGCCATGAGTAACACATCACAAATATGTGTTTTAGGCCTTTTCTTAAAAATAGGTCTTTGGTAAGATACATTAGGGGTAGCATTAAAAAATATATTATAAAGAAGTAATTCCAGGAAACCATCACCTGAACCAGTGAAGTCTGGATTACGCCCAAGGGAAGGAAATAACCCTGATACAGATGTCCAGAAAGCAGTAAGTTTATTTTGTAAAGCTGCCAAGTTCATGCTATTGTATTCAAAATCACCAGGGCCAAAGGTTGTATGTGATTCAGGACTTGACCAGTGGAAAGTCTCTAGATTTTAGTAGAGAGTATTTTTTCTTTTTAAGAAAATTATTTTTGAATAGGTAAAGCACTTGCCATCTTTGTCCTATTGTTTGATTTAGTTAAATCTGTGGATAGGATTGAAAACTATTGAGAGGTTATAATTAAGGACAGGGAGTGATTTTATAAGCCTGCTTTCCACAGGAAGTCAGGTTAAAAATGGAAATATTGGGGGAAAAAAAGGTTGGTACAAGGTTATTAAACTGAAAGACACTGGTGAAGATGCCCTCCTAATGAAAATAATAACCTCAGTTCACTTTCCTGTAATTCTATTACACAGAACTGATTGTGCTGTCCTTCTTAATGTGTTTCTGTATATGTACCAATGCTGTCATCACTATAGACTGCTAATGCATCAACTTTGTAGTTCTTCCCCTGCCCAAGTACTTAGTACTTACTGTGGCAATACTCGCTGATGAGTTTTCATTCTTTCAGAGACTCTTACTGGATGTGATTATCTCTTGGGCTCTTTAAATACTTTTTAGTCTATATTAAATAAGGGCAGATGCTATGTTTTCAATATAATAAGAATTAACTTTTAAAATATGTTTCAGGGGTGCCTGGGTGGCTCAGTCTGTTAAGCGTCTGACTCTTTTATTTTTTTTTTTTTTAATGTTTATTTATTTTTGACAGAGACAGAGCATGAGCAGGGGAGGGGCAGAGAGAGAGGGAGATGCAGAATCTGAAGCAGGCTCCAGGCTCCGAGCTGTCAGCACAGAGCCTGACGTGGGGCTTGAACTCACAGATCGCGAGATCATGACCTGAGCCAAAGTCGGATGCTCAACTGACTGAGCCACCTAGGTGCCTCGCGTCTGACTCTTGATCTTGGTTCAGGTCAGGCTTCACACTGGGCATGGGGCCTGCTTAGGATTCTCTCCCTCTCTCTCTGCCCCTTCCTTGCTTGCATGTGTACGGGCACATACACACATACACACACACACTCTCTCTGTCTCAAAATAAATAAATAAACATTAAAAAATGTGTTTTAAACTATATACTTCAAAAACCCTAAATAGTGATACTTGGAAAACTCTTCTTATTTTTTTAAAGTTAGGGTTTTGATTTCACAGAGTATAAGAGAAAATCCAAACTAACTGGCTTAACAGAGATAATTTAAGTTTTTCACCCACATAAAAACCCAGGGGTAGTCAGTACAGATCCGATATAGTGGACCTGAAGTGTCAAGGGCACAGACTCGTTATTCCAGTGTTATCTCGTGAACCAAAACATTTGTTGAAGCGCTAACCTTTGCATTCATTGTAGTCACGAGAAAGGAGGAAGGGAAGAAGAAAGGTATGTTCTCTCTCTTTAAAGGATACTTTTTTGAAGTTACATGTAGTCTTTTAAGCTTCTATCCAGTTGGTCAGAACATGTTCCCTTGGCCATACGTAGCCAAAAGGAAGTCTGGGATATATAGTCTCTTCTGGGAGGCCTGTGTTAAGCTAAAAATGGGAGGTTCTGTCTGTAAGAAATAGGAGAGAATTGGTATTGGAGGTAATTAGCAGCTTCTTCATATTATTTAAACGAATCATTTTAGCAAAGAAGACATTTTGTGGTTAAAGTCTACAATACTTAACTTCTGAGACTTGCAAAAGCAGTGACCAACGTAGAAAATGCACTGAGAGACATGATATATGGTAGCAGACTAGAAAAGAAAACTGTATCTTGGAGCACTCTCAACTCTTGAGGTTTTTTTTTTTTTTAACTTTCTGTTTTTTTGTGTATTATTTTGGGCCAGATTTTTATAATCCTAATGTGGGATTATAGTGTAAAAGGGATATGTTTAATAATCGTCAGCTTGTGAAGTGAAAGGCAAATGGAAGTCAAATGAAGAATGATCAGCTGTACTATTTCATTGTTTATTTCCTCTGAGGAGCTCAAGGAATTGCGTGGTAAAGTGGCCATGGTGGTGAGGATGGTGGCCTACACTGCTTACTCTTCTGCAGTTCTCAGCTCATTTCCAAGCCACGTGTCCATGTGTTTTATTTCCCACCCCCAAAATACTGCATCAGGTTCTATTTAGGTATTTTCTCTCATTTCAATTCTAACGGTTTGGTATCTGTAAGGGAAATAAAGCTTGCTGTTTGGGGCCATGTTAGTTTCCGAGTGCTTTTGCCAATATTTTGTGTGTTTTTATACCTTTGACCTACAAATTTGAAAATCCACAGAAATCTGTTTATTCATTTTTGTGTGTCCTAATTTAAATATTACGATTTTAAGCATGGAATGTCAAACATAGGTGTTTAATCATTTAGGAGTGAGTAGGAGAGGGTAGAGAAGTCTCCTCTGGATTGTATTATTCCTTGGATTCAGAGGGTTTAATAGGCATGAGTAACCAATATATGCATCTCCTTTCTTAACAGAATTGCATTCACAGATGACTGCAAGTGAGCAGTTTTTCAAGTAGGACTCTGTTAGCAGGTCGTGTGTTAGCAAAAGGAATAATAACTTTGGCTGATGATAGGCTCCTGGTTACCAGGAGCTTAATTTTCTTGAGCTGAGCCAGGATGCTCAGCAAGGTCAAAAATAAAATTTTATACGATACAGATGTCCTCTGCTACTGGTATTGAATAATATTCTTCCATTACCACCAAAGGCAGTACCTAAAAATATAAGCCCCTGGGATAAGCTTTGCTTTTCAAGTGGTGGACAGTTATTCTACTAGTAAATTAATATTGTTGTTGTGATTATTAATACTAATATAAATAATAAGTATAGATAATAACATTTCTGAGTGCTAAATCCTTTAATATGCATTTTCTCATATCATCATCATAATTGGATAAAATAAACAGTGTTAACTGTTTCCATTTTACAGATGAGAAAACTGAAGATTAGGGAGAGCAGTTTGACATTTGGACCCAAGTCTTTTTAATGTTAGGGTCTTCGTAAAGAACTGATCATACCCGAAGATCTAGTGTACAAGGTCCAGGCCACAACCTGGTGGTTAGAGGACAGTCCCGAGGCAAGTTGATGGGTGGTAGAGTGATTGGCTGCACCACCGAGAAGGAAAAGGATAACGTGTACACAGTAATTAGTACGTTCAGAGTGTCCATATTTGGAGAGAATTTTCTCTAGCTTCGAATGTTGTTTTCTTCTGACAGAAAATTGGATGATTTTTTTTTCTTTGCTTAATGATTAAGAGGATAGTGTCATTAGAACAATACTACATTTTGAACGTCAGATAAATTATGAAGCAGGTAGACATGGTACCAGAACCTCCTCTTGCCATTCCCTACCCCGCAGGCTTTATAGAATAATTTAGAATACTTTACTGTAGGGTTCCTTAAATATCTGAATTCCCCTAAGTTCCTTTGTGTGTTTGTTTACAGTTAATGTGTTAAGAGCCATTGACATTTGAAGATCATCAGAAGTGAAGATAAAACATCTCAAAAATTATAATGTAAGTGAATGGGAAAATGGAATTAAAAATGGACAAAAGTTAATATTGCCAACAATATTTCTGGAATCCATATACTTTTGCCCCAAATGAAATTTATGCATTTGAGTAACCAGTAACTTCAAACTTGAGTCCCAGTTCCAAGTCCCAGTCCTTAAAATTCTGTGTTGGAGTAAACAGTTGCTACGTTTTAGTCACCAGTAATTTTCCATTAAAATTCTTTGGGCTTCCGCATAATGTTTTTTCCCTTTTTCTCTTTAGTAGTTTGCAGTTTGACAGTGGCTCCTGCTATATTTAAAATTATATGTGTGTACAGACTGAGGTTTTTGCTCTTCAGCTGGTGATGTATGTTCTACCCAATTTTAATTTTACTACCATTTTGTATGTTTCTTAGCCAAAAATATGACAGCTAGTCTCTTCCCTTCCTTTCTTCCTCTTTATAAATATTTATTTATCATCTACTGTGGCCTGCACATTATGCTAGATCCAGAATTCCTAAGACCTTGGTGCTTACATGAGTTGTGTCATTTTTTTATACAGTTAGGGACTTTAGAGATCATGTGATGTGACTAGGACTTGTGATGACCTCAAGTGTGGCTGAGGACCACCTGCATATTTCAGTCACCTGTGTTGCTTGGTGGACATTTAACTTCCTAGCTTCCAGTGCAGACATTCTGAATCAAGGGGAGTGGGCCCAAGAATCTGCACTTAAAGTGAGGACCTTCAATCCAGATACTTTCTAGAATCTATAAGTTTGTAGATGCAGGAACAGACCTAGAGAAGTTTAATAATTTACCCAAAGGTACAATATGTGCTAGAAGGCCAGAGAAGATTGGTGTCGTTTCAAGTCCTTTAAAGTCACAGAGCTAATTAGTGTTAGAAGTGTTCTGACTCCCAGTTCTAGACTTCATTAAATCATGTAGTGACTTTTGTTGGGCCAGGCAACTTCACTGTGTATATATAAAATCATAACTAATCTATCACTGGTATTGAAAAATTAACTAAATGCACATATGGGTTTTGTGTATGAAAAACATGGACTTTTTTTTCATCAGATATGTGACTGGTTCTGATTTTGAAATCGTTAGATGGAAAAAGACCTTAGTAGTCCAAGTAGATCCCCCCACCCCCACTCTGGCCATGGTACTATTCCTACTTGGCCTTTAAGTTTTATGCTTCTGAGGAGGGATTTGATTTAATTTTTGCATCATGGTAACTAGCATAGTGCTTTGCAGATAGTAGGTGCTTGCTAAACTATAGTATGAACAGTTTACTGTTAAAACTTTGTCCCCCCACTTTGGATTCTGTTATATACTATTAGGAGTGGTTTTATTTTCTTGATATTTTATTCTGTTATTTTTTATTTTGGCGGGGTGGGGGGAGAAAAATGGGGGGGGAGAGAGAGAGAGAGAGAGAGAGAGAGAGAGAAGATCTTAAGTGGACTTCTTGCTCAGCGTGGAGCCCAGTGGGGGGCTCGATCCCTCAACCCTGGGGTCATGACCTGAGCCAAAATCAAGAGTCACTGACTGAGCCACCCATGCGCCCCATGAATCTGATATTTTACATACCAAGCCAGAGACCTTAAACAATTGGTTATTTTATATTTTTAGTATTGAATTATTATAGCTGATAGTCACAGTATCTCTGAGGGATTGAAATAGTCTAAATTATTTTCTGAATTATAGAAGTTTGACTTAGTTTTAGTATTGTGTATATTTTGTGTTGCATATGGTATACTGATAGTTACTGAATTATAATCTTACATTAGGAAATGTAGTTTTCCAATTTTTGGGAAACATTCTGTAATTCTCAAATTTGTTAGTAAGTTTAACTATAAAATGCCATTTTCCAATTTTCTGAATATTTTGGAACATGTTTTAATTGTAAGATGTAAGAAGAGCAATATTTAAAAATAACTTTTTCATTTCTAATAAGTTTAAGTAATGTAAATTTTCTTTCCATTGAATTTTTTTCCTCTGTTTTAACCACAGACCCCAATAAATACGATATAGCTGTAAAAGAGAACTTTATCCACTGTGTAATCTAACTTTTTCATTTTTTTATGCTAGGACACTAAAGCTAAGGGATTTGCCTAAGAGTGGAAATTTTATGAATGTTGCCATATATTTGTGAACAAACAGAATAATATTTATGGTATTTCTATGATGACATGTGTGAAAAGCTTTTAAAAAAGTGTCACACAAGTAGAATGTATTATGATTACTGCTATGATGATAATATGTCTAAGTTCCCTCATGACTTGTTTAATTTAAAGTCAGAAAAAGAAACTGGTCAGATTTTACTGAATTTCTTTTTACTTTGCAGGTTCCCTAAATTTCTCTTTCACTGTGTGTAATCTAATCCAGATTGTCACCTTATAAAATTACACAAAATACTCAGGATGATATTTATTGGAAGAGTTCTGTCGGCCATTTTCCATGGGAAACTGATGAATGCCCAGTTTTATCCCTCAGTGTAATCAAAGTAGCTAATAGTAATAATAACACATTTTGGTGTAGTTTTTGTGGTTACAAAGCTCTTTGACCTACATCATCTCCATTGTTTCTCATAACAGCCTTGTGAGGTAGATCTTTGATAGATGAGTTACTGAAGCTCAGAGAAGTGATGTGATTGTCACAGTCTCCTGTGCATAAGAGATGGAGTTAGAACTTAAACTTTGACTCCAAATGCCATTGTTTCCACTTCCCAGCTTAAATCTTAACATGGAACCCCTGAAGTTTCATGGGGTATACATCTTGCTATTTAAAAGAAATTCTGAGTATTGGAAAATCGATGACAGTTTCATCTTGTCCAGCCAACCTGATTATTCAGTGCATACTTCTCTTTAAAAGTCTGACATGTTGCTACTTTTAAAATACTTAATAAGAGTTGCAGGTATCTTTTGGATCAAAGACTCATTCTCAGCATGGCTACCAGTGTGTGCTGCTTAAAATTATTTGAGTGTTTAAATGTTTTTTTTTAATACTTTTTTTTTTTTTAACGTTTATTTACTATTGAGAGACACAGAGCATGAGCAGGGGAGGGGTAGAGAGAGGGGGAGATACAGAATCTGAAGCAGGCTCCAGGCTTTGAGCTGTCAGCACAGAGCCCGACACGGGGCTCAAACTCACAAACCGCGAGATCATGACCTGAGCCGAAGTTGGTCGCCTAACCAACTGAGCCACCCAGGAGCCCCTAAAATTATTTGAGTGTTTAAATGTTTGAAACAGTAGTATGTTGAACTATACTCATACTCAACAGTAGTATGTTGAACTAAGCTCAAAAAATAAACTTTGATATGATACAACACAGTGTACTGAAATGTCTTGATTCCTTCTTAGTCCTTGGCTCTTTAGTTCTGATTCTACTTCTTGACTGTGACTCTGGATGGGTCACTTGATTTCTGTGAGCCTGATTCCCTTATCTGGAGAAAGGGTAAAATGGTATCTGCTGTCCTACCTTTTATAGGGCTGCTTTGAGGCCTAAATATGAGGATTGATGATGCTGACAATAAGAAAAAATCAGCTAACTGCTGTGTAATGCATATCATCTGGTAGGCACAGTTTTAAGTATAGTTGGTTAAGCATCTGACTCTTGATCTCAGCTCAGGTCTTGATCTCAGGGTCTAGAGTTCAAGCCCCGTGTTGGGCTCCACACTGGGCATGGAGCCTACTTTAAAAAAAAGTATTTTATATATGTTCATTTAGTTCTCATAACAGTCCTGCAAGGTATAAGAATTGTTACTATTGCCACTTTGTAGATGCAAAATCTGAGGCACAGAGAGGTGAAGTAACTTCCTCAGGGTCATACAGGGTGACTGAACCAGAATTTAGTACCAGGCAGTGTAGCCCTAGAGTTGGTAGTATGTGTGGAAGATAGTGTGCTTTGACCCTTGTAAAGGGCTGTGCTAATGTTAAACATTAATACTTTAAAAAATTGTTTAAAAAGAGAGATGTGTTCCTCATCCTTGTTATACAGATAGAGAAAAAAGACAAAAACAAGCAAGAAAAAAGTCTTTATGATTTATGATTTTTAACAATTAACTGAGCTCACAAATTTGGAAGAATATTAGAAATTATGGAGAGATAAATGACTGAATGAGGCTAATACATTTGATTTTTAATTTAACCTTTCCAGGCTAGAATGAGAAAGAGACATTGAGTGCTTTTCTTTTCCTACTGAATGTTTTAACTTAATGACTGGAAAACAAAGTGAAATACCTGTGTTATTTTCTGGGATTTTGACGTTTGTGCAGAAAAGTTTTATCTCATTACACTGCCAGGGAGTGACTAGTTAATAGTAATAATTAGTTTTGCTTTGTCTAGGATTACACAAAAAAAGGCAAACCTTTAGATAGTCTGAAGAATGAATATGTGACTTTATGGTTTTAATGATGAATTCAGATTTGCATGATGGGGTGAGAAAATCGTATGTGAGGTCATTTGTGAAGGAATGAATTCCCTATATGTTTTTCTGTTTGTCCAGCTCAAAGTGTTTTTGAGAAAGCATTTATTGCGTAATAGGTCACCTGCCTTTTTTTAGTGTTTCTGACCTTGTATTTCAATTGGGAATGGACGTATTTGTTTCTAAAAGGAAATGCAGTTTCAGAGTCGTGCACTTTGAGTTCTAATGATGTGACCAATTTTCAGTTTAGTACGACATTTTCTCAGCTACACTTAACTATAAATAACTTCCCCTTTAGGCTACTTATGAATCCGTATAAGTTTTAATTTTAGCTCTTGTCTTCAGAGTTTGAGTCAGATTTAGAAGTTCTGAGAAATTCTTTTAAGGGGCTGCTGAGGGTTTTGGGATTGGCACTGGGACTCAAGGTGCCTCTTACACCATTTTTACCCCATTCTCTGGATACACGCTAGTATTGGCTAGAATATTTTGGTTTTTACTTGTCCATTTATTTATATTTCCAGATAAGTGCTTTGAAGAAACACTACTCTGCAGAAAAAAAAGTACGTAAGGCATTTCCTTTATAGCCTGGTTTTGCACACTTGCTGGGGCATTACCACATAATATGTCCTGACTTTTGGGAAATATAGTTGACAGACCTGAAAACAAAATAATGAAATTAAAATGTCCCCAAGGTCACGTGTACCTTAGAACCTTGGGATTTTCCAGACAGAGCGCCAACATGCGCCAGCTGTCCCAGAGCTCAAATCCCCTTTGTTTCTCGGAAGAATACAAAATGTATTCTCTCATCTGTATCCATCAGATGCCATGATGAGAAGATCATTTATGCTGTATCTTTTTATAGTATAGATCAGTTAAGAAATTTAGGGTTCTGGTGTAGCATTTCAAAAAATAATTATAAGCTATAAATTAATTTGGTTTTGGTAGTTGTTTTTCTATTTTCGGGATCCTGCAAATATTCTGACAATAAGTCTTTTGTGTGCCAATGTTTTATACACACTGCAGGCTTTTTATTATTTTTTTTTAATAAAATTTTGAACAGAATGACTGATAGAACATGAACAGTGCTTATGACACTATGGTCCATTGTGTAAGCGCTGAAAGCAAATTTGCATTCCTTGAAAAGCTTGTTCACAGGCAGAATATAGAACACATTCTTTAATGTTCTTGGGCAAACATGTTATGCGTGTGCTCAGGACATTAGTTTCAAGAGAATACTTTTTAAAAAGGACCTTTTCTTTCCATGGACTACTGAAGAAAAGTTAAATTGGCAGTAGGAGGGAGTGAAGCGATTTAAATAAGGCAAGTGGTTTAGATTTTATTGTAATGACTATGGTCAGTAGTACCTGGAAGCAAAAGACATGCAACCTCTCCCAGATCCCCTGGAGGTGTTTGTTTACTAAGATACACGAAAAGATAGGTGAGTTGTTTTCAGGCTGGTTTGAATGAAGGGTATATATCATGCTGCTATGTTTATCTGTACCTTTAATTTTCAGACATACTTTTTTACATTCGGTAGAAATGTTTTTATTGGATTTTGAAATATTAGATCAGGAGAAATAAGAGTACTATAAATACACTTATGGCGTCTGTTAGTGCTTGGGTTTTATATTTCTGTTCACTATTGCGAAATACCTCCAAGTGTACTATGAATGACAATGAAGTAATGATAATTCCATTAATAGTCCAGCAAACCAGTAAAGCCAGAGAGGTTCAATATTTTGCTGATGGTTACACTGAAAGATTCAGGTGACAGAATTGGTTTTGTGAGTGAAGCTTTGGTCAGTCTTCTGTTTGTGTCAGAAGTTAACGTAAGATGTGTGTGTATGTGTATGGGTATGTAATATATGTATAAATATATAACATAGAAAAATATAAATATATTATTTATAGATAAATAAACGAAAAACATAAATATAGTATATATTTATACGTATATAAAAAACAACTTCATCCTGATATTTGTTCTTTGTTTTAAGTGATTCATCAAACTCTTTTTAAGTTTAAAAGTTAGTACATGCAGTTATCTTCATCAAATGAGGACATTTTACAGTATAGACCTAAGTGTAAAGTACTTTTGCGGCCAAATGCTTTGCTTCATCTTAATTTAATTAATCGATTCCTTCTTAAAAGGAGACCCTTATTTCTGATCTCATTCTGTTTTCCCTTCTGAAGAAGATACTCTTATATTTCCACAGGGCTATTTGTTGAATATTTTCTATCACTGCCCGTTATTTAGCACTAATAACTTTCAATAGGCCATGTTTTTGATCCTTATTATAGTCTTACACGGTATTGTTAACTTATAAAGAACAAACAGAGGCAGATGTAAGTAACTTGCCTGAATTGTTATTTGCTAAGTGGTGAAATCAAGTCTCTGTGACCCTAAAGCTTATGTTTTCAGCCACTAAGCACTTCTACATCTTGTTCTGTGCTTTGTGTTCTCTTCTGTTTCAGTTGTGTCCTGTATATTCCTTCATTGCTATACAGTACTATTATGAGACACTTTCATATCTGGCACCTTCATTAGGTTGTAAGTCCCTTGAAGAAAATGAATCTATTTTCAACTTTATCCCTAGTATGTAATCCATTGCTGATGTTAGTAAATGTCTGTGGAAGAGATAGATGGGAGGGCATGATAAGGGAGATTCAGGAAGTTCCTTCTCCCCAAATGGAGGGGAAGCGTGGGAAGAGCAGGGGGGCAGATAGCTAAGAGGCCTTTAGCTAGAGGTAGGCTTTCTTAGTTTCCATCCTTCCAAGGAGCTGAACGGTACTTTGAGGCATGGGAATATTCGGAGGTGATAGGTGAACCCTGCTCTCTGGAGGCAGATTTCTCTGCCTTTGCAGCATTAACGGTGGTGCTTGTAAGCCTAGTAGTATTGAGGCAAGAAGTACTTCTGTAGTTGGTACCCCAATTTGTTTGAACATAATTTTCTTAATTTGCAACTTTTTAGCTTGATTAATTCTCAGGAATGATTATAATTTAAAAAAATCTCCTAACTGAAACAAAAAAATAGAAAAATGGAGAGGATTTTATCTTATTTATGGTATGCTTTTGAAAAGCACACAGAGAGTAATTCCTGTCCCCTACCAATAATTAGTTTGTATAAGTGCTCGCCTAAATGCTATACTTTGAAATGGCAGAACTTTTGATACCAAAAGGGTGGAGCATTGTTCTTAGGAGTAGTGTAGCAAAGGAAAAAGACATTCTGTTATAACAACAGCAGACCAGCAAATGTGTGGGAATGACTAAGAGTCAGATGATGGGATTTCTGTTTTGATCTTGTGGTGGAAGGAAAACTGTGTCACTCTGGCTAAGATAGTGGCAGAGCTATTAAAAAACAGAGTTTGACTACAGCTGTTCTCTATTGTGCCTCCCTTACTGTAGACCTAAGTTCTGTTCTTCCAGGGGTATGTGTATTATTTTGTGGAACTAGAAGTTAACATTTAAATAAGATCAACTTGCTTCTTTTTAATTAGGAATAAAGAGAATAATATAGCTTAGGGTGGGATGAGGAGTGGGTTAAAGAGCAGGGAATTCTGAGGAGAGGGATTTCCCATTTATAGAGCCCATGGCCCTGCAAATTTGGATAAATGCATTTGTGAATGTAAATTGCTTGCACGTTCATATAATCTTTACTCTTCCTAAGAGTTGAGAATGAATCAGAATTTAATACATTAGACTATAATTATAGATTTTTTTTAAGTTTATTTATTTTGAGTGAGAGAGAGAGAGAATGCGTGTGTGCGCACACAAGTGCTTGTACTTGTGTGAGTGGGGGAGGGACAGAGAGAGAGAGGGAGAGAGAATCCTAAGTGGCTCCACAGTCAGCGCAGAGCCCAATGTGGGGCTCCAACTCACGAACCGTGAGATCATGACCTGAGCCGAAATCAAGAGTTTGACACTCAACTGACTGAGCCACCCATGTACCCCTAAAGAGTTCTGATTTTTATTTGGGAAATTTTCTTGGATTAAGCATTTACTGAGTTTGTGCATTTTACCAAAGTAGAACACATACACTGGCTTGAAAACATTAGCAAAGAACCAGTAAGAAACAGCTGTGAATTAAGGGTGAATGTGCTGAAGGGGACATATATCCGGGAGGAATGCTGTTAATCTGGAAAGTCGTCCTGGAAAGATGCCTTGTTTCTTAGACAGCCCCATATATATTTGTTTTTTGCTTTAAACTTAAATCTTAAACATTTTAACAGTGACTTCATTTTCTACATTTTAGCATGTTATCAGTTGCAGGACATTCCTGCCCTCTGCCTTTTTTTTTTTTTTTTTTTTTTGTATTTTGAAGCAGTAGGATTTACCTATAAAAGAATCTTACAATTCAGGGGTGCCTGGGTGGCTCAGTTGGTTAGCTGTCCTACTCTTGATCTTGGTTCAGGTGTTGATCTTGGGGTCATGAATTCAAGCCCTGTGCCGGGCCATGCAGGGTGTGAAGCCTACTTAAAAAAAATTAAAAAAAAAAAAAAAAATTTTTTTTCAAAAAGAATCTTAAAATTCAGATAACATTTTCAGTTATTTTTTTAATAACTATTCAGTGAGATAACGAGCAAGTATTTTTTATCTCTACTCATAATATGAAGTTGAGGCTCTAAAGCCTAACCGACTTTCCATAATTTATGAGACCTATTTCTCTTCTTGTAGTTTAAACTCACATGTCTGGTTGGAGTGGGAGAGTAGCTTATCTATGTGTTAGCATTTGCCAAAGCATCCCTTGCTTTATATTGTGAAGATGCTTTTTAGTATGGTAACGTAATCGACTATAAAACACTTAACTATAGATCTCCTTTTTTGGTTGTGAAATTGTACATGGCAGTTGTGGTGAAAACAGAAAGGATCTGTGTTTCCAACAATGATTTAATAATTGGAACAGGTTGCTACAAGGGAAATATAAAATTTTCTTCTGTAGAGGTTATTTTTGTTTGCTCATCTTGTTTTAAATGAATTGTATTAAGTTTCCTCAGGAGAGACTATTTGATTGTTGACAGTTTAGTTCCTTGGTTCTTTTAAAAAAATTTTTTTTTAATGTTTATTTTTGAGAGAGAGAAAGGGAGAGAGAGCAAGCAGGGGAGAGACAGAGAGGGAGACACAGAATCTGAGGCAGGCTCCAGGCTCTGAGCTGTCAACACAGAGCCCAACGCGGGGCTCGAACTCATGAACTACGAGATCATGACCTGAATCGAAGTTGGATGCTTAACCAACTGAGCCACCCAGGCACCCCAGTTCCTTGGTTCTTTATGGACCAAATTATTAGAGTCTCATTTGTTTGGCTCCGTCAGTCCTGTGTTTAACCTTATTCTGATAAACTAGGGTTCTCTGATGGCAGTGGGAGGTGTGCTATTCCAGGCTCCATTAGGTAGAAATAGTTTAAATTGTTTTGGTGTTTCTGTTTGTCAAGTAATGTGCTAAACTCTTTGCACACATGATTTTATTTAATCTTTATAGATAGGTGGAGTCTTCCTGGCAGTCAGTAATTATTAACTAAGTGAAGGAGATATAAAATAAATAAGTAAAACAAAAACTATGTCAGATGATAATAAGCACTCTAGGAAAAATGAAGCAGGGAAGGGAGTAGAGAATGAGTGGGTGGGTTTAGAGTAGTTTGCAATTTTAAATACAGTGGTCGGGGAAGATCTTACTAAGAAGGCAATGTTTGAGCAAAGAAGCTGAAGGAGAAAATGGGAAATATGGGAGAATAAAGTTAGAGATAAGTGAAGGAATAAAGGTCTTCAAGTAGGAAGTTGCCTAGTGTGTTTGAGGAACAGAAAGGAGTCAGTTATAGGCCAAGGGAGCAAAAGGAAGAATGGTAGATCAGGGAGGTTAGGATGGGAATGGATTGTCAAAGGCCTCATAGGCCATTTTGGAGACTTGGGCTTTTATTCTGAGTGAGATGGGAAGATAGTGGAAGGTTTTTTTGCAGAGGAATGACAATATCTGATGTTTCAAAAAGTCTCACTCTAGCTACTGTTTTAAGAACAGACTGGGGGGGGGGGAGATGCGAGAGTGATCTGGCTGCAACATCTGTCACCCCATTGATTTCTGGGGTTGACTTGGCCGATCTGGCTGCCTAGTCAGGTGTCCTCCTCCTCCCTCACTGGTCCATGTGCATCCATCCCAAAGCTGTTTTCTTAGTTGAAGAGGACGCCCTTCCCTGATAGAGGAGGAGCATTCTTCTTAGGTCAAGGGTATCCGAGTAGCTGCGCTCCCCCACTAGAACCTCTAAACAACTCTCAGCATCCGTTTGTAGGAGAACTTAGGGTAGTCGAATTTCCAGGACTCCAGATACCCCCAGATGAGGTGCTGCATGAGACAGTTTGCCTTTCTTAAAAACAAAAACAAAAAACAGACTGGGATGCAGAAGCAAGGACACTGGTTTATCGGCAGTTAGAAGCATCCAAAGGAGAGAGATGTAGAAGAGGTAGAAGTGATTGGATACGGGTACTGGACATGTTTTGAAGGTGCAGCCAACAGAATTTCCTGAGTGTTTGAACATGTAGTTTAATGGAAGTCTCAAAGATGACTCCAGGGTTTTTGGCCCAAGAAAGTATAGAAGGCTGGATTACCATTTACTAAGATATTAGAGCTGGTTTCAGGAAGAAGGGTAGGAGCTAGGTTTGGGGCATCTTAGGTATCCACCTGAAGGTGTTAAATAACTAGGTTATTGGAATCTGGAATTCAAGAGAGAAATCTGGGATAGCACTAAAAATTTGGGTTCATCAACTCATTGCTGTTAAAGCTGTGAGACTAGGTGAGATTATTAAGGAGGGGAGGTGTTGTCAAGGACTAAGAGTTCAGGGGTACTCCAATGTTAAGAGGTTAAGGTGAGAAAGAAACATTATAGGAGATCTGTGAGAAAGAGTAGCTAGTAGCTAGTAGGGTAGCCATGAGTTTTGGAAGCTGAGTGTTGAAAGTATTTCAAGGAGGAAAGACCAGTTATCTCAACTGCTGCTGATAGATGAGTACTAAGTATTGACAACTGAGTTTAATGGAGTGGATGTTGTTGATGACCTTGACAAAAGCATTTTGGCTGGCCTGATGGAAGTGGGTTCTGAGAGAATGAGAGGTGAGGGATTGGAGGCAGTGAGTATAGACATCTTCTTCAAGGAGTTTGGCTAGAAAGAAGCTTAGAGGAATGAAGTGGTATCTGGAGAGGTTGACAGAACCTCTGTCACAGTGCAGAGCCCGACGTGGGGCTCGAACTCACAAACAGTGAGATCATGACCTGAGTCAAAATCAAGGGTTGGATGCTTAACCCATTGAAACCCAGGTGCCCTGAATGCTTGGGGTTTTTAAACACAGACAGGAAGAATAGTCTGAAAGTGGCAGTGAGGAACAGGGCCCGATTTGCAGGGCCAGTGGTGGGAGGAGGGGTATAGGAGAGAAAATGAAGACTTAATTTTCCATTTGAAAGAGCTATGGGGAGAGCAGTGTTCTTGGGAAAACCAGGCTTCAGTTAAGAGTGGCAGGTGAAGAGACCATTTAAGAGAGAGAGAGAGTAGAAGAAAAATTGCTGATGTTTGACCTTGAAAATCCAAAGTACAGGAGTTAGGGGTGAATGGAAGATGAGATCAGAAGAGAGGTTTGGGGTCTGGCCGTTCTGACTTCTTGTGGGAACTGTCGAAAGCGGAGATGAAGGATATGATGAAGTTAGTCCTTACAGTTTTTAAGATGGGGATGTGGTGAGACTGAGTATTGAAGGGGGTGGGAAAGGTAAGGTCCTGCATGGACCACCCACAGTTCTGGTTGTTTCCTCTTCACTTTGCTGATAGTGGGGGTAAGGCCAAGGGAGAGATGGAAGCACAGTCTTACTCCTCTAGAGCATTTAGATTTCTGATGCCCTTTCTTAACTCCTGCAGATGGAAGCTAGTTGCTGGGGGAGAGTGGGTGGTGTCACTTGGAACCCAAGGAGCTGAATTAATGACCAATTTGTCATCTCTGTTTTGCATATAAAGAAACTAAGACTTAGAGAGCATCCTGCCCAAGGCCACATGGCCACTGGGTAGTGGAGTGAAAGGAAATGACGCACTCTTACACAGTAAAATAGATGACGGGTCAAGGAGCGGTAACATTCTGTGCGATAACACCACATTGTCATTGGAGCCTTATCTTCATTTACTTTCAGATCCTGCAGTATCACTTGGCTTTATACTGGATTCTAAAGGAGGGATCTAATTAACAGTCTAGTCTTCTCATATAGAATGTGTTCCCTGTGTTTGTTGTCCAAAAACTTAAAGCACTTATGGGAAACAGGCCGAAAGGTACTGTTTTGGGGTAGTCTTTTCTTAACCTACTTCTAAATCCAATTCAGCTTTATCTTCCTCAGGAAGGATTCTTTGATTGTTCTTTTTCTTTTTTTTTTTTTTTTTTTCAAGATCTCATCTCGTCTTGCCTATTATTTTTTTTTAATGTTTATTTATTTATTATTTATTTATTTTTTTCAACGTTTATTTATTTTTGGGACAGAGAGAGACAGAGCATGAACGGGGTAGGGGCAGAGAGAGAGGGAGACACAGAATCGGAAACAGGCTCCAGGCTCTGAGCCATCAGCCCAGAGCCTGACGCGGGGCTTGAACTCACGGACCGCGAGATCGTGACCTGGCTGAAGTCGGACGCTTAACCGACTGCGCCACCCAGGCGCCCCAGATGTTTATTTATTTTTGAGAGAGAGAGAGTGCGCGAGCAAGTTGGGGAGGGGCAGAGAGAGAGGGAGACACAGAATCTGAGGCAGGCTCTAGGCTCCGACCTGTCAGCAGAGAGCCCCCATGTGGGCTTGAACCCACAGACCGTGAGATCATGACCTGAGCTGAAGTCGGATGCTCAACCAGCTGAGCCACCCAGGCACCCCAGTTCTTTGATTGTTCTTAACTGACCTTCATCCTTATACAGGGAGCTTATGTAGAAGAAATGCTGGCGTGTCTGTGTGTGTGCTGCACGCATGCGTGTGTATGCATGTGTGTGTGCTCTATCTCCCCTGTCAGATAATAAGCACCGTGAAGGTATTTCTTCTTTTGGTTCTGTACTCTTGTCAGAAGCGATGTGATTTAGTCAGGGGAATCTGATTCTGTAGTTGGCTCTGCCACTAATTTGATATGATATTTCAGACCATTCCCTTCACTTTTCTGGGCTCTGCTTTATCTATATAAATGAGAGGAGTTTCACTAGAAAGATCTCAGGGTCTTTGAAAGTTATAACATCCTATAATTCACTGGCCGACCATCAGAATAGTTGGTTAACTGATGCGTATAAGCGTTTGAAAAAAAGAATTTGAAAAATACGGTGTAATTCTAGTTACCTACTACACAGCTTAATGTCATTGTAAGGTGTGGGCAGTCACCAAGCAGGATCAGAGTGAGAAATAGGGCTGAAGAGAGGGTAGGCCAGATGGTACCAGTAGCAAGTATTTGTGGATGCGGGGCTGAGAAGACTAAAGATATGTTCGAAAATCTTTTGCACAGAGGTGATAACTGGAGCTGTGGGAGTCTGTATTTCTGAGAGATTGAGTACAGAGCACAGAGCCAAGGTTAGAACTTTCAAGAGAATCTGTATTGAGAGGGCAACTGGAAGAAAAGAGCAGAAAAAAACAGTGTAAAGAAGGGCAGTAGGGGTGCCTAGGTGGCTCAGTTGGTTGGGCGGCTGACTACGGCTCAGGTCATGGTCTCGCGGTCCGTGAGTTCGAGCCCCACGTCGGGCTCTCTGCTGACAGCTCAGAGCCTGGAGCTTGCTTTGGATTGTGTGCCTCCCTCTCTCTCTGTCCCTTCCCTGCTTGGTCTCTGTCTCTGTCTCTATCTCTCTCTCTCAAAAATAATAAACATTAAAAAAAAAAAAAAAGAAGAAGGACAATAAATTTTAATGGCAATGGAAGTGTAGGGAGAAAAGCAACCCAACAGGGAGGCAGTGATAATACTATCTACCTCTGTGGAGAGGTTAAGGAGGGTAAGAACTGAGAGGAATGAGGTGCCCCTGCATTTGTTCCTCAGGGCATTAATGACATCCAGAGAGCGATATCAATTGAATAGTTGAAGGTAGACTTCAGTGTGTTATTAATGATTCTGACATAGATTCAGCAACTCACTATTGAGTTCCTGCTACCTTTCCAGTGTCGTGTAAAGCCTATGCATGCCTGTACACACACAGACACACACCTTCCAAAGGAGGAAAGACTGCCCTTAAACCTGAGAAGAGATATGTCATCATTCTTCTTTTTTTGAATGTTTATTTTTGAGAAAGAGAGAGAGAGAGAGAGAGGAGAGGAGAGGATCTGAAATGGGCCCTGCGTGGACAGCAGCCATCTCGATGTGGGGCTCGAACTCACAAGCTGTAAGACCATGACCCGAGCCAAAGTAGGACGCTCAACCAACTGAGCCACTCAGGTGCCTTGAGAAATGTCATCATCTAAGATAGGAAGAAAGAGTCAGTGTGGATATAGATAAATTTACTGAGAGAGGGACAAGAAGTTAAGACAGTTCATGCCTCATTATTTTAGTGTTTTCATTTATACTACATTATTGTCGCTAGAACATTGTATAGACCACGTTGACATAGTAATTGATTTAACATATTAATAAATCCATTGGATTTTACTCTTATTTTCCTTTACTGCTCTGTAGTATTATGTATACTGTTAACTATTGATTTTAAAACATTCTTCTTGGTTTTCACTAAACTCTTTGTTTTTTCCATCTACTTTTTTCTACAGTTCTACCTCCAGTCTCTATTCTGTGAAAATAAATGTAGTTCCATTCACTAAATCTCACATCTCTTTTTGCTGTGTATGCTGTTCCAAAGCTGCATGATTCAGTTTCATGGCTTTAGCTATCATGTAACTGTAACCTCTCCAGGGAATGTCAAAACTAGAAAAGTTTTGCGTTTCCACTTACTTGATGAACACATTCATGTGGATATTTTGTGAGAACCTCAGATTCAACAACATCAAAATCTATTGCATGTTTCCACATATCTCATTCAAACTTTTTCTCCTGTATTTCCTATTTTTGTTATTCTGTGGCCTATTTCAGTTGTCTATTAAGAGACCTAATTCAGTAGGCTATTAACTCAGTTCCTGTAGAATTTCCCCTCCATCGATATTCCATAAGCCAGCAAAATATATAACACTTCTACTCAGAAATGTTTAATGGCTTCCCCTGCCTCTAGAATGGATCTGAATTCTTGGTATCCAGGTTTCTTCACAGAACATAGTTCAGTCTTTCTCGCCTCCACCCCTGCCATGACCCACAAAGCCAGTCACGTTTGCTTCCCCAAATAATCCATGCTGTTCTCCCTCTCTCAGATGTTTTCACTCTTCCATTCTACCATTAAATCCTACTAACAGGCCAGTGTCCCTCAGGAATGACACATCTTTCAAGTCTGTCTCGCCTGTCCCATCACATTCAGTCTTTTCTTCCTTTTATATTCCTGTGGTATTTTTAAGCTACCCTTATAGCATTCATCACAATCAGGTCCCCAGATAGTTAAATAGGAGTTTGCCCTTCCCATGAGGCTGTCATTTGGGAGCACACCTAATATTGTTGTATCGTACATACTGTCACAGTTGTCACAGTGCACTCATGTAACAGAGTAAGTAGTAAACTGACACTGCCTGCCTGCTTGCCTGCCTGAATGGATTGAATGAATGGATGAATGAAGAAATGCATGACCAAGTAAAATGTGACATCTTTTGGCCTACTAGTGTATGAGGTGCTGCATGTTTTCCCTGAGGACGCCCTGGATGCCACCTCAGTCTTAAAAATTTCAAGACGAAACTTGTCAGTTCCCCAAACTACCTACTTTTCTTTTTTGCTGCTTCGGCACACTGGTTGCTCAGTCAGCAAGACTTGGGATCGGATTTTGATCCCTTTCTCATCATGTCGCGTTATTTGCCAAGTTCTATTGATTCTGTCTCCATGGTGTCCCTTGTATCCACTCCCGTTTCATTTTTACTGCTAAGTTAGGCTCTTAGTTCTTCTGACTTGGGGAGGTCTCCAAATAGATATTCCTGCCCTTGTCATCTGTTCTTTGACCTGTTCTTAAAATAATCTTCCTAAAACACAGAAACTTTCAGTAGCTTCTCACTGCTTTCAGAGCTAAGTATCTAAATATCTACTTATTTGTCATGACCTTCTACCATTTCAGGCTTTTCTCTGATTATGTGTTACAAGTATCCTATACTCCAAAGTGGTCTGTGTCTTACAGTAGCTGTAACATCCCCTCACTCCTTTTTTTTTTTTTTCCATGCTGTGTCTTTGCTTAGTGAAATTGTTGAGAAGGTGTTGAACCTCTTCCATATTTTGGCTAACCTCCAACACTGTCTCTTTCGTAAAGCCTTTCTCAAGCCTGTACATAAGAGCTGTACATGAGCTTTTCAATTTCCAGACCTCTAAGTGGTTTATTTTTCTCTTATACATTTTTCGTATTCTACATTGTGCTGTGTTTTGCGTGTGTGTGTGTGTGTGTGTGTGTGTGTGTGTGTGTGTGTATACTTGAATTAAGGATATTAGAGTGAAAACTCAGCAGAGGCAGAAATCCTGTGTTATTTACCTCTGTATCTCAAGGAGTTCCTAGAACGGTACTGCCTGGCATATAGTGGGTACTCAAGACTATTGATTACATTAAACTGAGATACGGGATAACTGAAACCATATGCTAGTGAAGGGAGATGACAATTTATAGTATCAGGACTGAGAAAAGACCCCCGCCCCTTTTTTATTTTTTACAATTGGGTCATTAGTAATTACAGAAAGAGCCATTTTATGGGATTCATTAGAGGCAGAAGCCAGATTGCTAGGGATTAAGGAGTGAGTGGGTACTGAGAAAATGGAGCCAGTGAGGATAGACACTTTGTTGTAATGTGGAAGGTGGCTAACCTCTTAAGAAATGGAATGTGATCTGCAGATTTGGAAAGAGAGTTGTGAAGGAAAACCACATGTGGTGTTTGAAGGAAAAATGAGTGTGCTGTCAGAAACATGAGTGCCAAAATTACTCCAAATCATACGTTTTCATTTTTCACCCTGGCGGAGGAGTGCTCCAAATGAGTCAGGCCTCTGAAGCTAATACCAAGTTGCAGTGTATGGAGGGCACAAGGTTAGAGTAAATGAGCACACGTAGCATAAGAAGGCTTGGAAACATAACCATGCTGGGCATTGGGAAGGGTGATGTTCTGAGTCAGTGGAGTTTATATTCCTGTGTTCCAGTTTAATGTGATGAACTTATTTAGAATAGTTACTGAGCCAGTCATATATATATATATATATATATATATATATATATATATATATATATATATTTATTTATTTATTTTAGGGAATCTCTTCCCTTAATTATCATACATATATGTTTTGAAATGTAAGATACTTAAAAAAGAATCATTACTTAGCTAAATTAGAATATTTTTCAAATGCATTTTAAAAGATAGATATAGTTCCTACAGTTTCATAGTTCCTATGAAAACAGTGAAAATATTTAAAGAAATTGTGGCTTAAATATCTTGATAGGCTGTCATTCTGTGTACCTGTAGGCGGGAGTGTTGAAGTTATACAGTGATAACTCACAGCTCCTGAAATAAGTGTAGCTGTTATATTTAGTTTTTGTTTCCCTAAAGGATATTTGCAAATATCCCCTTAAAAACTATGTTGTCAGAAATACAATATTGGAATATTTCTATTTAGTCCGAGTCTTAACTTCATATTTAAGACTAAGGCTGTGATTATAGAATTAGAAAACGTAAGTAGATACAAACACATAACACTTTTTGGACAATTTAATTTTTCAGCACTTATTTAGATATTATATCGCTATAACACAAGGTAGAATACTCCTTTTAGAAGCCATAGACTATGTTAGAGCTAAAAGGGATCATTAGGCCAGGGTTCTTAATCTTCAAGTCCCTGACATTGTAAGTAAATCCGAGAACAGCTTTCATGAGACTCTCAAAGACATCTAGGATCACCAAAAGACACCACTAAAATGGTCTAATTGTTACTTTTCACAGATAATAAACCAGAATGGGGAAATGGGGAAAAAGTCATTTGTCCAAGGATATTGCTTGGTTTTTTGGTTCCCTACTACTTTTTAAACCATCCCAATGGAAATAACACATAGTCCAAAACCAATTCCCAGCTGTTAAGGATTATTTGTTACTCACTTAAGACATAATCTCTTTAAAGAAATGTTTGTTCCAGTGTGCTAAGAAGTTTTTTTTTTTTTTAATTTTTTTTTTTCAACGTTTATTTATTTTTGGGACAGAGAGAGACAGAGCATGAACGGGGGAGGGGCAGAGAGAGAAGGAGACACAGAATCGGAAACAGGCTCCAGGCTCTGAGCCGTCAGCCCAGAGCCCGACGCGGGGCTCGAACTCACGGACCGCGAGATCGTGACCTGGCTGAAGTCGGACGCTTAACCGACTGCGCCACCCAGGCGCCCCAGAAGTTTTTAAATGTAAATGGAACACTATATATGGTGTATAAAACAATATACACACATTAACTCCAGAAGGATAATGAGATCGTTTACCTTCCTCTGTCCTTGTTCTGTCCCTCCCTCTCCCCCCACTCCTTTTACCAAGTTTCTTTTTCATTTTGTCTTGGATATGCTAGTCATGGCCTCTGATGAATCATCCAGTCTTTGATCATTCTCATTCATTTTTTCACTCACTAGTTGATTCAAGAAATATTTCCTGAATGCCTGCGCTATGCCAGGCACCATACTAGGTCCTAGGAATAGAATGGTGAGCAAAATTGACATGGCACCTTCCTTCCTTGAAGTATGTGTTCTTGGGGGACATAGATGTTAATCAAACATTTGTAAAGATACGTAAGAACAGGATTTTGTAGTTAGGAAGAACTAAAAACACGAAGTACTGAGAGAACAACAACTATTAAGGTGTCTGAGGCATCTGTTCAGATTTCCCTGAGGAGGTGATGTTTCAGTTGAGAGCTTAAGTCAGGAAGGAGTTTGGCATAACCATGCTCCCTGCAGAGGGGCCAGCATATTTAAGGATCTCCAAGAAGGCCAGTGTGATTGGGCTGAGGAGAGCAAGGGGAAAGAGAGATGCACAAGAGGAAGCTGGAGGAGGAGGTGGGGAGCAGATCATGTAATGACTTGAAGGCTGTTTGAGGTAGGAGGAAGGGGGAGGCCATTGGAGGATTTCAAGCAGGGGAATGGCCAGACTGGTTTTGACTTTCTGGCTCTTATGAATAATGCTGTTATGACCATTTGTGTACATTTATATGTATTCATGTGTTCTTCTTGGTGGACATACGTTTTTATTTTTCTTGGGAATATATTTAGGAGTGGAATTGCTGGGTCATTTGGAAATTCTGTGTCACCTTTTAAAGGACTGCCAGACTGTTTTCCAAAGTGGCTCTTTATCCCTTTACAGTTCTCCCAGCAGCGTAGGAGGGTTCCAGTTTCTCCTTATCTTTGCTAACATTTGTTATTGCCTGTTTGACTATAACCATCCTAGATGGTGTGGAGTGGCATCTTATTGTGAGCCCCTTGCTTTTTCTTAGCAAGGCTTTTAAGTCTGGCATTTAGGATTCTCAGTGATCTGGCACCAGGCTACCTATTTGCACTTTTATCCATTTAGTTTGAGTAGCTATTCAAAATCTGCCCTGTACTTTCCCAGACTCTTTTTAGAATTTTCTTGTCATATGTGCATATTCTTGTGATTTGCAAAGCCCTGATCTGTGCCTTGCAATGTTTAAAGGCCCAGTTTTCTGTCTTCTTCATTTTATCATTGAGCCATATGGAACTGTTGATATTTGACCATTTTACCTATAGAAGTAGCAATTTCAAATGGTTCATTTTAATGTATTTCGTGCTTTCCTCTAATCCTCAGATTACTACCATTTCCCCTGAGTTTTTTTTTTTTTCTCCTAGCCTTTGTTTTGCCTCTCATGGTATTGATGTGCTGATGTGGTATAGCTTCTCTTACAGGGCTGAGATCTCAAGGGCAGAGGCTATTCTATAGCCCAGTATTTTGTACATAGTAAAGGTTTGGTAATTGTTAACTGTCTTTACGAGGAATATGTGCACTATATAATGAATCAGTATAAACATAGTATGTCAGTATAAACGTTAGCTATAACTGAATGTGCAACATGCAAACATGTTGGGATGCCTGGACTTATTGGAAGGAACCAGTAAGAATCACTTCGGGACTGGCTTCTTAGGGGAAATGAACCCTTAACAGAAGTTTTAGGTAGTTAAAAGCCACAGTTGGTCAGAAGAGAAGACATTTGGAGAGGAGATTAAAAAATACTCACAGCGGAAAGTGGGAAGAGTCTAACTGCATGAGAATCGGGTTTGGGTAGCCAGAGTCAATGGAAGCATGAGCTAGAATTAGATATGGCAGAGACCTCTGACACTCTGAAAGCTGTGATGCTGAGATTTGATTTGATGAGGAGGCAGCTGGGGGCCAGTATAAGCACCTTTGTCATAATAAATGCAAGTGCTAAGGAAGTGTTGGAGAGATGCTTGAGGAAAATTCTTCTTGGAGGTTTGAATATAATAGAGATGAGACTAACATCCCTGAGTGATTGTAGGCATGAGCTGGTTCTGGCTTTTTCACCAAGTTTTATTGGCTAGAATTAGACATGAAGATGGGAAAAAGGGGCACCTGGGTGGCTCAGTCAGTTAAGCATCTGATTCTTGGTTTCAGCTCAGGTCATGACTTCACAGTTCCTGAGTTCAAGACCCGTGTTGGGCTCCACACTGGCAGTGTGGAGCCTGCTTGAGATTCTGTCTCTCCCCCTCTCTCTCTCTCTGTCCCTCCCCTGCTCTTGCTGTGCCTGTCTCTCTCAAAATAAATAAACCTTAAAAAATTTAAAAAAAGAAAATGGGAACTAAAAATTATATTCAGTGTGAAAGAAAGGAAAGGAAGAAGAATGGAAAATACAAACCGTTTCTTCTTGGAAATTAGTTTGTGCAATTGGAATAGCTGTTAAGTTGAGGTAAACAGTTTTGGGAAATGTAGTTAGTTCTCTGGAAAACAAAAATAGGCCAAATGAATGAATATTCAGCTTCTACTCTTGGTTTTCTCAGAGAAGCGTTCTTCTTCCTGTTACTATTTACATACTCTGGATCTGGACAACGCTGGCTCTGTCACTTATTAGCTGTGTGACTTTGGGCAAATTACTCAGCATATCTTTCTAGAGCACTTAAAGCTGTTTTTAAGAAACTGGTAGAAAAGCCCAGGGTCACGTATTTCTTATTTGATGCTGTCAGAATGATAACCTAGGCCAACTGTATTTCCATCTAATGATATTTCCATCTTACACCACTGCTTTTAAGACTGCTGCTTGTCAACAGTGTGGTAGCTGAGTTCAGATAAATACTGGGTTCCTAAGCTTACTAGTAGTTTTTTCTTTCTTTCTTTTTTTTTAAGATTCTAAAGCTATGATATTTTGAATTTTTTAAAGAAGTTTTCAAGTATACACAAAAGAGAGAGTTGTACAATAAGCCTCTGATTACCCATCACCCACATTGAAGAGCTGACCAAGAGTTTGTCATATTTGCTGTATCTTTTTCTTGTTTTCTCCTAAACTATTTTGAAGCAAATCATGTCTTCAGTGTGCGTATTTAAAAGGTATAAACATTTTTCCACATAAGCTCATAATGACACCTGAGAGTATTAGGAACGGTTCTTTTTCTCATGTAAGGCTCCTCCATACCACGTTCCCCCAGTTGTCTAAAAACTATCAATTTGTCATATAGATACAAAAGCCAGACATTACAAATGATTATAACCATGAAGCCTCTTAATTTACAGCAGTTTCCCTCGATTTAATTTTGCTGTCCTTGTCCATTTGCAGACTTTTTCTATAGACCATCTCTCTGTGGTTTATTTACACGTTTGTCTGTACCTGTGCTATCCAGTGCATTCACCATTAGCTACCTGTGGCCGTTGAGCACTTGAAATATGGCTAGTCTGAATTAAGATGTGTTGTGAGTGTAAAATCCACATCCGATAGTATGAAATAAAGAATGTAAAGTATCTCATTAATACCTTTTTATATTGACTACATGTTGAAATGGTGAAGATTATCATTGATGACATCATTAGGTCTCTTCCAGTGGGACTCTTCTGTCCATTTGAATACTTTTTAGAACTTCATATATTATTTTGTATAGAAGGAAAATACTTTTTTTGTTTTGTTTTAGAGAGAGAGAATGCACACAAGCACATGTGTGAATGGGGGAGGGCGAGAGAGTGAGAATCTTAAGCAGGCTCCTCGCCCAGTGTGGAGCTCGACCTTTGCTCAATCTCATGACTGACCATGACATCATGACCTCAGCTGAAATCGAGTTGGGCGCTTAACTGACTGAGCCACCCTGGGTGCCCCAGAAAAAAAAGTACTGTTAAATCAGAAATCTTCCACTTCAAAATCCAAGAGAAACTCCTTTGGTGACTTTCATCTTCTGTGACCATCAGTTCAGGGTTGCTTCCAAAATACAATATAAGCCAGGGCAGCTTAAATCACAGTAATTTATTTCTCTCAGTTCTGGTGGCTGGGAAGTCCAAGATCAAGTTGCTAGATGATTCAGTCCTGATGAGGGCCTTCTTTGACTGGCTTACAGGTGGCTGTCTTCTTGCTATGTCCTTGCACGGCCTTTCCTCCTTTCCTCAGTGCATTTATTGTTTGGGGATGGGGTGGGGGAGGGGAAAGACTGAGGCAGGTGAGGGATGCAAGCCTTCTCTCTTTCTCTTCTTATAAGGCCACCAATCTTAAGGGAATAGGACTCCACCATTATGATCTCATTTAAACTTAATTACCTCCTGAAAGCCCTATCTCCAATTACAGTCACACCAGGGGTTAGAACTTCAACATAAGAATTTGGGGTGGGGGCACCATTCAGTCCTGAGTGATGACAGGCTTCATTTTTAAATGGCATTCACAGTGTCAACGCGTGTGCTTCTATAGCGATGGTAATATTCATTTTTTAAAATACTTTAGCATAACAGTGTCCAAGAGAAATAATTTCTTATTTTGTCAATACGAGATCTTTAATGTTAGTTCCTGCTGTTTTACTCCCTTAGCAAATCTTTGGTTACAGTCACTGGGGGAATTTATATTCTCACTTGTAATATGTCACAGCTGGAATAGTATTAATGAGAGGTGACCCAGCAGCTTTGCTATTACGAATGTATTTATTCAACTAATCTGACTTGGGGGATAATACATGTTACATGTACAGTGATATTCCTTTGTCATAAATAATAATAACCAACACTTACATGTGCCAGATATTCTTTTTCAGACACTTTACATGTTTTATTGAGAGCAAGGAAGAGGAGAAACGATCTGTGCTAAAGAAAGAATCTTGGAATAGTATACAATAACAAAAGTATCTGAGAGGAGCTTGTAAGTGAGTAAATGCAATAAAGTATACAGGTCTTATGATCAAAATACATACAGTGTACAGTAAAGGGAGATGAATGGGGCAAAGTGGGCATGGAAGTGCATGGAGGCCATTGCAGGTAATGTCAGCAGGATTATGACATTGCTAGAGGTATGAAAGGTATGAAATTGCTAGAAAATACAGGGAATCTGCAAGTCATTCCCAATGACTTCAGATGAGTAAAAGCTATAGCTGGCTATATAGAACAAGGGCCAGATCATGGAAGACTTCAAGTGTTATGTTAAGGAGTTTGGGCTCGATTTGGGAGGGATTGAAGAATCACTGAAAATTTAAGTTGGGGAATGATACGATCAAATCTCCAGTTTTGAAAGGTCATTTTGGTATTCGTTTGGGATGATATATTGGGTGTGTAGGAGAAATGAGACAGGTGATTTGCTATAGTCCAGGTAAGAGATGTTGAATTAAAAGAGTAAAAATTAGGATGGAAAAACGGATGCATTTGAGATGATAGGGAGGTAGACTGTATATAACTTCGGATTGATTGGATGTGATGGGTTGCTGAGCACTGCTGAGCACTCATGTCCTAAGGGGCCCCAGTTTGAAGATTTCTTCTATTGGTAGCCAAGCTTTAGCACAGGCGAAGACAGATCATTATATTGATTCAAATTTAGGGATTAACAGAGCAGTGATGGCCAACGGATAGGATATAAGGTGCTGAATATTTGCCAAAGAGATTTTAAAATATTGCTATACATTTTAGGTTGGATAGGGAGGCAAGTGAGAGGCAAAAGGAGAGCAAAAAAGCATGAATGATAATGACAAATGGAGGGGTTGAGGGATGAGTTGTCCCCATTGTGTTGAAGATTAGATGAAGGGAAAGTTAAGAAAGTGAGATTTCTGGAAAGGATACCATCTGTCTGTGGAGAGAGATTGGTTTCCTTGTGTTTAAGATTACCGAGACTGCGTAGTTCCCAGAAATGATGAAGTCCAGGGTGTGACGAGAGAAGTGCATTGCTAAGGTGGGAATGTGGGTGAGGGATGTAGGAACTGAGGAGTTTCGAGACAGGTTGTCGCTGGTTTATCCTTGTGGACCTTGAAATTCCCATGATGATGGCTTTGCAGCAGAGAGAAGCTCTGAAGAAGAGGAAGTAAGGCAACCGAAAAAAAGTTCTTAGTGAGTGACGAGGAGTAATGAAAAGGTAGGTGGATGACAGTAATAAGGAAGCTGTATAGCCAAATGCCAAAAGAAGCCTTTTACATAGGAAGGTGGAGAGGTAATACTAGTGGAGAAACATGGGAGTGGAGCTGTGGAAAGTGCTGGTTTCACCTTTGGGTTTTGTTAGATGTGGGGGAAGAGTGTCTAGAAAAGGCTACAGGGCAGTGGGTTCCTGGGAGGAGGTGTCAGCTGGGGCACAGAGAAGGAGGGAAAATTCTGTTGAGGATGTGAGGCAATCAAGTCACTCTGGGGTACAGATTCTAGTACAAAGGTTAGGAAGCGTTAGTAGCTGAAAGAAGACCTGAGCCGGGAGAATGGACAGAGGAAGCACATAGTCCAGAAGACCTGGCATTTTTGAAGAGAGGCTCAGGCTGACAGGGGCAGCAGGAATGTTCGGGCAGACTGCAGTGAAGTTTGCGGGCCTAGGAAAACCGAGGACTAAAGTGGTGGTGGTGGTTACTTGATGAGGTTAGCAGACTGCAGTCTTTGCTCTGAGTTCAGATGCCTTGCCAGTTACAAGATTCTTATCCTCTAGCAGCTTATAATTTAAGAAAGAGATGGCCACATAACCAAAGAACTCTAGTCTAATGTGGAAAGTGTTAGGTGTGATTATAGAGTAGAGGCAGAAGTCTGTGAAAGTGTAGAGGAATGGGACTTTAGTTCCAGCTGGAACACCAGGGGAAGACTTCTTGGAAAGCTTGCTTTTCAACTGGGTCTTAAAGAGCAGGTAGGATGTTAATAAACAGATGGGGAGAAAGAGACGTTCTGTTTTGGAATAGTGTGAGCAAAGACATGAATTCAGGGAAATAAAGAGCTTGTTTGTGGAACGGCTCATAAAAGATACACAAAGAAAGTTGGACTTCAGTATGGAGCAAAGGAGCAGTGGAAAAGAGTAGTGGTCGTTAGATTGTATTATACCAGTGGCCCTTGATGAGCAGAAGCACTCGTAGAACCCATCTGACGGAAGAAAAGCTAACTGAAAATAGAGCTCTGCATTCTAGGGTATTTGTGGCTGCCTTCAGTCTGAGTAGCCGTAAAGGGCAGCACTTCCTGTTTATACCAAGAGAACTTTTAATGGTTCTGGGGCGTGTGTGTGCGTGTGCGCGCACGTGTGTGCCGTAATCACAAGAACAGCCCTAGGATATAAACCCTACTGTGGTCTCCTCCAGCCTCTCATTACTTGCCTGGGGATTGAAACCTTTTGTAAACTGGTTATATTGAAGTACACATCAGTGCTGCTTTACATATAACATTGTGCATCATAGTATCTTCTCTGAAAGAAGTTAATAATTAAAAGCTGTTTGCCACACGTTTGCTTGAAAGACTGATTCTTTGAATCCGAGACTACAAGTTATTAGTTGCAGAACTTAATTTTTTTTGTTATTTTATTTCCCTTAGATTTATTTGCTTCATGCTTTGGCTTTAAAGAACCATTTGCTTTCTTAGTGGGACATGCTATTATATCTTCTCTGTCAGAATGATTTTTTCTGAGTAATATACTACCCGTAGTTCCAGATTGGCTTATTGCCTTTAATTTTGTCTGTTCTCTCAGGTCAACTATGCATAAGAAGTAGTACACATTTGAACTTGACCAAAATAGACTTTATGAGGTGTTGCTGTATCATTTAGAATTGTATTTGGCTGTATAGAATATAAAACTCCATTGCAGTGATTTAAGAAATTGAGCTTCATTTTTTTTACATGACAAAATTACACAAGTAGGGAGTTGGTGTGGATTCCGCTGCTCAGTGATACTATGAGGACTTTCTGTTCTTCCCGTTGTTTGGCTCCTTGTTCTCAGCAGGCCAGCATGTTGGTCATGTTTACAAGATGGCTGCAGTATTTCCAGGCTTTACATTCTTGCTCCAGGCAAGACAAAATGGGAAAGGTTAAGGACTACCCTGCTGTTTCTGCTCTCCTTTATTAAGAAAATAAAAGGTTTCCATAACCATTAGCATGGTTCCTCTTAAATTCACTGACCAAAATTGTGTCCCATGGTTCTCCTAGCCAGGAGGGAGCCCAAAGGAAGCTTGTTATGTTGGGCTGGGCACATACTGCCCTTATCGAAGTCAGGAAAAACAGAGGTTCGTATGTACATGGAGTAGGCAACAAATCGTATCTCTCAAAATACTGTGCCAAAGTTTGATTATTTTACCTGTTACTTTAATACAGATGGTATTTAATTAATCAGAAGTTGGCTACAACAACAAAAAAATAAAAGAGAAGGAAAGGAAGGAAACATTCTCAGTCTGTCAATTTCTCTTTCCTTACATTATAAAAAACTAGGTAATAGAATTTCTTATGGCTGCTCCTTTGTGTAATATTATAGGTTCTTGGGTGTAAATAAATAACAACCACAAATCATACCTTGAAATAGTTAATAAAATAAATATATGTTTGCATTTGAAAAAATTATGAAGTGCTTCCACTGGAATACCGTTTTTAATACATTTAAATGGATTTCTTTTGTGAGAGATGATTTTCACATTGTATAAATATACAAAAGTGTTTTGCAGATGGCATGATCTTATACGTGGAGAACTGTAAAAGCTCTACGAAAAAACCGTTAAAACTAATAAGCAGATTCAGGAAAGTGATAGGATAGAAAATCAACATGCAGAAGTCAGTTGGGTTTCTATTTACTAACAATAAACTCTCCAAAAGAGAAATTAAGAAAACAATTCCATTGCAATAGCATCAGAAAGAGTAAAATATTTAGGAAAAAATTCAACCAAGAGGTTAAAGACTTGTACAAAGAACACTATAAAACTGTGATGGAAGAAATTGGAGACACAAATCAATGGAAAGTTATCCTGTGTTAATGGATTAGAAGAATTAATCTTAAAATGTTCATGCTAACCAAAGTGATCTACAGATTCAGTAGATATTTTCTATAAAATTTTTCTATTTTCTATTTTCTCTATAAAAATTCCAGCAGCATTTTTGATAGCCTGAAATCAGTGTGTAACCACAAAGCCCCAAAATAGCTAAAGCAGTCTTCAGTATGAAGAGTAAAGCTGGAGCCATCATACTTCCTATCTTCAAACTGTACTACAAAGCTATGGTTATCAAAACAGTATGGTACTGGCATTAAAAAAATAGATACATTGACCAGTAGAGCTGGATAGAGAGCCCAGAAATAAAACCACACACATAACAGTCAACTTATCTTTGAAAAGGGTGCCAAAAATGTATAGTCATTTTGTTAAAAATGGGTATCCACATGCAAGAGAATGAAATTGGACCCTGATATTGCACGATACATAAAAATCAACCCCAAATGGACCAAACATTTAATTATAAGGCCTGAATCTGTAAAACTCCAAGAGGAAAACAGCAGAAAGGCTCCTTGGCATTGGTCTGGAGAATGGTTTCTTGGATTTGACACCACTAGCACAGGCAACAAAAGCAAAAGTAAACTAGCAGGATTATATCCAATTAAACAGTTTCTCTACATCAAAGGAAACAACAAAATGAAAAAGTGACGTAAAGGATGTAAGAAAATATTTTCAAACCATGTATCTATCTGTTAAGGGGGAAATGGGGAGATTCTGAGCAAAGGGACAACGTTTTAGATATACAGTGACTAGTTCAGGGACCTCACGTATAGCCTGGTGACCATTGTGAGGAATATTGTATTGTTTACTTGAAATTGCCAAAAGGATAGATCTCAAATTCTCTATACACACAAAAAAGGTAACTGTGTGAGGTGATGAATGTTGAAATTAGCTTGATTGTGGTACTCATCTCACAGTGTATACATACATCACATCATGTTGTACATATTAAGGCATTGTACCTACACTATTTCACAATCACGCCTCAATAAGGCTTAAAAAAATAACAGTAAAAAATGAAGTGACAGTTTCTTTTGGAGGAGATGATTTTCCCATTGTATAAATAATGTACTTAAAGGCAGGCTTATGGTGGACAAATTTTAAAACAAAAACAATTTTTTTTTAAAGTTTATTTTGAGACACAGAGTGTGTGTGCACGTGCAAGCAGGGGAAGGGCAGAGAGAGAGGAAGAGAGAATCTTAAGTGGCTCCCCACTGTCAGCACGGAGCCTGATGGGCTCGAACTCAGGAACTATGAGATCATGACCTGAGCTGAATTCGAGTCGAATGCTTAACTGACTGAGCCACTCAGGCACCCCAAATGTGTTTTTTAAGTATCACAATCTCAAGATGGATTCTTTTATCAAAATCTAATGAAAAAATTTTTACTTTTGGTGTGAGAAAGACTTTTACTATGTTGGGAGTGAAGCTTGAGAAAAATAAATTTTTTAATCAGAACTTTAAGCTTCAGTTCAAAGTGCCTGAAATTTCTCCACTATTGGTTTTTCTTACTTTGAATAATTTTAACTTTCTTTTAGTGGTAAGAGGAAATGATGTGAATCATTCAGTTTTTGGCATAGGTATATTTTCACTGTGTTTTGGAATTTAACAAACATAATACATGTTAACAGTATACATTGGCACTGAAGTAGATTTTGTGGAAAAGGAAGACCCAGCTCTCCCTTTTGGGGTGATTAAAATGTAGGAAAATGTATATGCCTTAGGTCTGTATACAATTGGAGAATAAAAGTAGAGCATGATTACTTAAGGTAATGGAAGAAGTAGATAGGCTTGTTTAAAGCATAGAATTTGATTTAGTGGTAAGGTAAAAGGTGCAAAGACAAGCTCCTCTTTTTGTCTTTAGCTTCTGTTCTGCTTATCCAGCCCTGTTGAACTCTTTGTAGTTTCTCAGAGTGTTCTGTGTTCTTTGACTATTCTACACCTTTGCAGTGCTTTTTGTTTTTGTATGTTTTTGGAATTCCCTTACTTGTTTTCCAGCTTGGCAGTTTCCTATCTTTCAATAACATCTCCTCTGTCACATTTTCCCTGATCTTCCTGAGTAAAGTTAGGTTCCTCCTTCTCCTTTGTCCCATTTTCCCCGTTTCTGTCTCTCTCTTTGTGTTTGTAATGTGTTAACCTCGAAGGTAAAGCTATCAGTTATATTTCCAGCAAAATGGGTTTATTCAGAAATGACAGAGAATTGCAGTTTGAGACATGCAAGTTATGGCAAAACCATAGGCAAGTCCAGAGAACAAAGGAGAGGAATGAATGCTCTTTTATATGGAAAAGGGGGCTTTAGGAGGGGCTGTTCCAAACAGGAGGGGCTGTTATAAACAGAGAGTCCACTGGAGTAAACTGGGTTTTGAAGTGTATAGTGTCTTTGATTGGCCTACTTGTGACAATCACTCTTTGGCTGGGCTGTTGCCTGGCAAGGAGATCATCTTCCTCCTACTGGGGTGGTAAAGGATAGGCTTCTTCTGTTGGGAATTCAGAGGGCTGCAAGGAGTGGTAGGGCACGAGAGTTCCACCTTCTGGCCTCCCGACTCCATTTTAAATGAGGCTTCCTTTATTCAGTTTCACAGTGGCCGGTGTTCTTATCACCACGCACCATTTACTTATTTGTCTTTGCCACAGCTTGTGAACTTCGTGAACATGAGGATTATATATTTATCTCCAGATCCTAGTGCCTCGTGTAATGGTTTTGCACATTGGATCATTCAGTGAGTGTTTATTGGATGAGTGAATGGATGGTTGAATGAAAAGAAAGAATTAGCCCAGAGTTTATTTGGGAGTACCAGGGAAGTCTGTTCAGAGGAAATGTGGTAAGAATACTTAACCCTGCAGGTATGGAGAGTTTGTAATTTATCAGTATTCGGAGATAAGATTGAATAGGCAATGTAGGACAGGTTGGCAATGAAAGTTTGAATACATAATGGAGTAATAATTAGTAAAATTTCTGAAATCATGTTTTAGAGCTCCCCTTTTTCAAGTATGTTTTTCAAACGCTGTGCTTTTGTATTTTGTAGTGCTTCCACTTCTCATTCAGAGAATTCAGTGCATACAAAATCAGCTTCTGTTGTATCATCGGATTCCATTTCAACTTCTGCAGAAAACTTTTCTCCTGATTTGAGGGTATGTATGCTGCTTTTATGTTTTGATGTATCTTGTTAGCTGTTTGTTGCCAACACTGTGAGTATAGCCTTGCACTAAGTACACAGGAGGTCTTGATGGAGCAGCCTCCCAAGACGTCAGTCTTTATAAAATATCCCAGAACAGCCCAGCAGATTTGGAAGTCTTATTTATTTGCAAAACAAAAATGTATAATTTATTTCTACATTTGATAACTTTTTAGTTCTTTGCCAAAAGATACTTAGTGGATTTTGTTGTGGTATAAAAGATTGTCACGATTACTCCCTTGCTGATTGGCCAATAATAGCTAACATTTTATTGAGTACTTACCATATGCCAAGTGTCCTTCTAAATGCTGTAATGAAATGTCTCTTGTAATACTTCTTTCAATTCTGTGAGGTAGAGACTATTTTCATTATCATTCTGCAGGTAATAATAGCTCAGAGAGATAAATAACATGTCCAAAGTCTCATCGCTAATAAATTCTGTGGCTAATATTCTAGCTCATGTAGTCCAGTTCTGGAGCTAAGTCACTTAAATATTATGCGATAGTTGCTACACATCTCGCTATAGTTTAAATACTCTTCGATTTGTTCAAGGTCTTGTTGCTATGAAATTAATCACATCAGTGATATCCCGTAGCATTTTGTACGTTTTTGGATTCATCTGCTTTTCTACAACTGTTTATCTATGAATGATAGAGCAAATGAATTTCATGTGCAGTGCCGACCCTTAATTCTTACAATCTTTTTATTCCGATCAAGTGGCTGCTTTCCCAGTGGTTATACTTCCCAATTTTAATGAGAACATTGTTTACATTAATGAAGTCATTTGTTGGTGAGCATATCCTGATACTGTATCTTTTCCTTATATTTCACTTTCAGAACAGAATCCGACAAATGTAAGAATGTAGGTTATAAACGTCTGTAAAGACTACTGCTTATTTGTCCTTATCTATCTTTTGTGAAATGTCAGAAAATAATAGCATGAGTATGACATGACCTTAAATATCACTAAAAATAATAGAGATTTATCTTTATAATCTGGATATTTATTGTGCTAATTATGAAGGCTTCATAATATTCTATTATTTTGACACATAACATGCATTTAAGGCAGGTATATATATATATATAAGGTATATATATATATATATAAGGTATATATATTAAGGTATATATATATATACACACACACACACACACACACCTAACTTTTGTTTATTCATTATGTTAATGCAAATCCACTGTGGGCCTATAGGCCTTTTGATAATTTTGAATTTTTTTGGCCAACTTCTAGGCAGATTGTATTAGTTAAAAACACCCTTTGTTTTTAACTTTGTATTGTGACTGGTAAAGAACTCAGAAATGGGAGAAATGTCGCTTAGGCTTCTTGATATACTTAACATTATTAATATTACATTCTACCTGCTGTTTCTTGCCTGAAATAAAATACAAATACATGGTTCTGAATAAACCATTTGTGTGTTCTTGTGAGGATTTAGTTAAACTACTTGAGTGGGTACATATGTGAATTGCATCGCTTCACAGGATGCTGACAGATGGCCTCTGCTGTCAGCTTCTTTGCAGACAGGTCCCCTGTCATTTCCTCACACACCATATGTATTATAAATAAGAGTGACTGACTTACATTGGAACAAAATGAGGGTCATAATGTTAATCTGTATGTTAAACATAATTTATTTCTTATTCTTTTTAGATACTTCTTAAAATTTAGAGCAGTTTTGGATTTACAGAAAAATTTCAGAGATAGTGTGGAGTTCCTATATACTTGACACTCTGTGTCCCCTATGAGTAATGTCTTACACTTGTATGGTACATCTGTCAAAAATAATGAACCAGTGTTGAAACATGGTTATTAACTAACGTCCATACATTTTCCAAATACCCTTAGTTTGTACCTAGTTTTCTTATTTTTGTTTTAGGATCCCATCTAGGATATCACATTACATTTAGTTAGTCATGTCTCCTTAGGTATCTCCTGGGTGAGACAGGTTTTTAGACTTTGTTTTTGATGATCCTGACAGTTTTAAAGAGCACTCACGTGTTCTGTGGAATGTTTGATATTTTATCCACTATTAGACTGGGGTTATGTCTTTTGGGAAAGAAGACCACAGAGGTAAAGAGCCATTTTCATCACATCGTATCAAGGGTACATGCTATCAACATGATTTATCATTGTTGATGTTAACCTTAATCACTTGTTGGAGGTAGTGTTAGGATTTTCTTTGCAAAATACTTTTTCTTTTCTCTTCTTTTTATACTATACTCTTTGGAACGAAGTGCTGTGCACAGCCCACATTTAAGCCCACCTTGTTGTCAGTGGAACATCTACATATTTTTCATAATTCTTCTACATGGAGATTTGTCTCTTTTCTCTCATTTATTGCTTTATGCAATCATTTATATCAGTATAGACTCGTGGATATCTATTGTATATATATATTTTTAAATCTTTTGATTTTTTTAATGTTTATTTCTGAGAGAGAGAGAGAGAGAGAGAGAGAGAGCACGAGTCGGGGAGGGGCAGAGATAGGAGACCCAGCATCTGAAGCAGGCTCCAGGCTCTGAGCTGTCAGCACAGAGTCCGATACGGGGCTCAAACCCACAAACCATGAGATCATGACCTGAACCGAAGTCGAACGCTTAGCTGACTGAGCCACCCAAGCGCCCTTCTATTGTATATTTTGAATTGCAGTTCAGTACTACTTTGTTGCTCAAATTGTTCCAGGTCCAAATTAGGAGTTATTTTAGTCAGATCTTGTGTCCCTTTGACATATTCCCATCGTGTTTATTTCTTCTTTTGTTCTGAGCTGTTTTAGTTTACTAAGGAGGCAGATGCTCCAGGCTCATCTTGATATTTCCTAAAATTATCCATTTCTCAAGGAGCCCAGGTTTCTTTTTTGGAGAGTGGTATTGGAAACCAAAATCTGGGCACTAGGTGTGCTTACTTTCTTATTTCATTTTATAATTTGCCAAAAAGGAACAAAGCTCTTTTATTTTCTTTCTGAAGCAAAAGCTCATTTGCATGCATTTTATTTGGAGGTAATATTGTGGATAGGGTGATCACATATGCACATCTGTCTGGAGTAGGCTTATTTTATGCCTGTTTTCCCTTCAGATTTAACCTTAGACACAAAAATGTCCTGAATTATTGACTTTCTCAGTACTATGGGGTACCAAGGGTATCTTTTGAATTTATACATCACTTTCATGACAGTAGGAATTATCTCCATTAGTGCCTTATGAATTTAGCATCTTTCACAGATGCTAAATAAAAATTCTCAGAATTTTTATGAGATGAATGAACTGTACTTTCCATAGTAGTGTGTAGGCTGCCTGTAACCCTATTCCCTCAGTTTTGTTGTTGTTGTTGTTGTAATGTTTTTATTTATTTTTGAGAGAGTGCAAACAGCGGAGGGGCAGGCGGGGACAGAGGATCTGAAGCCGGTTCTGCACTGACAGCAGCAAGCTTGATGTGGGGCTTGAAGTCATGAACCATGAGATCATGACCTGAGCCAAAGTTGGATGCTCAACTGACTGAGCCATGCAGGTGTCCCCCTGTTCCCTCAGTTTGTAAGATATGTTTAGTTGTTAGTCTTCTTTTCAGGTGGGGAGGGAGAAGAATGACTAACATTACATCAAATGTTAGTATCCTTTAAAAAATGCAGCCCAATTTCGGGTGTGTTCTCTTTTCAGAGGTGGAATGGGAAAAAGGAGGTGCTTCTAATACTTGAGAAACATCCAGCTTGCTATTGATAAATATGTATACATGCCTCATCTCATTTAACTTTCACAACAATCCTGTGAGACAGATATTATTACTCTGTTTGGCCAGTGAGAAATCTGCTAATTCAGAAGAGATGAATTAAGTCCTGTGCTTAAAGGCACACAGCTCAGTGTTGTCCTGACGCTGTCTCAGGTTGGTCATATTCCTGTACAGCACATTACCCAGAGAGACTATCCATCCAAGACTTGGCTGCTCTTTTCGAATGTGCAGTGAGATTTTCTTAAGTAACAAGGAATGTCTTTAATACATTTTTTGAGGTAGCAATAACAGCTTTCAGTATTACTTCCTTAATACATGAACATTGCCTTTCTGAATAATCAGAAAATGAGGCTTTTTGTAATAAAAATCTGATCTGCCCTCTCCCCAATTTTCTTAGCGGATTGATATTTTACTTTCAGTCTGTATACCTTTACCGGCCATAAGGTAGGAGTGAGCTAGTTAATTATAGGTGGACCCTAACTGGAGACAGCTGCGTGCTGTTCTCTGTCTGATCGCGGTGCGGCTCTACTCACGAGGTGAAGGGCTTGGTGTGGAAGTGATGGAAATCATCATTCACAGATGATCTGAAGTTGATTAACCTCTAGGCTCTGAGTTCTCCACAGAACCTCAACCATTTATCCCTGCCTTAATCTTTTTAAAACTCCTTTGTAACAGCTTCTAAATAAGTATAAGCAACACCGTGCATTGAAAAGCTAATCCAATTTCGTTAAAAATCTAAAATCACATTGCATAAGTTTTCTACTACAGGTGACACTTGCCTGAAAGGATAGTGTGTTACTTGGTCCAGAGGTGAATGTGAGAGCTTCTGTTAAGGATTTCTTACTGAAACAAGATTTGCTGCTTCTGCGCCAGTAAAGAAGGGGAAATTAGAGGAGGTGTGGAACCGTACTAGACATCTCAAAACTTGTATTTATCCACGTGCATTTCTCGTTGTATTTTTCATTTTTAGCCCTGCTTGTTGTGGAAAAAGTCAGATACAGATAAAATCCAGTACATGTGTTTCCAAAAAATTGAGCACAAATTCAGCCTTTGGAAATTGAATCATGCTTCCTCGTGAATAATTGTAGAGTGTGTTCTCTTTGCCTCATTTGCTTTTCACTTTGCAGTGAAACTTATTTAATTAAAAAAACAAAAAAAAATAATTTTTTTTCCTACATTTTTTCCCACCCACCCCCCTTTTTTTTCTCTGCCCCTCTTTCATACAAAAATTTTAAAGCAAATCACTTTTTTGTTTTTAAATAAATCTGCAGTGGTTAAAATTAGGCTTTCTTTAATAAGAACATACTTTTAAAGTTTGACACGTGGTGGAATTAAGAACCTAGGAAACTTGGCATCTGTTTGGTTTATTTGCTGACTAAAATAATTTCCATGAAATGTAGGATTTTAAGATTTAAACCCACAGCTCTATTTATTTATAAAGTGCAATTTGTGTAGCATTGGGTTTTAGTTAAAGTAAGTTCCTTAAATGGTGGTAATTAAAAGATAACTTGAAAGTCGGGCTATGCAGCATTTTTTTTTTTCCTTTGTGATGGATGTGATAGGGCACTTGTAAAAATGTTTATCTGTGATCCAAAATCAAATATTGAAATGGAATTGTATTTTATGTCTGTTATCCCTTTATTTTAGAAGGCCTGTTTGATCTTAGAATATATGTCATATGTTCTATATTATAAACATGTATATATATATGAGGTAAAAGTTGTAAAATTCTAGGTTTTGTTTTTAGCCATCTGCCCTTATCTTACAATATTTAATAAGCTTAAATCAAGTAAATTTGATTATCTTTTTAAAATTTGTTATTCATATTTTCTTTATGAAACAAAGGTTAGAGATAATTGGATTATTTCTTATCTAGAATGTGTTCATGAATGTAGTATTGATATGTTCTGAAAGTATGCACATGCAGCCAGAATGAGTTACAACTCATAGAACAGATGTTACATAGACAGTGAATAGTTGTCTATTACATATAATCATTTCAGTAGCCAGAGAAAAAAATGATTGAAGTTAGCACTTATTCATGATTAACACCACTACCCCTCACACCAGCATCAACTCTTGAGAACCTAGGAATTGGAAAGAACAACTTTAGCCAGATGAAGGATACCCATCAAAACTCTACAGTAAGCCTTATACTTAGTGGGGAAATGTTAGAAGCGTATCCTTTATATGGATATAAGAAACCTGATGCTAGAATTCCTAGCCAGTGAAGTAAGAAAAGAATAAGTTATATAAGAAATGAAAAGAAGAACGAAAGCCTTTTTTATTTACACATGATTGTGCATATGGAAAATTTAGGAAAAAATCTATACGTAAACCGCCAGCTCTGTTGCTGGATACAAGATAACTTCAAAAAGATAAATCATGCTTCTGAACCTTAGCAAAAATGTTTAGACAGTGTGATTTTAAAAAGATTTCCAGGGAGCCCCTGGGTGGCTCAGTTGGTTAAGCGTCTGACTATAGTTCAGGTCATGATCTCACAGTTTGTGGGTTCAAGCCCTGCATAGGGCTCTGTGCTGACAGCTCAGAGCCTGGAGCCTGCTTCGGATTCTGTGTCTCCCTCTCTCTCTGCCCCTTCCCCACTTGTACTCTGTCTCTCTCTCTCAAAACTAGATAAACATTAAAATATTAAAAATAAATAAAAATAAAAAGATTTCCAGTCACAGGAGCAACAAAATTACATTACTCAGGGATACAACTACTAAAAGATGTACAAGAACTTTATGGAGAAAGTTATAAACTTTGGTAAAGAACTTAAATCTAAATTAATAGATGAGTAGACACAATAGCCTGGAGATGTCAAATATTCTTACTATATGTCTGTTACTGCAATATAATTTCAAACCAGATTTAAAAGTTTGTCTTGCAGAAGTTGGCAGCTTGATCCTAAAATTTATATGAAAGGTAAAAGGTCAAGATTACATAAGAGGAAAAATGAAGAGGGGGGATTCACTTAATCCGTTGTAAAGCTAACGTAATTAGGACAGGAATAGATGAAGGAGACACATGACAAAGTTCAAGAATGATATTTTAGCAGTTCTGTATATATGACAGAGATGGTATAACACATCAATGGGGAAAGAATGAACTGTTTGGTAATCAGTGCTGAATTTGGTAATCAGTGTTGAAATAACAAAAAGTTCACAGATACACAAACAATGAATTTATTAGATTAAAAACCTAAAATTGAAAATGAAAATTTTAAAATTTTAAAAGAAAATATGTGATAATATCAGTATAGCTTGTATCAGGAATGAATTTGTAAATAAGACCTAAGAATATTAGCCATAAAAGATTATTATTCAATAAAAAATAGATTTTAAAAGTTTTATTTATAGAAAAAATAAAAAGTTTTATTGTGCTAAAGTAGTAAGTAGGGACCTTTTCTTGTTTATTGATTATGTTTTTCTGACCTCTGTCTTATATTAAGCTCTACAAAGGCAGGAACCCTGCTTACATCCCTACTGCACAGAGTAGTGCCTGAATAAAGGTGACTTAAAACAGCTATTTTATACTTGCGGCCCCTTGCAGCCTGGAGCTCCCTGGGGCACTGGAAACCTTTGCCCTCTCATTTGCTTTGTTTCATTGGTGGAAAAGTTTGAGGAGCAACCCTAATTGAATGTCTCTTGGGACCACTTGTTAGCTACATCTGGGAAATGAAAGAAGGAAATTCTCTATTTTATTCAGAGTTCCAAATAAAATCTGTGCATTTGTTCACTAACTCACTGCACTCTCTTGAAATTTCTGGAGTGTTATGGGGAAACAGTGTCTAGTAAGATGTGGTTTCTGCCAGCATGAAGCTTAGAGTCATGTAGTGGGAAAGGAGGTAAGCAAATCAGTGATTATTACATGATAGATACTATGAAGATCCCTTGGGAGCAAAGAGAGCAGAACATTCTAAAATATTCTAAAGCAGAACATACTAAAGTTTATATTATAGGTAAATAAGGTGCTGCTGCATTTAAAAATACTTATGAGAAAGTATTTGGATGGCATTTACAAAAAGAAGAATTTAAAGAAAAATAAATTTATTGGGTAAGAAAAAAGAATATACTATAAGCCCCTTGAGGGTAGACATGTTTGTCATATTTCCTGTTGTATTCTTAGAACTCAGTATCTAGAATGTGGAAGGTACTCAAGAAAAATTTGTTGACTGAATCAGTAGAAGAGAATGAGAAATACAAAGTTATTTACTCATTTTCCTGTTTACTTTCCATTCTTAATAGTCCCCTAGTTGTTATGTCTCGTAGGCTTGCCTTTCTCTGGTTCAGCTAATGCACCACCATAAGGCTAATCCTCCTCTGACATCACTTTCATAATATGATACCCTTGTTTAAAAATTCTTCAAGGGGATCCCTGTTTCTCTGAGAAAGTGGAGTCTTTTAAGCCTTGTGTTCAGGGTTCTCCCTGTTTGGTCCCATCAAAGCTGTCACACTGTATGTCCATCTTTTCAGAAACATAAGCCCACCACTTCAGATAGGGATTCTTGTTATCATCCCTTAAACATCATGTGCTCATTCCTACTTCCGTTCATGCTGGCTCACACATCTGGAATGTACTTCCTTCTACTCTTCAGTGAAACAGATCATGGTCAGTATGTTAATAATAGACTCAGCCCCATCAGGTGATTCCAGTCCATTATCTTTTTTTTCCTGATAGGAGATATTTGGATAATAATCAGAAAATGTTGAAAAAAACTTTGAAGAAATTAGGAAAATTTGGAAGAGAGACAAGACAGAAGGCCGTCACTAATTCACCTCTGTCATCAAAGAACCACCAAAATCCACCTGAAAATATTCACAGTGGTCTCATATTCATCCTTAATAAGGAAATGATTTCAGTCCAAACTGTCATGATTTCCATTTTACTGCAACTTTTCTCCCCAAAGTTACCATTAACTCTCTTTTGTAAGATTTTGTATCTTTTATAACAACACTAGTTTTTTTTTTTTTATTATAAAAGTAGTATAATGAAATAAAAATTTGTGGGAAATAGAAATAGGATTAAGGAAAAAATTAAAATCACCAGAACTTTTACTACTCGTACTCTTAGTATTTGATACACAGAGACTCTTTATAGGTCTTTCTACTTTGGGGGTGCCTGGGTAGCTCGGTTGGTGAAGTGTCTGACTCTTGATCTTGACTCAGGTCTTGATTTCAGGGTCTTGAGTTCAAGCCCTGCGTTGGGCTCCATGCTGGGCTCCACACTGGGTGTGAAGTCTACTTAAAAAAAAAAAAAAAAAGAATTCTACTTTGACATTTACAAGATTGGGTATCAGAGTAAAAGATCCTCAGCTCTGCTCACCACAAGTTTATGTTACCAGCAATTTGCTAGGCTCTAGTAAGTAATGTCTTGCCTACTGTACTCCATCTATGGTGTGTTCATTGGGTTTGTAATTAACTTGATGTGGTTTGAAGATATTATTAACCCCCTTAAGGCTTAAAAGAATAAAATCTCCAAATATCTTAAAATTTTTAGTAAAAAGAGCCAAATAATTATAATAGAAACATAATAGAGATTGTTTAAAAATTAGAAAGTATGAAAAGCTGATAAATGGGAAAGCATATTTAATATGTTCATGATGCAACATAAATAATATTGACTGTATTCAATTGATATTGAGGAGATTAGGAAAAATGTATGCACCTAAAGGTTATTTAATTAAGTGGAATACTAATTAACATGGTGCTAATTCTGGAGAAGACGAAGTGTTTCAGACTTCAAGATTAAGCATAATGAAAGTGCTGCTGATAGAATTTCTGTTATAACACACACAAGATTCCATATAATCATCTTTATATATAGAGAAAAGGCACATAAAAAGGTATTTGACAAAATTCAACATCTATTTCAGGTTTTTAGAACTTTTAATTAGAAAAGAATAGGTAAATACTTATGTAAGCATCTTGCTTAATAGTAAAATATTAAATTAGTAGAAGTAGTCCCACTAAAGACCAAGATAAGATTACCTGCTATCATGCCTGTGTTATTTAACATTGCATGTAAGTACTGTCCAATGCAATTAGATAAGAGAAATGCATGGTAGGCATATTATTGAAAAGGAAGAGGCAAAATAAACATATCTTTTACCTGGAAATAAAAATTGAGTGAAAATTATTGGAAACAAAAGACTTTAATTGAATGACTGATTATAAAAAGGAGTTTGGAAGTCATCAGTCACTCTGTCCTAACAAGTAAAAAGCAGAACAAGTTGAAAGTCAACAACTCTTCTTAGATCCTTCAGAGAACTGAGGTCACAGGGCAGATAGTTGACCTCCAAATGGGACAGATGGGTAGAGCAGAAACCCACAAGCAGAAACCTTCTCAGGAACCAGTATCAAAACAACTGTAATTGATGAATTGCTGGGGGCTCAGTATGGACAAATCTGAGAGTTAAGAACTCCAGGGAACCCCTACACTAGTTCTACATACTTATGTGGGTTTTACCTACAAAAACCCTACCAGGTTCTCACACTGAAGAGTGAGAAGAATCTCTGTTGCTCCTCGGCAGGGGGAGGGGAAAAACAGCCAGTTTGAAATATGTTCAAAACATTCTGTTTTTCTCTCTCTTTTTAAAAAAATTTGTTTATTTCTAGAGAGAGAAGGGGGGAGAGAGGAGCAGAGAGAGAGAGAGAATCTCAAGCAGGCTTTACGCTCAGTGCAGAGCCTGATGTGGGACTCGATCCCAAAACCCCAGGATCATGACCTGAGCCGAAGTCAAGAGTTGGATGCTTCAACTGACGGAGCCACCCATGCACCCCCAAAATGTTGTTTGTTTGTTTGTTTTTTGGATAAGGCCTGCCCTTGAGAGAAACTGTTTTACTGGCCTATCCTGCCTGATTTTGTCAGAGCCTGCCTGACCTGGGGGAAGAGAAATACAAATTCTAGTACCCTCTACTCAGCCACCTTCAGGGTTGGGGAGATGTGGGTGTGCGGACTTAAGAACTTGTGAGTGTCACAACCCAGGGGCACAAGCTCACTGAAAGACTGACAACTATAGGACTTAGTCCTAGGACTACAGAACACTTCCCCTCCCACCTCCACACCTTACCACCACATCACTGAAGGCCTGCGTATTAAGTACTTTTTACCTAGTCGTCATGCCCATCTTTCAACAAAAAAATAATGGACATACTAAAAGCCAAGTTTGATATGTAAGAATCAACAGCTTTCTCTTATGAAAATACTTATAAAATATCAGAGAGGGAAAGATCCTATTTATAAGAACAATTAAAAAATATAAAATATCCAAGAGTAAACTTAAGGTATATGTAGAAATTTTAAAACTCTGCTGAATAATATAAAAGAATACTTAAATGGAAAGACATACCTTGTTTGACAGAAATGCTCAATAGGGGCGCCTGGGTGGCTCAGTCGGTTAAATGTCTGACTTCAGCTCAGGTCATGATCTCACAGTTTGTGAGTTCACGCCCCGCATCGGGCTCTGTGCTGACAGCTTGGAGCCTGGAGCTAGCTTCTGATTCTGTGTCTCCCTCTCTGTCTCTGCCCCTCCACAGCTCACGCTCTCTCTCTCTCTCTCTCTCTCTCTCTCTCTCTCTCAAAAATAAATAAAAATTAAAAAAAAAGAAATGCTCAATATTGTTCAGATTTTAATTTTTGTTTATTCTGTAAGTAATATGGTTAAAACTTGACAGGCTGATTCTAAAATTTGTAGTAACAAAAGTCTGGAAACAATAGAAATGTCTTTTGGTGGGGTGATGACTAATTTATATGTTTTTAATTGAATACTATGCAGTCTTCAGAAAACAGAGGTGGATCTCCATGTGTTAATGTGAAAGTATATTCAAGGCAGTTAAAAAATCAAGAGTCAAACAGTGTGTATAAGTTCCCATCTGTTGGGAATTGTTGGGGGGAGGAGTAAAGAAGCTGTGGATACACAAGGAGGTAGTATTACTTAGAGGCAAGTAGAATGGAAATTGGAGGCTCTTTGAATTATTCCAAGTGAAAATTGATAAAGGACAGGTACTAGGATGTGGCTGTAATGTGTTAAAGCTGCCTGAATGTTGCAGATCAGGGGAAGGTAGAAGTCAAAGATGATGGCCCCAGATGTCAAACCTGGTGACAGATTTTGGTTTCCTTCTTTTCTGATGCCCGTCCTTTGTACACTTTCCTATTCCTTTCTCCTCAGCCAAAGAGGTGACCACAGTGTTCCCTTCAGCCCTTGTTCACCTCCCAGCTCCCTTCTTCTTTCTTCCTTGCGCTCTCTTTTATTCTCATAGCTCCAGCTGTTGTTTCTTTATGGATGACTTCCACCCCATGTCTCTGGTCCTGATCTCTTTCTCAGCCTGCGATCCGCCATGTCAGTTCCTTGCTGTGCGGTTGCTCTAGGATGCTGTTATGTTGTGATCATAATCTTAGGACAGTCCTACCTCTGTTCCAGTTCAGCTGCTGTTGCAAGGTGTATGCCACCTTGGAAAAGTTGCTTAACTTCTATAGGGGGCAGTTGCTCCATTTATAAATGGGAATAGTACTACTACTTCTCTTCTGGGGTATTGGAAACACTAAATGAATAATGATCTTCTAAAAGCAGTACGTTAACTAGGCCAGTTCATGATATTTTCCTTGGTGTGAGGCGAAATGAAAGTAATTGAGATAATATTTTATTGGTCTACTTATCTACTTCTGTTTCATTTTTGACAGATATTCTGTTATGAGCCATCTTTTATCGAGGAAAGACTGTTCTGTATTACAAGAGTATATCCTCCTAACTTTTTGGTTTTAAATGTCTGTTTTCTGTTATAAAATGATGTTGCTAATGGATAGTAGTCATTATTGTGGTTCTTTTCGTGTTCTCAGTTAATAAGAAAATAGTCTGCAGCCGTATAATACCCCTCCCCCGTCTCCTGTTATTTACATGGTGTATTAGTTTGGCACATTTGTTACAACTGATAAACCAATACTGATACTTTATTCTTACTTAAAATCCCTAGTTTACATAAGGGTTCACTCTTTGTCTTGCACAGCTTGTGGGTTTTGACAAATACATAGTGACACATTTCCATCATTACTGTATCATGCATAGTAGTTTCAGTGTCCTAAAATGTCTGTGCCCCACCGATTTGTCTCTCCCTCCCTTTCACTGAACCCCTGGCAACCCTTCATCTGTTTACTGTCTACATACATTTGCCTTTTTCAGAATGTCATATAGTTGAAATCCTCTAACACATAGCCAGATTGACTTCTTTCACTTAATGGTATGCCTTTAAGGTTCCTCTGTTTCTTCTTTTGTCTTGATAACCCATTTTTTTAAAGTTTACTTAGAGAGAGAGAGAGAGAGAGAGAGAAGGAAGGAGAGAGAGCATGAGTGGGAGAGGGACAGAGAGAGAGGGAGAAAGAGAGAATCCCAAGCAGACTCTGCTCAGTGTGGAGTCCAGTGTAGGGCTTGATCTCACGACCCTGAGAGATCACGACCTAAGCCATTATCAAGAGTCAGTTGCTCAATTGACGGAGCCCCCCCCTCCCCGGTGCCCCCCCCCACTTGTTTTTAAGTGAGAGAGAGCACGAGCAGGTGAGAGGGGAAGAGGGAGAGGGGGAGGAGGGGAAGAGAGAGAGAGAGAGACAGACAGACAGACAAAGAATCTTAAGCAGGTTCCATGTTCAGCATGGAGCCTGATGTGGGGCTTGATCCCATGACCCTGGGATCATAACCTGAGTCAAAATCAAGAGTCAGAGGCTCAACCGAGCCACCTAGGTGGCCCTCATTTTTTTTTTTTTTATTACTGAATAATGTTTCTTTGCATAGATGTACCATTGTTTGCTTATCCGTTCATTGTATGAAAGACTTTTTGGTTGCTTTCAAGTTTTCACAGTTATGAACAGCCTGCATTCAAAATTTGATTCAAAGGGCACCAGTGGCTCAGTCTGTTAAGCATCCGACTTCAGCTCAGGTCATGATCTCGCAGTTTATGGGTTTGAGCCCCATGTTGGGCTCTGTGCTGACAGCAAGGAGCCTGGAGCCTGCTTCAGATTTTGGGTCTCTTTCTGCTCCTCTCCCGCTCACGCTCTGTCTCTCTCTCAAAAATAAATAAACATTAACAAAAATTTTTTTTAATTTGATTCAAGATTCAAAGTTGAAAAATTTTCCTGATATTAGGTGTATTCATTCTTAGGGCTTCTATAACAGAGCACTGCAAACTGAATGGCTTAGAACACAGGAATTTTATTTTTTTCACAGTTCTGGAGTGTGATATTGTGCTATATATAATAGGAAATATATATTTTGGTTTTCATTCTCAGCTCCTGGCCAGAGCTTCTAAAACCTTTGTAATTTACTAAGTGATAAAAGCCATAGGAAGATCTTTTATTCTAATACTTGGTTTCTGTTTCTGGCTCTTGAAGCAGTCCCAGAGTGATAAAAGTGAAAGGAACATCTTTTGTTATAACACACCCCTTTCAGCCATACTGAGTTAATGTTAGCCAGGTGCTTTTGGAAAGCCTCTAAGGATGGGGGCCTCATTGTCAGGGGGAACCAAACCTCACCAAAGCAACTAGAGGTTTGGAACTTTTAGCCCCACTCCCTTCTCTGGGAGTGGGAGAGGGGCTGGAGGTTGATTTAATAATTAATGACCCAGTGATTGGATCAGCCATGTCTAAGTAATGAAGCCTGCATAAAAACATCCCAACTGAAGAGGTTTGGAGAGCTTCTGGACTGGTGAATATCTAGAGGTGCTGGGAGGGCGATGATGTGCCTGTCCAGAGAGGGCATGGAAATTACATCCATCCTCTTACCTTGTACTTTGCCTTTGGGCCTCTTCCACCTGGCTGTTTCTCACTTGTATCCTTTATAATAAACTGGCAAATGTAGTTTGTAAAGTGTTTCCCTGAGTTTTATTAGCTATTCTAGCAAATTATTGAACCTGAGAAGGGAGTCATGGGAACCTGATTCATGGATGACTGGTCAGAAGTACAGGTGACAGTCTAGGGCTTGAGATTGGTGCTTCAAGTGGGGGCAGTCTTGTGGACTGAGCCCTTAGCATGTGGGTTCTGTGCTACTTGCGGGTGTTAATGTAATAATTGGATTGTAGGACACCCAGCTGTCCACTGAGATTTGGAGAATTGTTTCCTATGGAAAAACCCACAGTGTCAAAAGTGTTGAGAGTATGGGAAACAATTTTTTTTTAGGAGGTTAGAATCTGAAATCAAGGGAACAAAATTGGTTTCTTCCGAGGGTTCTAGGGGAGAATCCGTTCTGTACCTCTCCCCTAGCTGCTGGTGAAGGCCAATTTTCCTTGGTGTTTTTTGGCTTGTAGATCCATCACTCCAATCTCTGCCTCCATCTACACATGGCATTCACCCTATATCTCTGTGTCTTATAAGGACAGCAGTTATATCAATTTAGGGGCCACTCTACTCCAGTATATCCTCATCCTAACTAATTATATCTACAGTGACCATATTTCCAAATAAGGTCACATCCCCATAGACTGTCAGTCAGGACTTCAACCTATCCTTATTGGGGAGAGGAGGGCACAATAGTTCAACTCATAGCATGAAATGGTGCTTGCCAGACTGTTCCTCTTTAGATACTTACCCTTTTTTGTTGTTGAATCGTTGATGGTGATATGTTATCCAGCTCTTGGTAGTTGTGGTTTCAACAGAAAACCAGATTGTCCTTGGCAGTGTTATAATAAGAAAGGGCTATCCTGTGCTCAAATTTGTGCTTTTAAATATGTAACCAATAAGATTTATCCCAGATGCCAGTTTGTGGCTCTACCCGTTCAGTATTTTGTTTGTATGGTTTGTTTGCCTACTTTGTGGTTTGTCAGTCAAGTTGTGCAAAAAATAAAGTAAAATTGATGTTAAAAAAGTTTTTTACAAGAATTATCCAATGAAGAATGGATACTTAATTTTTTCCTTCACAGTTTGAGTGTATAAAGAAACTAGAGAGGATAGTTTGTAATTTCTACAGACTCATTGTTCCCTTTCAGGTGATTATAATGTAGTGTTTTGCAGATTTCCAAAATATTCTTTCCTGTTTTTCTGTCATCTGACATTCCATGTGAAAACTGACCCATAAACCTGCTCCCTTCCAGATCATCATTATAGACAAGGTTTCTGAATTTCCTTTATAGTAATTTCCTGATTGGAGTGAAAGGGGAAGAGAGGGAGAGAAAGGGAGGTAGTTTAAAGTCACATGGAAAGTTACTGAGCAGTTTGAAAATAGTTTGATTAAGTGGGCATAGAAGAAATTGGGCAACAATAACATCATTGGAGAGCGGAACTGAACTGATTATGTTTTGGGAATAAAAGAATTATAAATTTTAGTCTGTTTGGTAGGGTTTTTTTTTTTCACCAGTAAGATTTTAATATGATGAATAGACTTTTCTTGGTAATAAGAAAATGGTTAAATATTATATTAAATGGTACCAAAGAGCAGACCTTACATCATCTTGTCTTATTGATAGGCATCCAGAGCTCCTGAGGCAGGCTGGGATCTCATCTGTACCAGGTTTTATGTATTCCAAGGGATTTCTCTCCTCCTCTCATCTGAGAGTTCTATGACTTTTTCTACACCAAAGATATGCCCATGTTAATGCAGAAAAACCTAATGAATCAGTCTGGCTTGGCTGTTTTCGTGCCCCAGCCCCCATTTTAGGAAGATAGACCTCTGTTGTTTTTGCGTGGTCCTCTTGTTTTGACCTTGACTCCTCTCTTTGTTGAATCTGCATTTCTTCTTCCATTACCGACATATCTGGAATACAGTTCTTCTCAAGTAAAAACCACCCAGTATTACTCAAATAATTGCTTGTATTTGTTTCATAAACCTAGGGTCAAATTCGATCACTTCTTCCAACAAGTGTCAAATATCCCTCTTTATTTAATCCAGGATTTTGATATTTTTCTGTTAGATTATTATAATTTCATCTTTATCATATTTAGTTTTGTACATGTTCTTGACTGTGCCATTTACCTTTATCAGAGACCTGCAGTAATTTTCCTTTACATGACTGGTCAAGTTTAAAATCCTTACTCCACCCCCACCTAATATTTTATCATAAAAATTTCCAAATACACTGTTGAGTTGCATGAGTTCTTCATATATTTTAAATATTAACCCCTTATCAGATATGCAGATATTTTCTCCCATTCAGTCAGTTGCCTTTACATTTTGTTCCTGGTTTCCTTTGCTGTGCAGAACTTTTTTTGTTTGGTATAGTTCCACTTGTTTATTTTTGCTTTTGTTGCCTTTGCTTTTGGTATCAGATCTAAAAAATCATTGCCAATCCCAGTGTCAAGGAGCTAAAACCCTCTGTTTTCATCTAGGAGTTTTATGGTTTTAGAAGTTACGTTCATATCTTTAATCCATTTCGAGTTGATTTTTGTGTACGGTATAAGAGAGGGTCCAGTTTCACTCTTTTGCACATAGCTGCCCAGTTTCCTCAGCTCCGTTTATCGAAGAGAATGTCCATTCCCTGTTGTATATTCTTGGCAACTTTATTGTAATTAATTGGCCGTATATGTGTGAGTTTATTTCTGTGCTCTGTATTCTGTTCCACTGATCTTTGGGTCTGTTTTTATGCCAGTACCATATGTTTTTAGTTATTACAGCTTTGTAATATAGTTTGAAATCAAGAAGTGTGATACCTCTAGCTCTGTTCTTTTTCAAGATTGCTTTGGCTATTTGGGGTCTTTTGTGGTTCAATGTAAATTTTAAGATTTTTTTGTTCTATTTCTGTGAAAAATGCCATTGGGAATTTGATAGAGATTGCATGAAACCTTTTATGTTTTTTTTTAAAGTTTTTTTTTTAACATTTATTTTGAGAAACCGTGAGTGGGGGAGGGGCAGAGAAAGAGGGAGAGAGTAGAGAATCTCAAGCAGGCTCCACACTGCCAGCACAGAACCTGACAACACAGGGCTTGAACTCATCAACTGCGAGATCATCACCTGAGCCCAAGTTGGATGCTTAACCGACTGAACCACCCATGAGCCCCATACTTTTCTGTTTTTAATGTCACAATTTAACTCTTTTTTTTAAGTTTTAAAAATTTCTTTGCAAGGGAGTGGAGGAGCATAGAGAGAGGGAGAGGGACAAGTGCAGAGCCCTATGGGGGAATTGAGCTCATGAACCTGATCATGACCTGAGCCAGGATCAAGAGTCCAATGCTCAACCAGCTGAACGACCCAGGCGCCCCACCTCTTTTTATGTTGTGTATTCATGAAGAAATTATACTGTCTACAGTTATTCTTAATGTTCTTTTCCTTTAACCTGTATAATATAGTTAAGTGTTTACATACCATCCTATTATAGAATCAGAGTTTTCTGAATCTATTATATTTACCATTACCAGTGAGTTGTATATTTTGCTTTGTTTTCATGTTACTATTAGTATCTTTTCATTTCAGCTTCAAGAACTCCTTTTAGCATTTTTTTTTTTTTTTTAAGGCAGATCCAGTGGTGATGAACTCCCTCAGCATTTGTTCTTCTGGGAAAGTCTTTATTACTTCTTTATTTCTGAAGGAAACCTTTGCTGGATAAAGTATTCTTGGCTGGCAATTTTTTCCTTTCAATACTTTGAATATATCATTTCATTCTCTGCTAGCTAGATTACCACTGAGAAGTCTGCTGATAGCCTGATGGGGGTTCCTTTTGTAGGCTGCGGAGGGAGGAGGTCATTGACTTGGTACTTGGGATGTTGAGCATTCCTGTGGCTTAGATGAGGGCATCTTTGGAGGAGGTTTTCCCAGTGACTCATGGGTGGGCTTCCTTTTGGAGTCCAGAATGGAGAACTGCATCCCTTTAATGCCTTCTGAAATTCTTATCTGGCTCTTTCCTGAACTCCTCCGTTCCCCCACATCATGGAGCTCTTGTTTTAAATCTTTGGGTGCCGTAGAAGAGATGGGTTTCTTTAGCAGTGTCCCCTGCTGGAGAAGCTGGGCACTCAACTGCTCTCCCTTTTCCCCTATGGGAAGGATCCCTCACCTGCTTTTTCTTTGATCTGTGGAACCTTGTGGGGAGGGGTGATGCTGGCAAAGTTCCTCTTACCAACTTTTATGTATCCAAAACTTTATTTTTTCCTTTTCCTTCCAGTGGAGTGTTGGAACTTCTCTTCCAGAGTCCTGGACTTCTGTAAAGGCTTTCTCATTCATGGGTGTCTGCCCAAGTTAGTGTTTTCCGGGTGCTATAGCTAGGTTGGAGGTTTGGAGTCAGTTCACAGGCTCCTGCGGTTTCCACAGCCTGTACCAGGTTCTGTCTGCCTATTACCTGATGCACAAGTGGGTGAGACTCCTCCAGGGTCCCTTGACATATGGTGCTGGATTCCATTGCTCCCATGGAGGCATTTTTTGTTGTTGTTCATGGATAGATGCCAAATTTTAGATGTGAATGGGCAAAAAAAATGAGGTCCATCTTACGGTGCCATGATGATATCGCTCTTCTTGCTGTTTTCTCTAGAATCGTAAGATGGTTGCTGTTTGTAGCTAAATTTAGAAGTTAGTAGTTCAAGGGTTAGGGAAATTTATGACATGCTGTCTCAAATATTAATCCCTGTCTATTTTAGAGCAGAGGAACAAAACACCATGTGATTAGGCCATTGTAGAAAGAGATGTAAAAACTTACAGTGATGCTTCTCTTAAGTGAATAAGTGTTTTTTACATTTTAATAGCACCTTGCAAATCCCCTTATGATGCAGCTGTCTCATTTCATATTCACAAACCTGTAAGGTAGATGTTGATATTATCTCGATAATATAAATGATGAACCTAAGATTCAGAGAGGTTACTGTGGTGGCGGTAAGTGGATTTTGGTGGGGGGCAGGAAGGTAGTTAACATGTAAAACTGAAGTCTTCACTATATACCTCGCATTTCTTATGTGTAAGTTTTAATTTTGATTTCCCCTTTTCAGCTTAATTACCACCTCAGGTAATTTTTTTTTCTTTTTTAAAAGCAGGACATGTGGGTTATATTTTTGGTAGCCTGGCATATCTGAGAATAACTTCCTGTTGCCGTCAAAGATGTCAGAGGGGTCACAGCATTTTTCCCACAAAGATCTGATAACATTTTGTTACTGTTTTCTAGAATATAGTTTTACCAGATAAATTGAAGCTCGCCTGATCTTGTTTTTGTACATGACATCCCCCCTCCCCCACCTCTCTCTTTTGGCCTGTATTCTCAGAGGTTGTCTTAATTCTTAACAGTTCAAAAAATTTGCTGTGATTCACTTAGACCTATCTGTCATTGACTTTTATGTGGAACATGGTAAACTATTTTGATCAACAAACTTAGAAAACCTGTGTTCATTTCAAAAGCATGTTCTTCACTTATGTATTGGATTATTGCTCTTGATTTTTTTCCTTCAGGAAATAGAATTCTTTTATTGATACTTTAACATCTTTTATCTGTTTTTCCTACAGATTCTTAGAGCAGTTTTCATGTTTGTCCTCAACATAAATGCTGTTTTCTGAATAATCAACTCAGTTCTTTATCATTTCCAACACAAATTTTGTTACTACGTTTTTAATTTTTGCAATCATTCCTTATCTTACCATTTCTCTTAGTCTCCGTGTGTCTGTCCTTATATCTTTGTTTTATTTCTTAGGAAATATGGTTGATTTCCTTTTGGGTGTATGCCAGATAGCTTGTAAATGTTTCTACTAATGCCTAAAAGAATTCTTTTCAGAAGACTACTTTTTTGTTGAGCTTCAAGCTGGTACTCCTTGTCCTTGTCAAATAATCTTTTTTTTTTTTTTTTTTTTTTTTCCCTAGGCCCTGTTGTTTCTCTTCTATTTAAGGGTAGATTTGTTCATAGTCAGTGTTTGCCAACAAAGGGTCCAGATTGCCCTTGGCCCTGCTCTGTTTACTTGGGTTCCTTTTTATATCTTCAGCTCTAAAGTGAGTTGTTTTGTATATCCTCTAGGGCATGCCTTCTGTTAAAAATCTGTCATCTGGGGGCAGCTTTTCTGGGCAGATAATGGGATCTTGACTTGCTTCCCTTCGTTGCCTTGTTCTCTGACATTCTCATCAGAACAAGAGTGAGAGAGTCTATGGCTCTCAACGTGACTGCCTGCATGAGTTCCTGGTCTCACCTCTCACTTGATAAAGCTTTACTTACAAACCTTACACCTTCTGTACTACTGTGTGTCTGTGCCAAAACTGCCTTCCTCTCTACTTCTGTTTACAACACACGTTTTCTGGGGTGTGCAGTGTTCTTCTGAGTGTAGAAATACAGGAAGAGAGTAAGTCATGGGAACAACACTGTGGCAGCTACGAGGATGTATACCTGTGCGGTATAGCAACTATTGCCCAGCTTTGTAACTGACATGATATTTGTATTTCTAAGTCAGGTGGTTAGATGATGGGCAAAAGATAAAGCATTTCATATGATCTTTCACATGTGTAGCATGCTTGATTTTTGTTCTTTTGTGCTAGTTATTACTTGTATCTTTCAATCCAGTTCTGTTGTTTTCATAATTAGAAATTCTTACCAGATTCCACTTATCAGTTGTTGGTCTGAATTTTTATTATGATGATTAATAGAAACATTTAAGTATATATTATATGTCAGCACTGGTATAAATGTTTTAAATGTATTAACTCATTTAACATTTTTGTGAGGTACCATGACTATTATCATTTCATAGATGGGAAAAATGAAGCAGAGAGAGGAGTCCAACACTCTGCCCAAGAGTTCTTAGCATGTGGCATGGTCAGGATTTGAACCCAGGAAGTCTATATATTTTCATATTGCAAGTTTTTATCCTGTTTTTCTGCTTCTTCATTGCCTCATCCTTCGTCTCTCCTTCCTTCTGTCTTCATTCTTTCCTTTTTTTTTATGGTTTCATAAAATGCTATATCAGGAACTGGCAACTAGATGCCATTCAAAAATATGACCTTTTAGGAGTTATAGAATGTGGCATATAAAAAATTATATGTGTGTGTATATATTTTAGTTCTTTGGGTATTGAATCATTAAGGTTACTTTATGAAACAAATTGTTAAACTTTCAAAAGTATAATATTAATTTGGTTAGATTATAAGTTTATTAAACAAAATTAATTTGTTCTTTGTAGTTCCTACTTTATTGGCCTTAGATGAGCATTGGGCTATGACAATAATGTCTAACCCTTTTGTCTAGTCTTCCCTAAGCACCTGACTTAAACTAAAGAACTCTTGATCATCAGGAAGATTAGATTCATTAGGTTAGTACTGATCAGTATGAGCACCACTAGAAATATAGCTGATTGAAATGTAGCTGGCCTGGATTGAGATATGCTGTAATATAAAATACACTCTAGAGTGTAAAAAAATAAAAAAAAATGAATAAAAGGATATAAAACGTCCCATTACTACTTTTAAAAATATATTTTTAAATTCTTTTTAACATTTACTTATTTTTGAGAAACAGAGAGAGAGAGACAGAGAATGAGCAGGCGAGGAACAGAGAGAGAGGGAGACACAGAATCTGAAGCAGGTTCCAGGCTCTGAGCTGTCAGTATAGATCCCGATGCGGGGCTTGAACTCACAAACTGCAAGATCATGACCTGAGCTGAAGTCAGTTGCTTAACTGACTGAGCCACCCAGGTGCCCCTACTACTTTTAAAAATATTACATGCCAAAATGACAATACTTTTATTGTCATTTTATTTTATTTTTTATTTACTGGATTAAATTAAAGATATATATATATATATATATATATTTTTTAATGAATCCAAGATTTATTTATTTATTTATTTATTTATTTATTTATTTATTTTTTAAAGCATTAGCCATCATGGCTTTTATTCTTTTTTTTTTTAATATATGAAATTTATTGTCAAATTGGTTTCCATACAACACCCAGTGCTCATCCCAAAAGGTGCCCTCCTCAGTACCCATCACCCACCCTCTCCTCCCTCCCAGCCCCCATCAACCCTCAGTTTGCTCTCAGTTCTCAACAGTCTCTTATGCTTTGGCTCTCTCCCACTCTAACCTCTTTTTTTTTTTTTTTTTTCCTTCCCCTCCCCCATGGGTTCCTGTTAAGTTTCTCAGGATCCACATAAGAGTGAAACCATATGGTATCTGTCTTTCTCTGTATGGCTTATTTCACTTAGCATCACACTCTCCAGTTCCATCCACGTTGCTACAAAAGGCCATATTTCATTTTTTCTCATTGCCACGTAGTATTCCATAGTGTATATAAACCACAATTTCTTTATCCATTCATCAGTTGATGGACATTCAGGCTCTTTCCATAATTTGGCTATTGTGGAGAGTGCTGCTATGAACATTGGGGTACAAGTGCCCCTATGCATCGGTACTCCTGTGTCCCTTGGATAAATTCCTAGCAGTGCTATTGCTGGGTCATAGGGTAGGTCTATTTTTAATTTTCTGAGGAACCTCCACACTGCTTTCCAGAGCGGCTGCACCAATTTGCATTCCCACCAACAGTGCAAGAGGGTTCCCGTTTCTCCACATCCTCTCCAGCATCTATAGTCTCCTGATTTGTTCATTTTGGCCACTCTGACTGGCGTGAGGTGATACCTGAGTGTGGTTTTGATTTGTATTTCCCTGATAAGGAGCGACGCTGAACATCTTTTCATGTGCCTGTTGGCCATCCGGATGTCTTCTTTAGAGAAGTGTCTATTCATGTTTTCTGCCCATTTCTTCACTGGGTTATTTGCTTTTCGGGTGTGGAGTTTGGTGAGCTCTTTATAGATTTTGGATACTAGCCCTTTGTCCGATATGTCATTTGCAAATATCTTTTCCCATTCCGTTGGTTGCCTTTTAGTTTTGTTGGTTGTTTCCTTTGCTGTGCAGAAGCTTTTTATCTTCATAAGGTCCCAGTAATTCACTTTTGCTTTTAATTCCCTTGCCTTTGGGGATGTGTCGAGTAAGAGATTGCTACGGCTGAGGTCAGAGAGGTCTTTTCCTGCTTTCTCCTCTAAGGTTTTGATGGTTTCCTGTCTCACATTCAGGTCCTTTATCCATTTTGAGTTTATTTTTGTGAATGGTGTGAGAAAGTGGTCTAGTTTCAACCTTCTGCATGTTGCTGTCCAGTTCTTCCAGCACCATTTGTTAAAGAGACTGTCTTTTTTCCATTGGATGTTCTTTCCTGCTTTGTCAAAGATGAGTTGGCCATACGTTTGTGGGTCTAGTTCTGGGGTTTCTATTCTATTCCATTGGTCTATGTGTCTGTTTTTGTGCCATAAATTAAAGATATTAAAACCAGTTTTGCCTGTTTCTTTTTACTTTAAAATTTTTTAAATGTTTACTTATTTTTGAGAGAGAGAATGCAAGTGGGGAGAGAGAGAGACAAAGACACAGAATCTGATGCAGGCTTCAGGCTCTAGGCTGTCAGTACAAAGCCCAATGTGGGGCTCAAACTCATGAACTGTGAGATAATGACCTGAGTTGAAGTCAGACACTTAACCGACTGAGCCACTCAGGCACCCCTCTTTTTACTTTTTTAATATGACTACTAGAAAATTAAAAATCACATATATGGCCCATGTTATATTTCTATTCAGTATTCAGAGTGTATAAGATATGACACCTCTTCTCTCAGAGTCTGTAGCAAGAAAGTGGATGGTGTGGTAAGTGCCAGATAGGAGCTCATGCATAGGAGAGCCCTGAGTGAGTTTGAGGGCCTGCAGAAGGTGACCTTTAAAGTGGCTGCAGTACATTGTTTTCTCTTCCTTTTTACCTATTTTTGAAGACTCTACATCTGCTTTTTGGACCAAAGGAAATAAAAGTCAAAAGCTACTTAAAAAGTGTTTGGGAATCTTTTTTCTAGTGGTGTTGGTTCTCAGTCTAATGAAACAAGTCAAGGTTGAAGCAGGATGCCTGAGTCTGCACAGAGACCACTGCTCAGCCCTCCCCCAGATGTGACTTAGGCAACGAAATGGATGCTGGTGTCGTTTGTGAAGTATGAACACAGGTCAGCTTGAGATCTGTGGAGTTCAAGGTGTTTGAGGGACATCTGGATGGGGAGGAACAGTAGCAGCTGGTTGAATGGAACCTAGAGTGCAAGAAAAATCTGAGCTGGCAGCATAGACCGAAGTTAGGTGAAGCCATAGGTAACATATGAGATATCAGGAAGTGAGTAAAGTGAGGTGTGGACAAATCTCTGAAGAACAGGGAAGGTTGGGGAAAGGGAAATAAAGCTTATTGAAAAAGAATGGTCAGAGAAGGAAGAGTTTAACAGGATGGTGTGCTTTCAAGAAGCAGGCAAGTTAGGGTGCCTGGGTGGCTCAGTCGGTTAAGCATCTGACTCTTGATCTTGGCTTAGGTCATGATCTCATGGTTCATGGGTTCGAACCCTGAGTTGGGCTCTGTGCTGAAAGCACTGAACCTGCTTGGGATTCTCTCTCCCTCTCTTTCTGCCCCCCCCCAAATAAATAAATAAACATTAAAAAAAAAAGGGCAAGTTTTAGATGAGGTCAGATGTAGTTGAGAGATAAAAATAAAGACTGAGAAATGTTCATTATCTATAATAATGGAAAGTTATTTGGAAGAAAGTGGATTCCCCGGAAGGATTGGGTTAGGTGGCAAAACCACATTGCGGGATGTTGAGGAATTAACATGAGCTAAAAAATTGGAGACAATAAAGATTATTGTCTAGAAGTGTAAGAGGTGGAGGTGGGGAGGTTTGTGGTAGCTAGGGGATGTATTTATATTTAGCATATGACAATTGTGTGTGTGTGTGTGTGTGTGTGTGTGTGTGTGTGTGTGTGTATGTGTGTGTATGTGTCTTGTTTGTTTCATAAATCCATTATGCAACTGTGTATCTGTATCTTTTTTTTTTTTTTGGTTGACTTTATTTATTTATTTATTTATTCATTTTTTTATTTATATATGAAATTTATTGTCAAATTTCAATACCATGCTGTCTTGATGATGACAGCTTTGTAGTAGAGGCTAAAGTCTGGGATTGTGATGCCTCCTGCTTTGGTCTTGTTCTTCAAAATTACTTTGGCTATTCGGGGCCTTTTGTGGTTCCATATGAATTTTAGGATTGCTTGTTCTAGTTTCGAGAAGAATGCTGGTGCAATTTTGATTGGGATTGCATTGAATGTGTAGATAGCTTTGGGTAGTATTGACATTTTGACAATATTTATTCTTCCAATCCATGAGCAGGGAATGTCTTTCCATTTCTTTAAATCTTCTTCAATTACCTTCCTAAGCTTTCTATAGTTTTCAGCATACAGACCCTTTACATCTTTGGTTAGATTTATTCCTAGGTATTTTATGCTTCTTGGTGCAATTGTGAATGGGATCAGTTTCTTTATTTGTCTTTCTGTTGCTTCATTGTTAGTGTATAAGAATGCAACTGATTTCTGTACACTGATTTTGTATCCTGCAACTTTGCTGAATTCATGTATCAGTTCTAGCAGACTTTTGGTGGAGTCTATCGGATTTTCCATGTATAATATCATGTCATCTGCAAAAAGCGAAAGCTTGACTTCATCTTTGCCAATTTTGATGCCTTTGATTTCCTTTTGTTGTCTGATTGCTGATGCTAGAACTTCCAGCACTATGTTAAACAATAGCGGTGAGAGTGGGCATCCCTGTCGTGTTCCTGATCTCAGGGAAAGAGCTCTCAGTTTTTCCCCGTTGAGGATGATGTTAGCTGTGGGCTTTTCATAAATGGCTTTTATGATCTTTAAGGATGTTCCTTCTATCCCGACTTTCTCAAGGGTTATTAAGAAAGGGTGCTGGATTTTGTCAAAGGCCTTTTCTGCATCGATTGACAGGATCATATGGTTTTTCTCTTTTTTTTTTGTTAATGTGATGTATCACGTTGATTGATTTGCGAATGTTGAACCAGCCCTGCATCCCAGGAATGAATCCCACTTGATCATGGTGAATAATTCTTTTTATATGCCGTTGAATTCGATTTGCTAGTATCTTCTTGAGAATTTTTGCATCCATATTCATCAGGGATATTGGCCTGTAGTTCTCTTTTTTTACTGGGTCTCTGTCTGGTTTAGGAATCAAAGTAATACTGGCTTCATAGAATGAGTCTGGAAGTTTTCCTTCCCTTTCTATTTCTTGGAATAGCTTGAGAAGGATAGGTATTATCTCTGCTTTAAACGTCTGGTAGAACTCCCCTGGGAAGCCATCTGGTCCTGGACTCTTATTTGTTGGGAGATTTTTGATAACCGATTCAATTTCTTCGCTGGTGATGGGTCTGTTCAAGCTTTCTATTTCCTCCTGATTGAGTTTTGGAAGAGTGTGGGTGTTCAGGAATTTGTCCATTTCTTCCAGGTTGTCCAATTTGTTGGCATATAATTTTTCATAGTATTCCCTGATAATTGTTTGTATCTCTGAGGGATTGGTTGTAATCATTCCATTTTCATTCATGATTTTATCTATTTGGGTCATCTCCCGTTTCTTTTTGAGAAGCCTGGCTAGAGGTTTGTCAATTTTGTTTATTTTTTCAAAAAACCAACTCTTGGTTTCGTTGATCTGCTCTACAGTTTTTTTAGATTCTATATTGTTTATTTCTGCTCTGATCTTTATTATTTCTCTTCTTCTGCTGGGTTTAGGCTGCCTTTGCTGTTCTGCTTCCATTTCCTTTAGGTGTGCTGTTAGATTTTGTATTTGGGATTTTTCTTGTTTCTTGAGATAGGCCTGGATTGCAATGTATTTTCCTCTCAGGACTGCCTTCGCTGTGTCCCAAAGCGTTTGGATTGTTGTATTTTCATTTTCGTTTGTTTCCATATATTTTTTAATTTCTTCTCTAATTGCCTGGTTGACCCACTCATTCGTTAGTAGGGTGTTCTTTAACCTCCATGCTTTTGGAGGTTTTCCAGACTTTTTTCTGTGGTTGATTTCAAGCTTCATAGCATTGTGGTCTGAAAGTATGCATGGTATGATTTCAATTCTTGTAAACTTATGAAGGGCTGTTTTGTGACCCAGTATATGATCTATGTTGGAGAATGTTCCATGTGCACTCGAGAAGAAAGTATATTCTGTTGCTTTGGGATGCAGAGTTCTAAATATATCTGTCAAGTCCATCTGATCCAATGTCTCATTCAGGGCCCTTGTTTCTTTATTGACCGTGTGTCTAGATGATCTATCCATTTCTGTAAGTGGGGTGTTAAAGTCCCCTGCAATGACCACATTCTTCTCAATAAGGTTGCTTATGTTTATGAGTAATTGTTTTATATATTTGGGCGCTCCAGTATTCGGCGCATAGACATTTATAACTGTTAGCTCTTCCTGATGGATAGACCCTGTCACTATTATATAATGTCCTTCTTCATCTCTTGTTACAGCCTTTAATTTAAAGTCTAGTTTGTCTGATATAAGTATGGCTACTCCAGCTTTCTTTTGGCTTCCAGTAGCATGATAAATAGTTCTCCATCCCCTCACTCTCCATCTAAAGGTGTCCTCAGGTCTAAAATGAGTCTCTTGTAGACAGCAAATAGATGGGTCTTGTTTTTTTATCCATTCTGATACCCTATGTCTTTTGGTTGGCGCATTTAATCCATTTACATTCAGTGTTATTATAGAAAGATACGGGTTTAGAGCCATTGTGATGTCTGTATGTTTTATGCTTGTAGTGAAGTCTCTGGTACTTTGTCTCACAGGGTCCCCCTTAGGATCTCTTGTAGGGCTGGTTTAGTGGTGACAAATTCCTTCAGTTTTTGTTTGTTTGGGAAGACCTTTATCTCTCCTTCTATTCTAAATGACAGACTTGCTGGATAAAGGATTCTCGGCTGCATATTTTTTCTGTCTAGCACACTGAAAATCTCGTGCCAATTCTTTCTGGCCTGCCAAGTCTCAAAAGAGAGATCAGTCAAGAGTCTTATAGGTCTTCCTTTATATTGAGGGGACGTTTACCCCTTGCTGCTTTCAGAATTTTCTCTTTATCCTTGTATTTTGCCAGTTTCACTATGATATGTCGTGCAGAAGATCGATTCAAGTTACGTCTGAAGGGAGTTCTCTGTGCCTCTTGGATTTCAGTGCCTTTTTCCTTCCCCAGTTCAGGGAAGTTCTCAGCTATTATTTCTTCAAGTACTCCTTCAGCACCTTTCCCTCTCTCTTCCTCCTCTGGGATACCAATTATGCGTGTATTATTTCTTTTTAGTGTATCACTTAGTTCTCTAATTTTCCCCTCATACTCCTGGATTTTTTTATCTCTCTTTTTCTCAGCTTCCTCTTTTTCCATAACTTTATCTTCTAGTTCACCTATTCTCTCCTCTGCCTCTTCAATCCGAGCCATGGTGGTTTCCATTTTGTTATGCATTTCGTTGAAAGCGTTTTTCAGCTCCTCGTGACTGTTCCTTAGTCCCTTGATCTCTGTAGCAAGAGATTCTCTGCTGTCAGCTATACTGTTTTCAAGCCCAGCGATTAATTTTATGACTATTATTCTAAATTCACTTTCTGTTATATTATTTAAATCCTTTTTGATCAGCTCATTAGCTGTTGTTATTTCCTGGAGATTCTTCTGAAGGGAATTCTCCGCTTGGTCATTTTGGATAGTCCCTGGCATGGTGAGGACCTGGAGGGCACTTCCCCTGTGCTGTGGTGTATAACTGGAGTTGGTGGGCGGAGCCGCAGTCAGACCTGATGTCTGCCCCCAGCCCACCGCTGGGGCCACAGTCAGACTGGTGCGTGCCTTCTCTTCCCCTCTCCTAGGGGCGGGATTCATTGTGGGGTGGGGTGGCCTGTCTGGGCTACTTGCACACTGCCAGGCTTGTGATGCTGGGGATCTGGCGTCTTAGCTGGGGTGGGTAGGCAAGGTGCACGGGGGCAGGAGGGGCAGGCTTAGCTTGCTTCTCCTTAGGTGATCCACTTCAGGAGGGGCCCTGTGGCAGCAGGAGGGAGTCAGATCCGCTGCCGGAGGTTTGGCTACGCAGAAGCGCAGAGTTGGGTGTTTGCGCTGAGCCAGCAAGTTCCCTGGCAGGAACTGGTTCTCTTTGGGATTTTGGCTGGGGGATGGGCGGGGGCGATGGCGCTGGCGAGCGCCTTTGTTCTCCACCAAACTGAGCTCTGTCGTCAGGGGGCTCAGCAGCTCTCCTTCCCTTTGTCCTCCAGCCTTCCCGCTTTCTGAGCAGAGCTGTTAACTTATGACCTCCCAGTCGCTAAGTTGCGCTTGCTGTCGGAACACAGTCTGTCAGGCCCCTCCGCTTTTTGCAAGCCAGACTCGGGGGCTCTGCTTGGCCGGCGAGCCGCCCCTCTGCCCCGGCTCCCTCCCGCCAGTCCGTGGAGCGCGCACAGCCTCGCCGCCCTTCCTACCCTCTTCCGTGGGCCTCTCGTCTGCGCTTGGCTCCGGCGACTCCGTTCTGCTAATCCTCTGGTGGTTTTCTGGGTTATTTAGGCCGGTGTAGGTGGAATCTAAGTGATCAGCAGGACGCGCGGTGAGCCCAGCGTCCTCCTACGCCGCCATCTTCCCTCTCCCGAAGCTTCTCTCTGTGTATCTTTACATCCTTGGAATCCAGTGTAGCATCCTTTGTAAGCTAACTATTCAATAACAGTTGTTGGTCATGATTGTAATATATTAATACCTCTTTTTCAACAAGACACTTTTGTCGCCATCATTTCCAGATTCTCTAAACATTAGATCCGCATAAGACCTTGATATTATCTGAGTTTAAATGCACTAAGGCCCCTGGTCGTGGTTTAATGGAAAGCACTTGGGCTTTGCAGTCCACTAAACTATGATTCACATCTAGATTCTGACTTGTCAGCCACGTGGCCTTGAAGAAGTTAATGGTCACTTCGGGCCTGTTTTCCCTCATCTGCGAAATGAGGATAATAAGACCTACACTTATAGGGCTGTTGTGGGATTGATTCATTGAGAAAACACGTAAACTGTTTTGTATGGTACCTCATATGAAGTAGGCACTCAGTAAATGCCCTGTAGAAAAACAGCAGCTTCACGTGTGGCACATGCCAGCACCATAGTTTTTGTAATTTGATTTCAGGTAGTGTGTGTGATACAGTGTGAAAAATTGGCCTTTGAATAAAACATGTTTCTTTTCTTGCTCCCTCCTCCCCTTTCTGTTCCAGGTCCTGAGGGAATCTAACAAATTAGCAGAAATGGAAGAACCACCCTTGCTTCCAGGAGAAAATATTAAAGACATGGGTCTGTAATGGTATTTTTTGTTGAATTTCCTTCTTCTTTCTGAGGATACAGACTGTTCAATACTCTCCGTGTACAGAGAGCAGCCTCACTGTCCAAGACACCTTATGTCTGACTGCACTCATTACTGCCAGTCTTCCTAGCATTTGTAAGCCTGGATCTACTACGCTTACTGGTCATGTGTGTACTTGGACTACTGGGAAACATACATAGTGAATTACACCCTGCTGCTTCTCTTTACATTCATTTGCTTTACATTCATTGAAAGTAGGTGGCTTTTTCTTGTCAACTGTCACTAAATTTTTTATTTTTTTAATTAAAAAATTTTTTTTTAATGTTTATTGTTTTTGAGAGAGAGAGAGAGAGACAGAGAGAGAGACAGAGAGCAGGGAAGGGGCAGAGAGAGAGGGAGACACAGAATCCGAAGCAGGCTTCAGGCTCTGAGCTGTCAGCACAGAGCCCAACGGGGCTTGAACTCACAGACCAAGAGATCATGACCTGAGCTGTAGTTGGCCACCCATCTGACTGACCCACCCAGGTGCTCCCTGTCACGGAATTTTTTAAAGAAAGCTTCATTATTTTAAATGACTGCAGTAAGATATTGGCTTGCCTAGATAAAACATTGACTTGTCACTTTGTACAAGTAATTTTTCTCAAAACACGTTCTTTCTGCTTCCTTTATTTTTTCTACTCTGAATAAACTTAGGCTGAGTTTTGGATGAAAATATCTCATCTCCATTGCAAAGCAAACCTTTTGCCTATGGCTGCTTTTCTTTTGTATCCTAAAGAACTAAGCCTTAACGTATTGTATGGACTGGAAACAAGCATTTAATTTTGTTTTGTTTTGTTTTTTGGTACTCAGGCTTTTACTTTATTACATGTGTGGTAATCTACAAAATACCATCGCTTTTGAAATAAGAAGTAATTAATTAAGAGAATAAAGTAAATGGTTTCCTACCCAATGAAACACCACCTTTCATTTATTTCAATTATAATTTTTAAAAGGACTTAATAAATGCTTAATTTATCCTGGCGAGGTGTCATTCCTCGTGTAAAAATAAGAAAGTCAAAAGGCTTGCCTACCGTACATTTAGTTCCTTCGCTCTTGCAAGATACATGTTTCTTTTTGCTTTTAACTCTTGACTGAATACCTCCCCAGTTTCTTTTTTGCTCCCTGCTCAGCCTCGTGTATGCCCTAAATTCTTGTTCTGCTGAGCTGCTAAGTTAGTATTCTATGTTATCAGCATTGGACATTACATAATAAGAATGGTTATCATTATTGAATGCCCACTGTCTCATGTAAGCGTCCTCACATCTTCTGAGAAAGACGTTAATCCCATTTTGTAGATGAGGAAACTAAGGCATAGGGAGATTACATAGCTAGTAATGTTACAGCGAGTCTTATGACTGACAGTGTTTTGCTTTTCTGAGCCTGAGGTACATGCTATTTCCACTGTGATAAATAACCTTATCAAAGACTCTGAAGTTACCAGTCCAGCTCTCGTTGGCTTCTGTTCCTTTAAATAGCGATACTCCTTTAGGACTTTGTCCTTGATCTGTTTCCCTTTTTCCTCTTACCTGCTCTTTTTGGTTGACCATATCTAAATTAGTAGCTCTACCTACCATATATTTACTGATGACTCTAAAATGTGTTGTTTTTAGTGTGAACTTCTCTCCTAATGCATATAAACAAATGCCTGTGTCCTATATACATGCCCTTGGATATCGTATAGATGTCCCTTATACGCAGCATCCCCCAAACTGAAATCATCACCTCTATCCCTAAATTTACTCCTTTTCTTTTCTTCTCTCCCTCTGTTAGTACTAACACCAGTTGTCCATTCACTCAAAGCAGAAATCTCAATATATCATCCTGGACTACTACTTTTTTTCTGAACTCTGACATCCAGTGAGATCCAGAGGACTCAATCTCTAAGAATTTCTTGAATTTCTCTTTTTCTCTCAACTGTCCTGAGTCATTGATGTCATACATGTGCATATTGAATTGCATGTACCTTTGAGAAACTTCAAGTGAAGGTATTAAGTGGAGATATCTTAGGAGCTTAAGAGAGAGTTTAGGACTGGAAGACCAGATTTGAATCATCAGAACGTAGATATCCATTCAAAGTGAGAGGATGAAATTAACCTTTGGAGCATATAGTGAGGAGGGAGCCAAGAACATGGCTTTAGTAAACAGTTTACAATACTTGGTAGAAGAGGAACCCAGGAGGGAACTTGCAGAGTGAAGAGTGTGTGATACAGTGTATCACTGTAGAGAGAGCCAGACTGTATATTTACCTTTTTCCCCAAAAGTACTTTCCTTCTCCACTTCTGTATCTTGGGTTCAGTTCTTCCTCTGCATTGAGGGCCATCTCTCTCTCTCTACCCACCTAAAGGATACCTGTCACTGGGGCACAACTCACATGCCGATGTTCCTGGAACATGTTTTCCATGTTCGATGTTTCGATGTTTTCTGATCCTCCAGCTGGATGGATTTCCCCTTCAATGTATTACTCAGAGTATGTTTGTGTGCCTCTCTTTCTGTACAGATTGCATGCTCTCATATATTATATTTGTGTATATTTTATATCCTTATAATATGTATTCTCAAGGTCACTTTAGCTCATCTCACAGAAACTATTATGGGTCTTTCCTCTGTGAACTCGGTGAAAATTTGAGAGGGTTGGTAAATCTAATCTCTCAGTACGACTCGGTGGGATTAGTGTTGCAAAATTCAGAGGAATACCTAATCTATTAAATATTCTGATTCAAAATAATCTATGTAGACTTATGTGAAAAATTTATGTTTAATATAAAGTGTAAGGCTAGAGTAACCTAGAATATGTTAATCCATGTAGATAAGGCATTTGATTTTTAGTTGGTCTAATATAAATTTGCAGTTTAATTTTTTAAAAGTTAGAGTAGTGTTAGGAACATCACCTGAATGCTTTAAGGAGGTAACAATATCAGAGTATTGTGGCCTGGGTGTATCAGGAGTAGAGATAACTCCAGACTACAACCTTTCAACCTTTAACACGGGAGTCAGATTACGCTATATTAGTGGTTTAGCTTTGCATGACGTGATGGAAAGAGATTCGAATTTGTAGTCAGAGGAACCGCATTCAAGTCTTAATCTTAGTTACTAGTTCTGAAACGTTAGGCTATTCTCTGAGCCCTGGTACTCTCATCTAAACTTTGTAAGTGTAATTATAGGTCTCATATGCAAGGTTTATTAGGAAGGTTAAAGGAAGTACACAGGTGAAAAATACGTTATAAACTATGCAGTGCTAAACCATCCATGCTGGTTGTTACTATTGTCATTTTCTCTGGAATCGTTCCTGGTCATAATCTCTCATCTACTTGATACAGACCCTGATAGGCATAAATTCTCTCTTCATTGTGACTTAGCTGCCACCAGCCTGAGGAGGGACAATAAAGTGGGCAGAACGAAGCAGAACCTAATGACTGATGATAATAGTAACATAGATAGAAACGCTTTGTGTATGTATACTGCTTACAATTTTGGAAGTACTTTCATGAATTTATGCATGATTTTAGAATAAAGGGTAAGGTGTAACAAAAACATTGGACATATCTTGCAGTAGCATATAGAATAATGAGATTGATTTTCTTGTGTGAGTAAAGAAACTGGGTCTGGAAAGAATCCAGAAATGTTCTAGTAGCATTGAGTAAAGCTTTTCTCATTGAGGTAAAAATTTATAAGGGCAAGAAAATGTATGGAAGGCAAGTTTATGTATCTTTCCTTAATGATGGGTTTATTTAATTTTAAAAGCTTCCCTCTAAATGAAGCATGCATTGGAAACAGTGATTTAAAAAATGTAGCTCATACTTGAACATTCCCAAGGGAACTATTTTGAAGGTTAGAAATGTTTGTTGTAAGGTCAGTCTCATTTCAGATTCCATACAAAGCATTCAGTCCTCCAAAGTGGTGAGTAAAAAGCCAAGTCAGGCAGTTGCAATACCATATTAATCCGTATTTTATATCCCTAAGTTCTCCCAGAAGCCCCTTGGACAATTCTTAGCAATTTGTTGCTGTTGCTTGTGCCTTACTTTCTTGGAGTGATGAAGATATTCCTCTGTTTGCTCATTGGCTGCTATAATGACATCACAGGGATTTATGAATATTTTAAGATGTAAAAAAGCTCATAGTGGGCATTATGAACTCTACCATATTAAATATTATTTTGAGCTAGTGGTAGCTGAGTTATCCTGCTTCATTAATGGATGTTTAAAAAAGCATAACGCTGTGTAGATTCATCGTTAATCATGTAATAGAACAATGCTTGTGATTATTTCTCTACAAAGTTTGACATCAGTAGCTTGGTCAGAAATACAACGTCCTCTTATTCTATTATTTTTCTAAGAAATTATATTTCGAATACATTGCATTTCTCTTACAGTATTTTCCCTGTAAACATAATCAGGTCAGGAGTTTCTGGTATTCGATCTTCCAGATGTATTTTCGGAGGGATGTTGATAAATTAGACTGACCAGAAGCCCAGCAGATTGGGGAGGTGATCTAGAAACTATAAGATGACTGGTGTCTGTGGCCTGAGACATTTCCATTTGTTAACCACCATCACTATCACCCTTCAGCCACGACTCCAACTCCCACACAGAACTGTATCCAGCGGGGAGCTAGCCTGCTCTTCTAAGGGCAAGTGTTTTCTCTGCCTCTTCAGTCCTTCCCACTTACTCTGCATCCCTTCCCCAGACTGGTATGTGGTCGGAAGCTTGGATTTGACCTCTGAGTTCTGTTTGAGTCACTGATTCTGTGATTTTTGAGCCCAGGTTAGAATAGCAGTCCGAATTATTTTACTTGTGAAAAGATGAGAGCGCAGTTTTTAAAAGTGCACAATGTATGGTAAACTGTGGACTCTTTGCTTTTGCAGCCAAAGATGTGACTTATATATGTCCATTCACTGGTGCTGTACGAGGAACTCTGACTGTCACGAATTACAGGTTATATTTTAAAAGCATGGAACGGGTAAGACTGGTGGGACTAGATTTTTTAAATGTACTTCTGTGTGTGGTTTGTAGTTTTGTCCATTTTTGATCATTTTTAATGAACGCATTTCTAACTACGATCATTATATCAATTGTTCCATTTTAATTGCTGTTTTCTTTCCTTCCTTTAGGATCCCCCATTTGTTTTAGATGCCTCTCTTGGTGTGATAAGTAGAGTAGAAAAAATTGGTGGTGCTTCTAGTCGAGGTGAAAATTCTTATGGACTAGAGACTGTGTGTAAGGTAAATGTTATAATATTTGTGCAATTTTTATTTGGTTTGAAAAGCTTTCTATTAAATAGAACCTGTGTGTAGAAACTGGTTTCCAAACTGTCAAATAGATTTCATACTGAAACATCATTCTAGAAGACAAAAACAATTAGGAGTAATAAAACGTACTCTCTCATGAATTAGGCTTGAATTCTTTTGGACCCAATACAGGTGACTTTGACATTGATTATTTCATGTTGAGCCTCAAAAAATCCTGAAGTAGGGATGATAGAAATGATTACCTTTAATTTACAGAAGCCTAGGGGTGAGCCTTCGTACTGGAAGAGCCAACTCTGATGTATTCGTCATCACCTGTCGTTCCAGTCTCACAGTTTTTCTGCTTCTGAAAAAATGGTGTGAAAAACTTGACATTATAGACCTCCTCTATTTTCTTATCTAACTCCTATCCTTTTTTTCTCCTCATTGTTGGCTCTGTTTTATTTTCGTCCCCGTATTTTCCTTTGCCATTTTCTCTAACTCAGAGCATTTACCTATCATATTTATCTTTTAAAAAAAATTTAATTCCAGTGTTGTTAACATACAGTGTTGTATTTGTTGCAGATGGACAATACAGTGATGTAGCAGTTCCATATTTTACTCAGTGCTCATCATAAATGTACTCTTAATCCCCTTCACCTGTTTTACACCCCCCCCCACCCCCACCCCCTCTCTGGTAACCAGGAGTTTGTTCTCCATAATTAGGAGCCTGTTTTTTGGTTTGTTTCT